>NC_041392.1:669817051-669848499 GCF_002162155.2 Triticum dicoccoides
ATGACGCCCCCCCTCCCCGTCGCCGCCCCCTCCTTCCCCACAACCACCGCCACCCCAACCCAAACCATCTCCCTCCCACCTCAATCCGCTGTCATACGACCGTCGACGACCCAAGGGAATGGAAGGGTGAGATTGCCGGCGAGGCGGTGCCGGGTCGCCGCAGCCCCCACCTTCTCCTTCATCTCCCAAGGGAAGGGAAGCGAGTGAACAGAACGAAGGGAGGGAAGGCCGACAAGGAGTTCGGTAGAGCCCCAGATCCACACCGCCGCTGTCGACCTGATCCGCGTCCCCGACCTCGATTGGCCGCAGTGCTCCGGGGCTGCTCCTCTCAACCTCGACTGGCCGCAGTGCTCCGGGAAAGCTCCCGTCACGTCCTCGCCTACCCTGCCCTCCGTGTCGCCGTGATCTACTGCACCGCTGCGCTCCCCGACGTGCCCCTAGCCGTCACCGCCGTCCGCGGGCCTCCGGGCGAGGTCCATGGCCACCTTCATCCGCACGTGAGTGCCCCCTTCCCTACCCTTTCTGCCCAGATCCACTACAGGGATTAGTAGTTTGGTAGTATTATTTATGCACTTATATGGATTGGTAGTTTGGTACTGGCTACTGAATGATATGTGTGTTTTCTTCAGTTTGAAAATGTCCCCAATTCTGTGCATACGTGTGCCCACTAAGCCACTAAAATGTTTTTGGCCTTAATATTGCCAATAATGTATATTTATTTACTGCTATAACATGGATATATATTCAGCTTTAATGTTAGTTGTAGCGCTAACACATCCATATGTGAAAAAAAAGGTTCAGACAGAACTATGCTTGCTAGTACTATCTCTCTAAAACATGTGCAATTTGAATCCCAACAATCCAACCTGGTAGTGGCAGATTTTGCCTTCTTAGAGTTGTATTGCGATTTAATTTAGTGCTACATGGTTTTAGATTTCTTTGTTAACTTGAGCAAGAAAACTAAGTAAGATGTGTATTTGACACATGGTATCGGCAAGGACAGTATGGCTTCTGATGTGTTGTGTTTATGTATTATGATTGCAGCTGCCGACCTCTTCCTGGGCTTCGCAACCAGCTTCCAGCAGGTCTACGCGCTGGTGCAGTGCGATGTTTACTACAGCAACTGCGTCACCCAGGCCGTGCAGCGCGCCGCGGTCGAGTGCGGCGGCGCCCCCTTCGGCCGGGTCTACCTCGACAAGTGCTACATTACCTACAGCTACTACCCCCACTATTTCATGAATGGTTCATTACAATAGTTCTTTCTGCAGTAATTTCAGTGTTTCATAGATTAAGATTACAGATGTATGTTCATGAATGATGAGTAGTTTCAGTTATTTCCCAACTTGAAAGAAACCGGAATAGGCAGTAGTAGGACAATGAGTCATCCTGCATATTTAGAGATCTTTAACCATAGCGGAGTTTCACATGTTCTTTCTGCAGTAATTAAAAAATAGGCAGTAGTTTTAGAGATCTCATGCATATTTAGATATCTCCATAAACGGAATAGGCAATATATTTTGTAATATAGGACAATGAGTCGATTCTCTGCGCTGCACTGCTCCTCCGGTGCTGTTCGGGGGCCGCAACCGCACGGTGCGTGGCGCCCAGGGGTTGCTGACGCTCGCATTTGGAGGGATTTGCGAGTCGGATGTAGCGATTCCTCTGTGCCGTGTTGATTTTAGTTTCATGGTAGGTTGAGGCTGAGCTGGTTGGGATTGTGCCTCCGTTTAAGTTGCTTCCTAGTTTGTGTTTAGATTAATTTGGTTGGTCTTCCTATGAGAGCAGAGGAGGTGTACTTTTGCCTGCTCGTTTGAATTGATCTGTATCGGGTGCCTCCATTCAATTTGTGCCCTCCAGTACTGTTGTTGTGACACTGTTGCTGCTGCTGTGAAAGTATTTCTGCTCCTGCTACTGTCAAACTACTTTTGTTGTTGTTTTTGTTGTCATATGACTCTAATCTCTGCTGTTGTTGGTGTCAAACTGATGCTATGAACCCAGCAGCTCATATGACTCTATTGTTGTTCTTGACCTGCTATTGCTGCTGTTGTAGGAGGAGCATGCCTAGGAGAAGAAGGAGCACTCCCAGGAGAAGCTCTGCCTCTACAGCCTCTACAAGCAGGCCACCGTTGGCCCCGTCAACACCGGTATATATATACATCTGTCCATCTTCTTATTACTAGCATCAGTAACAGGTTTGATTTACTGTTGAAGTGCTTTCAAGTTTGGTTTGTGGTGCTGTATGTGTTGGGTTTTGTAGTAATTTCAAAAAATTTCCTACGCTCACGCAAGATCATGTGATGCATAGCAACGAGAGGGGAGAGTGTTGTCTACGTACCCACGCAGACCGACTGCGGAAGCGATGACGCGACGTAGAGGAAGTAGTCGTACGTCTTCTCGATCCGACCGATCCAAGCACCGTTACTCCGGCACCTCCGAGTTCTTAACACACGTACAGCTCGATGACGATCCCCGGACTCCGATCCAGCAAAGTATTGGGGAAGAGTTCTGTCAGCACGACGGCGTGGTGATGATCTTGATGTACTACTGCAGCAGGGCTTCGCCTAAACTCCGCTACAATATTGTCGAGGTGGAATATGGTGGCAGGGGGCACCGCACACGGCTAAGGAACGATCTCAAGGATCAACTTGTGTGTCTAGAGGTGCCCCCTGCCTCCGTATATAAAGGAGCCAAGGGAGAGGGGGCCGCTGGCCAGGAGGAGGGCGCAGGAGGAGTCCTACTCCTACCGGGAGTAGGACTCCCCCCCCCCCCCCAATCCTAGTTGGACTAGGATTCCGTGAGGGGGAAAGAGAGAGAGGGGGGCCGGCCACCTCTCCTAGTCCTAATAGGACTAGGGGAGGGGGAGGCGCGCGGCCACCTTGGGCTGCCCCTTTCTCCTTTCCACTAAAGCCCATTAAGGCCCATATGGCTCCCGGGGGGTTCTGGTAACCTCCCGGTACTCCGGTAAAATCCCAATTTCACCCGGAACACTTCCGATGTCCAAATATAGGCTTCCAATATATCAATCCTTATGTCTCGACCATTTCAAGACTCCTCATCATGTCCGTGATCACATCTGGGACTCCGAACTAACTTCGGTACATCAAAATGCATAAACTCATAATAACTGTCATCGTAACGTTAAGCGTGCGGACCCTACGGTTCGAGAACAATGTAGACATGACCGAGACACGTCTCCGGTTAATAACCAATAGCGGGACCTGGATGCCCATATTGGCTCCTACATATTCTACGAAGATCTTTATCGGTCAGACCGCATAACAACATACGTTGTTCCCTTTGTCATCGGTATGTTACTTGCCCGAGGTTCGATCGTCGGTATCCAATACCTAGTTCAATCTCGTTACCGACAAGTCTCTTTACTCGTTCCGTAATACATCATCTCACAACTAACATATTAGTTGTAATGCTTGCAAGGCTTATGTGATGTGCATTACCGAGAGGGCCCAAAGATACCTCTCCGACAATCGGAGTGACAAATCCTAATCTCGAAATACGCCAACCCAACATGTACCTTTGGAGACACCTGTAATGCTCCTTTATAATCACCCAGTTACGTTGTGACGTTTGGTAGCACCCAAAGTGTTCCTCCGGCAAACGGGAGTTGCATAATCTCATAGTCATAGGAACATGTATAAGTCATGAAGAAAGCAATAGCAACATACTAAACGATCGGGTGCTAAGCTAATGGAATGGGTCATGTCAATCAGATCATTCAACTAATGATGTGACCTCGTTAATCAAATAACAACACTTTGTTCATGGTTAGGAAACATAACCATCTTTGATTAACGAGCTAGTCAAGTAGAGGCATACTAGTGACACTCTGTTTGTCTATGTATTCACACATGTATTATGTTTCCATTTAATACAATTCTAGCATGAATAATAAACATTTATCATGATATAAGGAAATAAATAATAACTTTATTATTGCCTCTAGGGCATATTTCCTTCAGTATAAGCATAGGGCTGACTACATAATTGGTTTGGCATGCTGCTGCTTGCCCTGTCCTGCTTAACTCTGAGGAGTGACTCTGTTTAATTGATTGTGTGTACATATATCCTTGGAAAGGACAATCTGATGGGAAAGGAAAATACACAATCCCCATCCTATTGCTCTAACCTGATAGCAGTACAACCAACACCATGTGGTCACTCCTTGTTTCAAACAAAAAATTGCTCTGTATGAATCAACAAGAACTAGGTAGATTGATAATCGTACGTGCTTTGTTGTGTTGGCTGTGAAAATGTCCATCTTAATCCATTTGTAACTAGAAACAAATTACCTTGGTCTTACAATATGCTTGTGTGCATTGTCCTTGGTGCCTCTCATTTATTTAGAAGTCAACATGTGTATGTGCACCTTAATGATGGGAATGCAGTAGTAAGTCAATTCAGCTGTGAATCTGTGATAAGATTAGAATATGTTTGGATGGTAGATATTATATAAAGTGAATGTAGAATGATAGCAAATTACTAATATACCATGTTTGTGACTGATGAACCAGAAGGATTGTTTTCTGGTAAATGTGCACAGAACGATTCATTATTTTGATGTTGCTGCTAATAAGAATGGACTCAACCACTCAACCACAACTTTCTACTTATATTTCTTCTTTTGTTTTTTCAAACAGTGGTAAGCCCTGTCTCATTATTTTGAAGGTCTACAAAAGTTCAGGCTGCATGCAGCTAATGCCAGCAGTTCCAGAATGGAAAATATTTGGCACTTGGCAGGCGAAAAGATAGTTTCTCCTGGAGCTAAGAGAGGGCTCATTCCACTTGTTTGGAAGAGAAGACGATGAAGCATGGTGGTTATCTATCAATCTGCCTTGTGTTTTGGTTGTACTTTGTACCTAGTTATATTGTATTCTGTAGTAGTCAGCACATTCTGGAGCAGAATCCAATGAAGTTGTAAAACTGTAATAGTTCTGTTTTATTTGAAATATTTGTCATTTGTGTACTGTGAGAAATGTGAGAAATGGAAAGCTAATGAGATGGACTAACTTATTGATAGAGGCCAAGGCCCAAAACGTAAATAGACTGCAAAAAGGCCGAGACCCAAAATGAAGTTGACTGTAAAAAGGCTGAGGCCCAAAAAAGAAACGAATTGTAAAAGTCTATGTCTCAAAAAATAAAAAAAAGGTCTAATTGTTGGGCTTGACCCATGTAGCTGACAGAAATTAACAGAAATAAATATATTAAATGGGCTGAATTAATGGGCTCGGCCCATGTAAAACACCGAACTGGACCGGGCTGATTCTTGTGCCACATCAGATTGCCACGTCGGATGCCTACATGGCCTGGGGAGGCTGCTAGTGACCGAAACAAACAGTAGGCATATTTTGGTCGTAAATGTCTATGACCTTCTCACAGAGAAGGTCGTTAATTTCAGTTTACGACTGTCAGCTTTTGACCATCTGTTTTTGGTCACAAAAATGTCACAAATGGAAAATAATGGCCATTCAGTGACCAATAGTCAAGGTCGCAAGTTGACATATTTCTTGTAGTGACAAGGGAGGGCATCGCTCTCATTCACATCGTGTCCGCGCCAATGCAAACCCAGCCCAAATTTGGGCTGAAGATGGGCCGCGGCAGACAAAACAACGGACACTCGTCCATTTGTGTCAGCACGGACCCAAATGGACGCGGCCGGACAAAATGGGTTGTCACGTTGGAGTTGGCCCAACTGTCAAAATACGTGCATGAAATCAACAAGAAATAATTCAACTTATACTGGATCGATGGCATATTTGATTCATCTTTAAAAAAAGTCCTTTTTGTTGGAAATATGCCCTAGAGGCAATAATAAAGTGATTATTATTATATTTCCTTAATCATGATAAAGATTTATTATTCATGTTATAATTGTATTGATCAGAAACTTAAATACATGTGTAATATAAGCAAATACCAAGTCCCTAGTAAGCCTCTACTAGACTAGCTCGTTGATCAAAAGATGGTTAAGGTTTCCTGACCATAGACATGAGTTGTCGTTTGATAACAGGATCACGTCATTAGGAGAATGATGTGATGGACAAGACTCATTCCTTAGCATAACATATGATTGTTTAGTTTATTGCTACTGCTTTCTTAATGTCAAATACATGTTCCTTCGACCATGAGATCATGCAACTCCTGGACTCCGGAGGAATGCCTTTGTGTGTGTATCAAACATCACTTCGTAACTGGGTGATCATAGAGGTGCTCTACTAGTATCTCCGAAGGTGTGTGTTGAGCTGGCATGGATCGAGATTGGGATTTGTCATTCTGTATGATGGAAAGGCATCTCTGGGCCCTCTCGGTATACAGCATCACAAAAAGCTTGCCAAAAAGTGATTAAGGAGTTAGTTACAAGATGATGTATTATGGAAGGAGTCAAGAGGCTTGCTGGTAACGAGATTGAACTAGGTGACTAAGGAGTTAGTTACAAGATGATGTATTACAGAATGAGTAAAGAAACTTGCCGGTAACGAGATTGAACTAGGTATGGAGATACAACGATCGAATCTCAGGCAAGTAACATACCAACAGACAAAAGGGAACTACGTATGTTGTCAGAAAGGTTCGACCGATAAAGATCTTTGTAGAATATGTAGGAACCAATATAGGCATCCAGGTCCCGCTATTGGTTATTGACCGAGAAGCGTCTCCGTCATGTCTACATCATTCTCGAACCCGTAGGGTCCACACGCTTAATGTTCGTTGATGATATAGTACTATATGAGTTATGTATGTTGGTGACCAAATGTTGTTCGGAGTCTCGGATGAGATCACGAACATTACGAGGAGCTCCAGAATGGTTCGAAGGTAAAGATTGATATATAGGAAGATAGTATTTGTTAAGGAAATATGCCCTAGAGGCAATAATAAAGTTATTATTTATTTCCTTATTTCATGATAAATGTTTATTATTCATGCTAGAATTGTATTAACTAGAAACTTGATACATGTGTGAATACATAGACAAACATAGTGTCACTAGTATGCCTCTACTTGACTAGCTCGTTAATCAAAGATGGTTAAGTTTCCTAACCATAGGCATGAGTTGTCATTTGATTAACAGGATCACATCATTAGGATAATGAATGATGTGATTGAATTGACCCATCCATTAGCTTAGCACGATGATCGTTTAGTTTGTTGCTATTGCTTTCTTCATGACTTATACATGTTCCTATGACTATGAGATTATGCAACTCCCGTTTACCGGAGGAACACTTTGTGTGCTACCAAACGTCACAACGTAACTGGATGATTATAAAGGTGCTCTACAGGTGTCTCCGATGGTACTTGTTGATTTGGCATAGATCGAGATTAGGATTTGTCACTCCGATCATCGGAGAGGTATCTCTGGGCCCACTCGGTAATACACATCACTATAAGCCTTGCGAGCATTGTAACTAATGAGTTAGTTGCGGGATGATGTATTACGGAACGAGTAAAGAGACTTGCCGGTAACGAGATTGAACTAGGTATTGAGATACCGAGGATCGAATCTCGGGCAAGTAACATACCGGTGACAAAGGGAGCAACGTATATTGTTATGCGGTTCGACCGATAAAGATCTTCGTAGAATATGTAGGAGCCAATATGGGCATCCAGGTTCCGCTATTGGTTATTGACCAGAGAAGTGTCTCGGTCATGTCTACATAGTTCTCGAACCCGTAGGGTCCGCACGCTTAACGTTCGTTGACGATATAGTATTTATGAGTTATGTATGTTGGTAACCGAATGTTGTTCGGAGTTCCGGATAAGATCATGGACATGACGAGGAACTCTGGAATGGTCCGGAGATAAAGTTTGATATATGGGATAATAGTGTTTGGTCTCCGGAAGGGTTCCGGAATTCACCGGAAGGGTTTCCGGATGTTTCCCGAAATGTTTGGGTACGAGAACACTTTATTTGGGCCAAAGGGGAAAGCCCACAAGGTTTTTGGAAAGCGTAAAAGGAAGTTTTGCAGAGTCCAGGGGCTAGACGTCAGGGTCCCTGGCGTCTGGGTCCAGACGCCGGGAACCCTGGCGTCTGGCCCTGGAGTCCAAGAGGGACTCTTGCCTTTCGGGTGAAACCGACTTTATGGAGGCTTTTACTCCAAGTTTCGACCCCAAGGCTCAACATATAAATAGAGGGGTAGGGCTAGCACCCAAGAGACATCAAGAAACACCAAGTCGTGTGCCGGTAACCCCGTCCCCTCTAGTTTATCATCCGTTATAGTTTTTGTAGTGCTTAGGCGAAGCCCTGCGAAGATTGTTCTACACCAACACCGTCACCACGCCGTCGTGCTGCCGGTACTCATCTACTACTTCACCCCTCTTGCTGGATCAAGAAGGCGAGGACGTCATCGAGCTGAACGTGTGCTGAACGCGGAGGTGCCGTACGTTCGGTACTTGATCGGGATGGATCGTGAAGGTGTACGACTACATCAACTGCGTTGATAAAATGCTTTCGCTTTCGGTCTACGAGGGTACGTAGACATACTCTCCCCTCTCTTTGCTATGCATCACCATGATCTTGCGTGTGCGTAGGAAATTTTGAAATTACTATGTTCCCCAACAATTTGGTCTTCGAAAAGGTTTCATAACGCACCCGATATTTATCGGATCACCGGAAGGGGTTCCGGAAGGCCACGGAAAGTTATTGGGACTAACGGGCCAAGAGGAGGGGAGCACACCAGCCCACAGGGGGCTGGCGCGCCCCATCCTGGCCGCCGGCGCTGTAAAGGAAAGAGGAGGGGCTGCCCCCTCCTTTCTTTCTACACGCAAGGGAGAAAGGGAAGGGGAGGTGCCCTAGGGCAGCTGCCCCCTTTCCTTCCCCTACATGGCTAAGAAGGAAGGAGGGGGCGTAGCTAGGGCGGGCGCCTAGGGCAGCCGCCGGCCCCCTTGGTGCGTGCCCTAGGAAGCCACCCCTCCCCCTCCACCTATATATATGAGAGGAAGGGAGGGGCCAACACACACTATGATTCCAAAACCGTGTGCGGCCCCCTCTCCTTCTAGTTCGACCTTCGCTCTAAACCGTTCTGCTTGGCAAAGCCCTATGAAATAGTTTCACCACCACCATCATCATGTCATCTGCTACGTCTTGAGCTTGCGTTGGTTTTCCCCAAAGAGGAAGGGATGATGCAGCAAAGTAGCATAAGTATTTCCCTCAGTTTTTGAGAACCAAGGTATCAATCCAGTAGGAGGCCACGCTCAAGTCCCTCGTACCTGCACAAAATGATAGCTACTCGCAACCAACGCGATTAGGGGTTGTCAATCCCTTCACGCTCACTTACGAGAGTGAGATCTGATAGATATAATATTTTTGGTATTTTTGGTATAGAGATGCAAAGTAAAAAGTAAAAGGCAAAGTAAAAAAGCAAAGCAATAATAAAGTGATGGAGATTGATATGATGATAAAGAGACCCCGGGGCCATAGGTTTCACTAGTGGCTTCTCTCAAGAGCATAAGTATTCTACGGTGGGTGAACAAATTACTTTTGAGCAATTGATAGAATTGAGCATAGCTATGAGAATATCTAGGCATGATCATGTATATAGGCATCACATCCGTGACAAGTAGATCGAAACGATTCTGCATCTACTACTATTACTCCACTCATCGACCGCTATCCAGCATGCATCTAGAGTATTAAGTTAAAAACAGAGTAACGCCTTAAGCAAGATGACATGATGTAGAGAGATAAATTCATGCAATATGAAATAAACCCCATCTTGTTATCCTCGATGGCAACGATGCAATACGTGCCTTGCTGCCCCTTCTATCACTGGGAAAGGACACTGCAAGATCGAACCCAAAGCTAAGCACTTCTCCCATGGCAAGAACTACCAATCTAGTTGGCCAAACCAAACGGATAATTCGAAGAGACTTGCAAAGATAACCAATCATACATAAAAGAATTCAGAGAAGATTCAAATATTATTCATAGATAGACTTGATCATAAACCCACAATTCATCGGTCTCAACAAACACACCGCAAAAAGAACATTACATCAAATAGATCTCCACAAGAGAGGGGGAGAACTTTGTATTGAGATTCAAAGAGAGAGAAGAAGCCATCTAGCTACTAACTATGGACCCGAAGGTCTGAGGTAAACTACTCACACTTCATCGGAGAGGCTATGATGATGTAGAAGCCCTCCGTGATGACGGCCCTCTCCCGGCGGAGCTCTGGAACAGGCCCCAAGATGGGATCTCATGGATACAGAAAGTTGCGGCGGTGGAATTAGGTTTTTGGCTCCTCTTCTGATCGTTTGGGGATACGTGTGTATATATAGGAGGAAGGAGTACGCCGGAGGAGCGCCTAGGGGCCACGAGGCAGGGGGCGCGCCCCCCACCCTCGTGACCACCTCTTTTGTTCCTTGGAGCAGGGTCCAAGTCTCCTGGATCACGTTCGGTGAGAAAATCACGTTTCCGAAGGTTTTATTCTGTTCGGACTCCGTTTGATATTCCGTTTCTTCGAAACACTGAAATAGGCAAAAAATAGCAATTCTAGGCTGGGCCTCCGGTTAATAGGTTAGTCCCAAAAATAATATAAAAGTGGAAAATAAAGACCAATATAGTCCAAAACAGTAGATAATATAGCATGGAGCAATCAAAAATTATAGATACGTTGGAGACGTATCAGGCATCCCCAAGCTAAATTCCTGCTCGTCCTCGAGTAGGTAAATGATAAAAAGAGAATTTTTGATGCAGAGTGCTTCTTGGCATAATTTCAATGCAAATCTTCTTAATTGTGGTATGAATATTCAGATTCGAAAGATTCAAGACAAAAGTTTATATTGACATAAAAATAATAATACTTCAAGCATACTAACAAAGCAATTATGTCTTCTCAAAATAACATGGCCAAAGAAAGTTATCCCTACAAAATCATATAGTCTGGCTATGCTCTATCTTCACCACACAAAATATTTAAATCATGCACAACCCCGATGACAAGTAAGGCAATTGTTTCATACTCTAACTTTTTCAAAACTTTTTCAATCTTCACGCAATACATGAGCGTGAGCCATGGATATAGCACTATAGGTGGAATAGAATGGTGGTTGTGGAGAAGACAAAAAGGAGAAGATAGTCTCACATCAACTAGGTGTATCAACGGGCTATGGAGATGCCCATCAATAGATATCAATGTGAGTGAGTAGGGATTTCCATGCAACGGATGCACTAGAGCTATAAGTATATGAAAGCTCAAAAAGAAACTAAGTGGGTGTGCATCCAACTTGCTTGCTCATGAAGACCTGGGGCAATTTAAGGAAGCCCATCATTGGAATATACAAGCCAAGTTCTATAATGAAAAATTCTCACTAGTATATGAAAGTGATAACATGAGAGACTCTCTACTATGAAGATCGTGGTGCTACTTTGAAGCACAAGTGTGGTAAAAGGATAGTAACATTGTCCCTTCTCTTTTTTTCTCTCATTTTTTATTTGGGCCTTTTCACTTTTTTATGGCCTCTTTTTATTTGGGCTTCTTTGGCCTCTTTTTTTTCGTCCGGAGTCTCATCCCGACTTATGGGGGAATCATACTCTCCATCATTCTTTCCTCACTGGGACAATGCTCTAATAATGATGATCATCACACTTTTATTTTTCTTACAACTCAATACTTAGAACAAAATATGACTCTATGTGAATGCATCCGGCGGTGTACCGTGATATGCAATATGACAATGATGAATGTGTCATGATGAACTAGATGGTGGAAAGTTGCATGGCAATATATCTCGGAATGGCTATGGAAATGCCATAATAGGTAGGTATGGTGGCTGTTTTGAGGAAGGTATATGGTAGGTGTATGATACCAGCGAAAGGTGCGCGGTATTAGAGAGGCTAGCAAAGGTGGAAGGGTGAGAGTGCGTATAATCCATGGACTCAACATTAGTCATAAATAACTCATATACTTATTGCAAAAATCTAGAAGTTATCAAAGCAAAGTACTACGCGCATGCTCCTAGGGGGATAGATTGGTAGGAAAAGACCATCGCTCGTCCCCGACCTCCACTCATAAGGAAGACAATCAATAAATAAATCATGCTCCGACTTCATCACATAACGGTTCACCATACATGCATGCTACGGGAATCACAAACTTTAACACAAGTATACTTTAAATTCACAACTACTCAACTAGCATGACTTTTAATATTATCACCTCCATATCTCAAAACAATTATCATGCTTCAATCTTTTCTTAGTATTCAACACACTCAAAAGAAAGTTTCACAAATCTTGAATACCAAGCATATTATTATTAAGCAAATTACCATACTATTAAGAGACTCTCAAAATAATTTAAGTGAAGCATGAGAGATCAATAGTTTCTTTAAAACAAATCCACCACCGTGCTCTAAAAGATCTAAGTGAAGCACATAGAGCAAAATTATAATGCTCAAAAGATATAAGTGAAGCACATAGAGCAAAACTACATAGCTGAAAAGATATAAGTGAAGCACATAGAGCAAAACTACTTAGCTCAAAAGATATAAGTGAAGCACATAGAGTATTCTATCAAATTTTAATTCATGTATGGATCTCTAAAAAGGTGTGTACAGCAAGGATGATTGGGGCATAGTAAAACACAAAGACACAAATAATATAAGACGCTCCAAGCAAAACACATATCATGTTGGTGAATAAAAATATACCTTCAAGTAAATTACCGATGGAAGTGGACGAAAGAGGGGATGCCTTCCGGGGCATCCCCAAGCTTTGAATTTTTGGTGTCCTTGGATTATCTTGGGGGTGCCATGGGCATCCCCAATCTTAGGCTCTTTCCACTCCTTGTTCCATGATCCATCAAAAGAATTCACCCAAAACTTGAAAACTTCACAACACAAAACTCAAAATAGAAAACTCATGAGCTCCGTTAGCGAAAGAAAACAAAAGACCACTTCAAGGTACTGTAATGAACTCATTATTTATTTATATTGGTGTTAAACCTACTGTATTCCAACTTATCTATGGATTATAAACTATTTTACTAACCATAGATTCATCAAAATAAGCAAACAACATACAAAAAACAGAATCTGTCAAAAACAGAACAGTCTGTAGTAATCTGTAGCTAGCGCAAGATCTGGAACCCCTAAAATTCTAAAATACATTTCTGGACGTGAGGAATTTATCTATTAATCATATGCAAAAAGAATTAACTAAATATCACTCTTCAAATAAAAATGACAGCAGTTCTCGTGAGCGCTAAAGTTTCTGTTTTTTACAGCAAGTTCAACAAGACTTTCCCCAAGTCTTCCCAACGGTTCTACTTGGCACAAACACTAATTAAACACAAAAAACACAATCAAAAGAGAGGCCAGATAATTTATTTATTACTAAGCAGGAGCAAAAATAAAGGAATAAAAATAAAATTGG
The DNA here is from genome assembly GCF_002162155.2 of Triticum dicoccoides. Lineage (NCBI taxonomy): Eukaryota > Viridiplantae > Streptophyta > Magnoliopsida > Poales > Poaceae > Triticum > Triticum dicoccoides. The sequence continues at coordinate 669,830,442 of NC_041392.1, forward strand.
GTTGCCTCCCAACAAGCGCTATCGTTTAACGCCCCTAGCTAGGCATAAAAGTGAGGATAGATCTAGGTATTGCCATCTTTGGTTTTAGAGAAAAAGATAGCAAGCTTGTTATCTATGGAATTAATATTTCTATTTTGATAGAGTACATGCCCATTAATGGTAGAAGAAAGATTAAGAATGTTGCGGAAATTGGCATCTAGGCTAGCTTTTATCTCTTTAATAGATTCATTTTGGTAAGAAAGCATGAGAGATGTGATTTCAGTTTTCTCATTAATGGGGTGCCCAAATATAGTTTTCATCCTCTCATAGGTATCTATGGGGTCCCCTTCAAGAAAACCCCCCTCGAAAATAGAATCTAAGACTTGTTTGAATGAAGCGGGTAGCCCAACATAAAAGCTTTTTAAGTAAACCTCAATTTGATATTGGGGTACATAGCCAGCCCAGATCCTTAACAGACTATCCCAAGCATCTTTCAAAGATTCATCAAGTAAATAATGAAAAATTCCAGAATCATCTTCATTAAAATTACTAAGGTTCTCATTGAGAACTCCGGCAAGTTGTTCTATAGCATTCCGATTTATGAGTTTAGATAAGATAGCAGGATTGTCTAATGCACTAGAACTTGGGAGAGAACCCCCAACTCTTTTTGGTTCTGACATGGCGAGGGAAAAGAGGCAAATAGAGAGGGAGGATAGAGAGAGGGAGGGTGAATAAAACGGCAAGGGTGAATTGGGGGAGAGGAAAACGAGAGGCAAATGGCAAATAATGTAATGCGAGAGATAGGGATTGTGATGGGTACTTGGTATGTTGACTTTTTGCGTAGACTCCCCGGCAACAGCGCCAGAAATGGCTCGTTGTCGGGAGTCAAATCTTGACTTGCATGAACTTCCCCGGCAACGGCGCCAGAAATCCTTCTTGCTACGTCTTGAGCTTGCGTTGGTTTTCCCCGAAGAGGAAGGGATGATGTAGCAGAGTAGCGTAAGTATTTCCCTCTGTTTTTGGGAACCAAGGTATCAATCTAGTAGGAGGCCACGCTCAAGTCCCTCGTACCTGCACAAAACGATAGCTACTCGCAACCAACGCGATTAGGGTTTGTCAATCCCTTCACGATCACTTACGAGAGTGAGATCTGATAGATATAATATTTTTGGTATTTTTGGTATAAAGATGCAAAGTAAAAAAGTAAAGGCAAAGTAAAAAAGCAAAGAAATATTAAAGTAATGGAGATTGATATGATGAGAATAGACCCGGGTGCCATAGGTTTCACTAGAGAGCATAAGTATTCTACGGTGGGTGAACAAATTACTGTTGAGCAATTGACAGAATTGAGCATAGTTATGAGAATATCTAGGCATGATCATGTATATAGGCATCACGTCCGTGACAAGTAGATCGAAACGATTCTGCATCTACTACTATTACTCCACTCATCGACCGCTATCCAGCATGCATCTAGAGTATTAAGTTAAAAACAGAGTAACGCCTTAAGCAAGATGACATGATGTAGAGAGATTAATTCATGCAATATGAAATAAACCCCATCTTGTTATCCTCGATGGCAACGATGCAATACGTGCCTTGCTGCCCCTTCTATCACTGGGAAAGGACACTGCAAGATCGAACCCAAAGCTAAGCACTTCTCCCATGGCAAGAACTACCAATCTAGTTGGCCAAACCAAACGGATAATTCGAAGAGACTTGCAAAGATAACCAATCATACATAAAAGAATTCAGAGAAGATTCAAATATTATTCATAGATAGACTTGATCATAAACCCACAATTCATCGGTCTCAACAAACACACCGCAAAAAGAACATTACATCAAATAGATCTCCACAAGAGAGGGGGAGAACTTTGTATTGAGATTCAAAGAGAGAGAAGAAGCCATCTAGCTACTAACTATGGACCCGAAGGTCTGAGGTAAACTCACACTTCATCGGAGAGGCTATGATGATGTAGAAGCCCTCCGTGATGACGGCCCTCTCCCGGCGGAGCTCCGAAACAGGCCCCAAGATGGGATCTCGTGGATACAGAAAGTTGCAGCGGTGGAATTAGGTTTTTGGCTCCTCTTCTGATTGTTTGGGGGTACGTGTGTATATATAGGAGGAAGGAGTACGCTGGAGGAGCACCGAGGGGCCCATGAGGCAGGAGGCGCGCCCTAGGGGGGCGCCCCCACCCTCGTGACCGCCTCTTTTGTTCCTTGGAGCAGGGTCCATGTCTCCTGGATCACGTTCGGTGAGAAAATCACGTTCCTGAAGGTTTTATTCCGTTTGGACTCCGTTTGATATTCCGTTTCTTCGAAAGACTGAAATAGGCAAAAAAACAGCAATTCTGGGCTGGGCCTCCGGTTAATAGGTTAGTCCCAAAAATAATATAAAAGTGGAAAATAAAGCCCAATATAGTCCAAAACAGTAGATGATATAGCATGGAGCAATCAAAAATTATAGATACGTTGGAGACGTATCATCGTCGTGCTACCAAAACTCATCTACTACTTGGCCTCTCTTGCTGGATCGAGAAGGCGAGGACGTCATCGGGCTGAACGTGTGCTGAACGTGGAGGTGCCGTACGTTCGGTACTTGATCAGGACGGATCGTGAAGGTGTACGACTACATCAACCACGTTGATAAACGCTTCCGCTTAGCGATCTACAAGGGTATGTAGATACTCTCTCCCTCTCATAGCTATGCATCTCCATTGATATATCTTGTGTGTGCGCATAATATTTTTTTTGTTTTCCATGTAACATTCCCCAACACTTTTGTGGTTCTAACTTTGTAACAAAATGTTATACGCGAATCATATGACACATTTCATTTCAAAATATGTAGACACACAGATCAATGCACACTCCCAAGTACATGCACCCACAAAAAGCTTTACTCAATTATACAAGAATGATGACCGGAGTCACGAAGCATCGGGATTGGCGATGTCACCTCCATTGGTGATTCGCCGACAACAGGACGACTACTCAGGAGTGCACCACCTACCTCTCATGTTTGCGAGACCGATGGACACATCAGTACCTTGCGTTAGTCATGGACTTTGAAAACATCCACTATGTCTCGTTTTTTTAAGCATGGAGGAGAGAGTTGCATACGAAATTATTAAAAATGAAGATGATATACCGCCAAAAAAGGGGCATGATCAATATAAGTGACGTGACCCAACTAGAAAAAACTTAGATGGCCTAAGGATCACTAACCGAAGAGCTAGCAACTGCGGTTGGAGGCAACCAAACCCAACATAGACTAAAACAAAGTACCACACGAGGCATAAAAACAATGAACCATTTGTTGCAAGAGCCAGAACAAAGCCATCTACAACACGACCCAGAACTCAAGTACCATGATAATGTAAGCACAACACCACAAAGTCAAAACAACTAACATAATTGAGAAATCACCTGTTGCACTAGCCTAGAGGAAACCCAACCGACCAACGAGGACACTAACTTAGGGACAACCCATACATTTCAACCTACATTTTGAAACGAAGATGGTCGAACTCAAATATTTGATGTACTCACATATTAACAACACATGTGTTCTTTAAGTTTCATCAATTTTGCCTTCTCTTTCGAGCCTACATTGGTGAGCAAATAAGTTGGGAGGTGCAACTGTATCCAAATTCCCAAAACCATTGAAAAAAAATAAAACCCAAACATTTCCAACTACATTTTGAAATGGAGATGGTCAAACTCAAACATTTTATGTAAACTCACATATTAACAACACTTTCGTACCTCAAGTTTTGTTAATTATGCCTCCTCTTTCGAGCCAAAATTGGTCAGATAATAAGTTGGGAGATGCAACCGTATCCAAATTTCTAAAATCATTCAAAACATTAAAACCCAAAGTTTCCAACTGCATTTTGAAATGGAGATGGTCGAACTCAAACATTTAATGTGAATCACATATTAACAACACATCTGTTCCTCAAGTTTCGTTAATTCTGCCTCCTCTTTTGAGCCAATATTGGTTAGATAATACGTGGGCAGATGCAACCATATCCAAATTCCCGAAACAATTGACAAAATTAATACCCAACATTCCACCATTTTAAACGAAGAGGTTCAAACTCAAACATTTGATGTGAACTTACATATTAACAACACATTCCTTCCTCAGATGTTGTTAATTTCCGCCTTCTCTTTCGAGCCTACATAGGTCAGATAATAAGTTGGGAGGTGCAATCGATATCCTAGCCAAATTCCCAAAACCATTGAAACAAAAATTAAAACCCAAACGTTTCTAACTACATTTTGAAACAGAGGTAGTCAATCTCAAACACCTGATGTGTACTCACATATTAACAACACATTCGTTCCTTAAGTTTTGTTAATTCCGCCTGTGCTTTTGAGCCTACACTAGTGAGACAATAAGTAGAAATGTGAACTGGCGGACTTCCCTGGGAGGGATTTCTCAGCTAACTACCTTTTGGCCATTGGATGGAAAACACGGATCTTAAAGCACTTGCAGTAGTCATGTTACCTTTCTTTTTTGGTTTGTTGTGTGGCTTCATCGGCGCGAACATGTGTGACGCATCGAGATCACCTTATCCTCACACTCGTTTTCTCCCCACCACCACCTTTCTCCATTTCGCAATGACGATGGCGAGCTGAGAGAGAGAGAGAGAGAAAGAGATAGTCCACACCCTGCTCCCATCACTTTTCCATATCCTTTTCAAAACAGAATGGAAAATTTGTAAGATCTTTTGTAACATTCACATGGAAAAAGGTTTAACACTCACATGGCATTTTCTACCGAGCATGGCACGTTTGTGAGAACAATTGGGTTTTTATCATCACATGGCAGTTGGTAGAAGGAGGTTGTTCATTGAAAGTTTTTATTTCGACAATTGTACATGTTTCTATAACTTTGCCATGGCAATTCAAAAATATCATGTCATTTTTCATTGTATGTCACTTTTCTTTGTTGAGCTTATTATGGACATTTTATATCCATGGCAAATTACTTGTATGAACAATAACATACCATGGCATTTTTAATATGTCTTTTGCCATGGCATTTTTTGTGTCAGTGGTTAAAAATGTTTGTGTACGCGACATCTTTATTGTACAAACCATGACATTTTTATCTCAAATATCATGGCATTATTAATATGCATCACATGCATGGCAATTTGTAGAGGGGGTTTGTTCACTAAAACTTGTCAATTTTTTGACAATTATACCATTGTTTCTATAACTTTGTCATGCAATTAATGCATGTCATGGCAATTAATACATATCATGGCACTTTTCATTGTATGACACTTTTCTTTGTTGAGCTTACCATGACCTTTATTGCATTCATTGCAAATTATTTGTATGAACCATGGTAGTTTTTTATAACATACCATGGCAGTTTTAATTATTTTTTGCCACGGTAATTTTGTGTTAGTGGTGGAAAAATGTTTGTGTACACGGCATTTTTTATTGTACATACCATGACATTTTTATTTCAAATATCATGGAGTTTTTAACATGCATCTGCCATGGCATTTTTAATATACATCACATGCATGGCAGTTTGTAGAGGGGGTTTGTTCATTGAAACTTGTCAATTTTTTGACAATTGTACCACTGTTCCTATAACTTTGTCATGGCAATTAATACATATCATGGCATTTTTCATTGTATGACACTCCTCTTTGTTGAGCTTACTATGACCTTTATTACATTCATGGCAAAATATTTGTATGAACCATGGTAGTTTTTTTATAACATACCATGGTAGTTTTTTTATAACATACCATGGCAGTTTTAATATATATTTTGCCATGGTAATTTTGTGTTAGTGGTGAAAAAATGTTTGTGTACATGGCATTTTTTATTGTACAAAGCATGCCATTTTTATTTCAAATATCATGGAGTTTTAAATATGCATCTGCCATGGCATTTTTTGTTCGGTTTTGTTTTTTATTATTCTTTTGATTTTGCCACGACAAGTTTAATATGCATTTGTCATGGCATTTTTTGTTTTTTCATTATTCGTTTGATTTTGCCACGATAAGTTTAATAGGCATCTGCCATGGCATTTTTTGTTTGGTTTTGTTTTTTTATTATTCTTTTGGCTTTGCCACGACAAGTTTAATGATGCATTTATTTTATGTTTTTGCCATGACATGTTTATTATTGAGGGCATGTCATTTTTATCCTTAAGGCGTGTCCTTTTTATTGTTTGAGAGCATGGAAATTTTTAATCTATAGCATGGTATTTTTCTTATTGGCTTGACACCTTTTATTTTTGAAAATACAAAGCATGAAAGTTTTTAATATTTTTTGCATCATGGATTTTTTATTTTTAATGTCATGGCATTTTTATTATATCAATCATGCCAATTTTTAATTTTTTTATTATAACATCACATTCTTTTCTTAAATTTTGTTAATTCCGCCAGAAACAGATTCCTCTTTCAAGCCCACAATCGTCAAATAATAAGCCGGGGGGTGCAAACGTACCCAAATTTCCAAAACCATTGAACACATTAAAACCTTCCGTTTCCACCAACCTTTTTGAAAGCCGAATTTGAACCTTTTTGCTGTGAACTCACATACTAGCAGCACATTCTTCCCTTAAATCTCGTTAATTCTGCCACTAAACCCAGCATCAAAATCCATTACCAAAACCATTGAACGAAACCCCATGTTTGCCGCGCTCGCCCCCTCTGGCCCGTAGCTGTACCGATCCGGCCGGTGCCGTTTTTTACAAACGAAAAACCCGCAACCCGACGCGCCTGTATATTGCCTCTGCGCGCACCCGTAAGGACCACCCCGCAATCTCCTCTGCTTTCCACGAACCGGACCCCGGCCAGCCAGCCCGCCCGGCTCGCCCGCCAGCGCACCCAAACGGCACATTTTCACCGTAGCCCCGCCCCGCTTATATATACGCGACGGGCCTTTACCAGAACCCTTTACCCCGGCTCGCTCCCACCCCCACCTCCGTCCACGAGATTCGCCGCAGTCTGTCGTCTGGCTAGTGTGAGAGTGCGATCTGCTCATTAGCGTGCGCGTGTGATCCCGCCCGTGGATGCGCCTGCCTTGCCGCCGGCAATGACCTCCGCCGTCGCGAGTAGCCTGGTCCCTGCCGCAGCAGCAGCCGCGCCCGCTGTGTCCACCTATGGGTGTCGCGCCTCGTTCGGCCGTGATGCGCCTGAGGAGACGCCGGCTGTAGTGTCTTCTGCTTCGCCCGTGCACCCCGCCGTGGCCGCGCCCGCGATCTCCAAGGACTTCATCGACTTCGAGTTCAGCCTCGGCGGCGGCGGCTGCACCACCAGCATGCTCCCCGCGGACGAGCTCTTCGCCGACGGGAAGCTGCTCCCGCTCCGCCGGGCCGCTGCCGCTGCCGCTGCCGCGCCTGAGCCGGAGGCTGCCGCGGCGGCGGCACCACCGCCGCGGCTGGAGGCAATGCCGGCGTCTCCGGAGCCGATGAGGCCGATCCGCGGCGGCGCGGCGGCTGGCGCTGCGGACCAGTACGTGTTCTCCCCCAAGGCGCCCAGCTGCTCAAGCCGGTGGCGCGAGCTGCTCGGGCTCAAGAGGGCGGCCGCCGCGCAGAGCCCGAGGACGCCCTCCTCGCACTCGCAGCCTCAGTCGCCAGCGGCCGCATTGGCGAAGACTCCCGGGAGAACGACGACGACGACGGCGGGCTCGTCGGCGGCGAGGTCGCTCAAGTTCCTCCTCCAGCGGAGCAACGGCGGGCGGGCGTCCACGGGCACGGCGTCGGACCTCGCGTCGGCGCCGCTCCTCCGCGACAGCTCCGACTCGGAGGCCTCGCTCTCGCTCGCCTCCTCCCGCTTCTCGCACTCCTCCTCGTCCTCCTCCTCCGGCCACGATCACGACGACGTCAACCCGCGCTTCTCCCTCGACTCCGCCGCCGACCCCAACCCTCCGCGCCTCCGCCTCGTCCGCTCCTCGCACCGCCACTCCACCTCCAGCCGCGCGGCCCACAGCCCCGCGCGCCGCCGGCCGTCGCCGCCCAGGCAGGACGCGTCGAGGTGCCTCTCCGTGGACTCCCCGCGCATGAACTCCTCGGGCAAGATCGTGTTCCAGCAGGGGCTGGAGCGCAGCTGCAGCTCCCCGTGCAGCCTCCACGCCGCCGCCAGGTCCCGGTCCATGGCCCGCGCCGTGGACCGGTCCTACTCGTCCGGCGTCCGCGTGGCGCCCGTGGTGCTCAACGTGCCGGTCTGCTCGCGGCCGGTGTTCGGCTTCTTCAAGGACAAGAAGGAGTCGGCGGCCAGCAAGGACTCATCCTCAGCGAGGTCGTCGTCCCGGTCGTCGACCCTGGGCCGGAAGCAGACGCCGACGCCGACGCCGCAGCGGTGGAGCGGCGAGCTGCCGAGGCCCTGCGGGTGATCCGGCCGAGCCGAGAAGACGGCGGGCGATCGAGCGCGTGCGTCGTGCATGGAAAGCGACGGGCTAGGCTAGGGACGCAATGATGGATGCATAGCGCTTTGTTCGGTTCTTAACTGATTTGGTTTGTTCTTTGGGGTGCTGATGAGAAGGTCTAATCAATTGACTGTTTTCTTTTCTCTTGACTGTAAATTTGGAGTTTTGCTCTTCTTCTCAATCCTCAAGGCCGTTGTAGCTAGCGCATCTGATTCTGATTTGGTTGCTTGCAAGAAAAAAGATCACAAGATGTTTTTCCAAACGAATGCTGTTTTTGAAGAGATCCACACTCTTGTCAGCTGTCAACTTGATTCAAATGAGCAAATGACACACACTCTTGATTCAAATGCATTGCTCTGCCGATCGATCGAGCTGGCATGGCACAGTTACAAATGCAAGCAAGCAGTAGGAGTGGCATTTCTAGGGCAGAGCAACGGGAAGTGGCGAGCCCCTCATTTTCCGTGCTTATCTGCATCGAAGTCAGCAGCCGTGGCAGGAGGCCAGCCACTAGGACTAGCTAGCCAGTAGGCGCCCGGTTCAGCAGAGCCCATTTCACCACAGCAAGAGCTGAACCGGCCGGTCCGGAGCACTCAACAAGAGCTGAACCGCTCCGGCTTGATCTGGATCCATGGGCATCCGGTAGGGCACTGTGCCGCATGTGCCCGCCCCGTGAATATTCGCGCAGAAGAGAAAGAAAATTACTCCGACGCCAGCGCCCCAGAACTAAAATAGACGCGCTGACACCAAAGCCTCCGCCCCCGCGCCCTGGCATGCCCGTTACGGCATCATGGCCTCGCCCCGCCGCTGACAGCCAACGTGGCCGCCCCGGCCGCGGCGGGTCCCGTGCACGCTCCGGCGCCCATGTGGGCTGACGCCGGGGAGGGGAGGAGGCCCGTTCCCTGCTCCCCCGAGCTTTTTAAATTCCGGCCGCCTGCATCTCTTTCCCCCGCCCGGCCGTGTCCTTTTCCGGGGCGCCTTTCGCGCTCTGCGCCCTGCGGCCACCCTTTGCCCCGCTCCAGGCTCCCGATCCGCTCTCGTGCAACCGCCTGCCTCTGCCTGCGACGAGGACGATGACACCACGCATGAGCCCCGCGGCACCGCTGGCCGCTTGCACTGCCCGGCCATGGAGCAGAGCTGCCTCGACGCATGCATGCACGGGCGCGGCCGTTCTCGTCTCTCCTGGCTGGCTGGCTGCCGCTGCGTCGGTGGGCGATGCAGTGCTGCGGCAGAGGCCGATTGCACGCGTAGGCCAGCGGAGGCACGGGGTAACGAGCGTGCGTGGCCATTGGTACAATGGTAGTACAATCGTACGCGCTCCGGCAGCCGGAGCGCCATTGGCGCGCAAGCAGCGGCCCGCCGACCCGTGCGTGTCGCCCGGCCGATGACCCGGGCCCGGACCAGATCGCGTCCGCAGGCTACTGCTGCTCCTGCACCGCGCCCGCAGCTAGCCATGTGTGTAGCGTGGCCGCCATTACTGTATGGCTGTACGCTGCGTGTACCTTGCTACGGCGTAGGCGCTACGACTACGACGCTGGGCTAGTAGACTATAGTAGTACTAGTGAATGGAACAGTCGGTTGGAAGGAACATGCATCCCTAGCTATCCACCCTCTCGCGGTCGCAGTCAATGGCGTATCTCATCTCTCGCTCGCTCGAACAAACCGCATTGTTTGAGCGAGCAATGAGTAGGCCATGTGGCGCGCATTTGCGGCGAGCTAACTGACCAGCGGCAGAGATCGCCCCGAGCCGGCCCATGATGGCGAGCGAGAGCCCTGTCGACACGAGCCTGGCTGAAAAGGTGAGGAATGGATAAAGAAAAGGGAGGAGATGCAGGCAGGCGCACTCGATGGTGAGCGCCTGAGCCCTGAAATGCACATCTTGGCATCTAGCACCAGTGATGACCGAGCGGCGGCAACGACAACGGGAAATCATCATCATGGCCTGGGCTGGGGGGCAGTCTGGAGAAGGCTGGAACTCGGAGGGGGAGAGGGATCAGAGGGTGCAGAGCCCCGTGCCGCGCAGGCGCAGCGCTGCCGGGCGGGGTGCCCCATCATTTTTGGTGCGCGCCGGTCCGGCACTGTGCATCCGTGATGAGGCCGAGCCGAGCCCCCAGGGCTTGCACCTGCAGTACGTGGCCGGTGGCGCGTCGCGTCGTCGCCTCAGACGGCGCAGGCGATGAGGCGTCGACGCGACGCGGCCCGTCTGATCTGGGATCTGACGGCCGGCGAGGGGCGGCGCCGGGAGGCAGGGCCCTGCTGACCACGCGCCGGTCGACACACCCCCACAGGATTGCAACTAGTTTATTAATCTAGTTTTCTCCGTTCCGTTGGTCGCTGTGGGTTGGAGGGCGATTACGATTAGCCTTAGCCATGTGATGTCGCGGAGGGGGGCAGCGGGAGGGGGCTACTTGGGCTTTGTTTACGGAACCCTACCCTGGTTTCGGCTTGGACTCTAGCGCGTGCGTGGCGGGGGGAGGACGACAGCCTGTACTTCCCGTACGAGCTGGCCCTGTTGACTAACGGACGGACCGAGCTAATCCATCCATCCATCCCATGTTGCTCCAGTCCAGTGTGTGTTAATTTTCGGCTTGTTCGTTTCGCGTGATGATGATTGACGAGAGATCCGTGGTTATTCGGTTGGGACTAGTTTAGTCCGTTGGCAGGAGCCGAGCCGAGCCGAATGGGACGGTGCGCTACCGTTGATGAAATTGGTATGCAGTGGAGTGATCGAGCAGGGGGAGGGAGCAGGTAAGCCGGATCCGTGATCAGGTGTCCGTTGCGATGATCGTAAAAAAGGAAAGGAAAAAAAAGCGTCTGTTGTGATGTGTGTGGCGATGGATCGGTGCTGCGTGCGTCTGTCAGCACTCAGCAGGTCGGTCGGGTCGGCACCATGTGCACCAAGCAGGCACGAGTAACAGCTCTGCTCTGCTAACCCATCCCGCCAAAAAAAAAAACAGCTCTGCTAACCCAGACAATAATACACTGCATATTCTCTATGAAGAAAGCATGGCAGGCAGCGTCCGTCCCTGTATCTATCTACAAAGCGCACGGCGACGTGCGTCCAGATTCACGTACTCAAGTCACCTCTGCCCGCCTCCGTGCTGCGAGTACCGGACGTACTCGGTCCGCAGCATGTTGAGCAGCTCGTCGTCGAGCTGCTCCAGCCGGCCCGAGTCCCGCAGCCGGGGGTACAGGTGCGCCACGCTGCGGACGCCGGCCTCGACCATCTCCCACTGGCCCAGGTTGGCCGCGAAGGCGACGAACTCGACCGCGGCGGCGCTCCTGCTCGATTCCAGGAGGGACGAGACCGCCGCAAGGCTCTCCTCCTTCACCCCCTCCAGGAACCAGAACTCGGCCAGCGACGACAGCTCCGCGTAGGCGTTCAGGTGGGAGCGCTGCTCGTCGCTGCTCAGGTTGTTCCACCGGCAGTCGAGGGCGGCTTTGGGCAGCTCGCCTGAGTAGAACCAGTGGACTAGCTTGTCCAGCGCTTGCCACCCGAGCGGAACCCTGATGACGTCCGAGAAGCTGCACGCACAGTTCTCATCAATCGCATGAAGAACTCAACACACGGTCTTTGTGAAAATGTTGGCCTAAACTGTTTGTACTTTGTGGTAAGTATTATTAAGGACCAAAAGGCTCACCTCTCATGCATCCCGGATCGAAATAATGCCCGGAGGTAATCGCAGCTCATGGTCAGCACGATTTTATGGCTATGAACGTGCGGAGTTGGCAATTGGCACGACCCGTGGTCACACTTCATTTCCTCATTTGATTGAGCCTCCAAAATTATGTCCCTGGATCAATACACATAAGAAACAATTCATGGCAAGCTAATGAAAACTAGAAAGAGCAAAAGAATGGAAGGTAGCTATGATCTGCTTCAAGGCTATAATCTATAACGAAGAAAACTCTACAATGTAGCACAGATGTAAGGAATTTCAGCAAACAACAGCCACCAAACATTGTAAGTACAGATAATCTTAGGGACAATGAAAAAGAACATGGTGTTTTGCTCAAAGGTTGGAATCAAAGAACTAGGTAATTTAGGGCCGACTTACGAGAATGAATGCTCAACAGGTCCAAGTGCAACAGTAAGATCATATCTGGTATAATCGGAGTTCCATCTGGGTTGCTCTTTCTGAAGCATTTCTGCCAATGATTTCAGGTTACAATACTTCGCAAGTGTCCTTACTGGTTTAACAATGTCATCACCTACCATCACAAAACCAGTATATGTGTACTCCAAAATCTTCTTCAAGGCGTGGCTATCTACACGATCAGACATTTGAACTCGGTACACTGATTTTCCCCATTCATCTTTAACTTTTTCGTCACTGCCAAGTAGATATTTTACAGATGGCAACAGCTTAGGACACCTTGCTGATATGATGGCTGTGTGAGCATTTATAGATTCACCATCTGAAAGCAAAAGTTCCAGATCAGCTAGATCGTTATTATCTAATGCACTACTCATCTTCCCGCCCAACTTGCTTGGAGAACCGCAGAGGCCAAACAAACTCAGGATGTGTGCAATATAGAGCTTCGGTCCAGAACTCAAGCTTTGACTTAGAGCACGTTGAAGAACTATAAGAAAATCTTCGGTATACTGATCTCTGCAGTCATGGCACAGAATCCCAACATCCAACTTCCTCTTACACTGAACACAAACTAAAGTAGTGCTCCTCAGAAGATTAAACAGCCCAACAAGACCGTAGAATAAGACTATGTTTTCACCCTCCCACTCTTCACCGAGATAGCAACAGCATGAACTTCCTTCAAAACAAAAGTGCAGATGGGAAGTGACTTTTGACCTCGTAATATGTATATTATTGTGGAGACATTCCTTGATAATGATGGACAACACATCAATAGGATTCCTCTTATTAAGGAGATTATGGTAAGGTCGTGACAGCACCAAACATGCGAGGTTCATGAGGTTGGTCATAATTTTGAAACTGTCAAAAGATGTGGCAACACTTCTCGTAGTATTTGATTCTAATGATGACAATAGAACGTTCAAATAGCCGTCACCCAAATATGGAAGACCTTCTGAAAGTTTAAAACTTGCCTCATACTGAATATATCCATTGGGAGAGAGAAGCATCATCAGAACTGCCCTCAAAGCCGGCTCCTGCACATCTTTGGATAATGTCATGGGGCTGCTTTTGTGCATAACATCTGTGGCCAGCAAGCTGCACACCAAGAGCAGGATGAGAACATGAATAGCTGCACATCATTCTCCTGCAAGCTCATTACGTACTGAAAGAAAACTATACAACAGCAAATTAACTCTCGAGTAGGATAGTACCTAGTACCTACCAAGCACAAGATATCAGTGCGTGCAAGCTATGACCTTTCCCTTTCCTTACAGGATGGTGATCCTCAGTGCAATGCACCACTAGATATCCAAGTATATCCCAGACGTATGGATGTATATCCATGAAGTTTTTGGAAACCATATCAAATAGCTCATCATCGCACAAAACTTTAGCACTTTGATGTGAGGAGAGGGAGCGACCGGTAAGAATGCTATATAATACTTTATCAATGGCATTAGACCAAAAGCATTGATGATGATTCCCAGCATAACGGAGCACAAGCAGTGCAGTACGACACCCCTCTGTTACTAACAATTTATCATCCTTTGCACGCATTGCATCGATTATGCCTTCAACAATAGGCTGGCAACGTGAAGTCATTAACTGACTACAGCCCTTCGAAGATCTCTGCAGATGATAAATGCAATTTTGATATTAGTTAAACAGTAGACATTACAATTACAATTCATATGTTAGATTAGTTACCCAAACTGAAGTGATGTAACTCACCAAAAGAACATGGCAGAGTTTGAACGCTTCAATCCTAGTACTACTCGGATGGGACGTTCCCACGAGCTCACAAATCTTAGCCATTAAGACTTCATTCTTGAGAAGGATCATAGCTCCATGGCCACATAAAGCTGAGTTGCAGTTACAAATGTTTAGAAACACAAAAGGAAGTAAAGTGGAAAAAAATATTTCAAATATTAATACTGAAGTCAAAGAGGAGAATTACCAAACAGAAGTACCTAAAGCAGCATACAGCCTAAGAACTTTAGCAACAACCATTGTTTCAGTGGCAAGACAGTAATGCGCTAACTTCCCCATCAGGTTGCCATTACTCCATACATGGTATCTTGAGGAAGGCCAAATCCACAGTATGGTTCTTAGCAGTGATATCATCTCGGTCAGATAACTCAGTGGATGGATATCAGGAGTGTAACTCTGCAGAGCAGAAACAATACTTGCAACTGCATTGGTTCTCTCCAAGGTTTCCAAAATTTCTGCATGAGCTGAACCTCTCGCCGTCACTAGGCTATTCAATATGCAATTCATTGCCCTTGCACACGAGATAGCTGTAGGTAACTGGTGTGCCGACAACTGGCATGAGAGGGGCGAAACAATCTCCAAAATTGGGTATTGCCGAATCGAATTGCCTATGCTGGAAACTAACTTTGAGCTCACATCTGCTGCTTGGATTAGAACTGAAACGTTCTTTGTCTGAAGAACACCTTCCAGGAGTACGAGAATGTCCGAAATCGACTCCTGGTTAAGAAAATAAAATGGTCACAACAAAGAGTGCACAATTTAAAAAAAAATCATCTAGTAATATGCACAGTTTACTTCAGCAACTGACTCCAGTTTACCTTTATAGGAGGAAGCCGCAACATTTCAGTTGACAAACAACCGAGAAAAGCAGTCACTGCTTTGATCGCGTGAGACTGAATTCCAGCATCAGTAGACTGCCATTTTTTCGCACCGTGGCCATCAGACCTAACATGATGAATAATACAAGAAATCAGAAGACCCATATTTTTTTCCCCATTCAAGGCAACGGCGGGTGGCTGGTGCAGCGGCAATTCGATGGTTGCTGACATTCTGCTCCTAATTACTATGACAATCGGTGGCTGCTTCATCTCATTGTGCTTTGTGCTGTGCCCCTTGGTGGATTTTGTAGGCTGTGGTGGCATTTCAGCAGCGAGATTGGGGTGCTACTGTTTCCTGTGGCTTCCGATATAAACCGGCCTATCGCCAATGCCTCTGCAACACACATATTTGTGAAATCGCAGCGATGCAGACTGTCTTTAGCCCTCGAATTTTGCTTCGGGCTACTACATAAAGCTATCACCAAGCTAAGATCATCTAGGTTGCATCTAGCCTTACGCCACCAAGCAGCAGCTAATCTAAATCTTGCTTCTCAATCTACCCAAGGAGAATCTAATCTACCCCTGAATCGGGGAGAAGAAGGGAAATCTAGGCCGTGAAGACGAAGGGCGCGGAAGGGAGGTGAAATTACCTGGCGAGGCCGAGGGAGAGGGCGTCGTGCAGGCGGGCGCGGAGGGAGAGGACGCGGTCGGTGAGGAGATACTCTCCGGCGCCGGCGCCGCCGCCCTTCCTCCTGCTCTTCTCCTTCCCGGCCGCCTTCGAGGCCGCGGGGCGCATCGCGTGAGGTCTCCGGAAGTCTGGAGGAGGAGGACTCCGGCCGAAGAGACGAAGCGGAAGAAGAGAAACGCAAGTGCTCGACTGTAACTTCAATGGGCTGGACCAAATAGGTAAGTGTTTCGTGGGCCAAATCGTAGTGGGCATGGATCCGTGATCCAATAGGTTGGCGATTTTTGTCTAAAGAAAAAACAATAGGTTGGCGATTCTTCCCCGCACGCACGCACACCCCTTCCTCCCCCGCGAGAGCTATTTACCCCCTTAAGCGAGCACAAGGGAAACATCTCGCTGGTCAGTGTTTGTGATATGTAAGAGCATCTCCAGCCACACCCCCAACAGCCCCCCCCTCCACTCAAGACGCCATTATTTTCGCCGGTCACAAAAAAACCCCAGTCGCCCCCCAGAACGCCGAATTCCGCCGGTTCGGCCCATTTTTTGGCCCAGCAATCCCAGGGCGAACCCAGCGCACTGGGGGGGGGGGCATTTGGGGGCTCCAGCGGAAGGAAAAATGGCGCTTGGGCCATCATTGTCAGGCGAGAAACGCCTTTCACCGCCCAGATTCGACCCGCGCGCCACATGACGCCACTTTCCCTTTCACCGTCATGTCGATCCCGGCGTGGCCCCACCTGCCCACAGTCGCTGCTCTGCCGCTAGAAATGTCATTTCCCCGTCGGAAAGAGAGGGTTTCACCGTGACAGCCTCCATCTCGCTCCTGGGCGAGCTTTCCAGGGCTCCGACCACATAGGCGAGGATACCGGCGGCTGCCCACCCACCACGCCCGCAAGGTGTTCGGCGATTTGCCTGTTCGGCAATGGACTCCGATGACGAGGAGGCGTTCACGGCTCTGATGGAGGAGGAAGCCGAGGCGGACACCGATGACGAAGAGAACCTCATGATCCTCGCCGCTTCGGTCGGCCTGTTTGCCAACAATGCAAAGCCACAGCGAGGTGGCTCGGCGCTGGGCCGCCGCAAGAGCAAGCAGAGGCATCGAATGGAGGGTTACTGCTTGCTCTGCGCCGACTACTTCACTGACGTTCCACTGCACAACGAGAAAGTGTTTCGTCACCGTTATCGGATGAGCCGGAAGCTCTTCCTCGCGATTGTGAATGCCATCCAGAAGTTTGGCAGCTATTTCATTTGCAAGAAGGATTGCACCGGCATAGTTGGATTCTCCTCACCCCAGAAGTGCACGGCAGCTATGAGGATGCTTGCATACGGAGCTGCCAGTGATATACAGGAAGAATATGGACGCATGGCCGAGTCCACCACCATTGAGTGTTTGTACAAGTTCTGCAAAGCAGTGGTGGCGGTGTTTGGACAGCAATACTTGAGATCACCCAATGCTGAAGATACTACTCGGATCCTAGCACATAGTGCAACAAAAGGATTTCATGGGATGCTTGGAAGCATCGACTACATGCATTGGGCATGGAAAAACTGTCCATTTGCTCGGTAGAGGATGTACAAAGATGGAAAAGGAGCTTGCAGTGTGGTACTTGAGGCAGTGGCCACATAGGACCTCTGGATTTGGCACTCCTTTGGTATGCCAGGACCATAGTGGCCACAATGTACTGCAGTGCTCGAATGTTTTTGCCAAGCTTGTTGAAGTTCATGCTCCTCCGGTGAACTTCGAGGTCAATGGGCGCCACTACAATAAGGGATACTACCTAGCAGATGGTATCTATCCAAGATGGTCCATATTTGTGAAGACTATCT
The DNA here is from genome assembly GCF_002162155.2 of Triticum dicoccoides. Taxonomy (NCBI): domain Eukaryota; kingdom Viridiplantae; phylum Streptophyta; class Magnoliopsida; order Poales; family Poaceae; genus Triticum; species Triticum dicoccoides. Next base: position 669,848,027 of record NC_041392.1, read on the forward strand.
CAAACCCTGTGCCAGAAGGCAAGATCAACTCCTACTTTGTCAGGTGTCAAGAGGCTTGCAGGAAGGATGTCGAGCGGGCATTTGGTGTGCTCCAATCTTAATTTGCTGTTGTCCGGTACCCCGCTCTGACCTGGTCGAAATCTCAAATGTGGGAGTTGATGAACTGCTATGTCATTTTGCACAACATGATCATTGAGAGCGAGCAGGAAGAGCCAGTGTTTGACACTGAACCATATTTCAAGCAGGGTCCTCTTACAACTGTTAATCATCAGGTACTAGCATCATGGGTTGCGTTCCTCAATATGCGTCAGGAGATCTGAGACCAACAGGTGCATCAAGAACTATAACACGATCTGGTGGAGCACCTATGAAGGCTCAAGGACAACACCTAGTTCGATGTGTTTTTAGTTTGTGTTTGAATTATGAGTTTGCTTGGTTGAACTATTTGATTTGTATCCATTTCTGTGATGAAC
>NC_041392.1:669848964-669851378 GCF_002162155.2 Triticum dicoccoides
GACGCTATTTTAAGCCCTCGAGGGGCCGAACGGCTGGAGATGCCCTAAGTAGGGCGCCCGTTGTTAACGCGAAACAAGCCGCATTGTTCCTTGTTTATTCTCTGTTTTATTTCTTTTTTTCGTTTTTCTTCGTTTTCCTTAGTTTTTATTGGTTTTTTTCTTTCCATCTTTGTTGTCTGTCTTTAGTTTTTTTTCTTTTTTCTCCTCCATTTTTTGCTTGGCTTTCTTTTTTCTTCTCAATTATTGGTTTTTCTTTTGTCTTTTTATGTTTGTTTTTGTTTTCACTCTACATTTTCATATATGTCAAAAACATTTTTTAATAAATGATCAACATTTTTTGTATACACGTTCAACACTGTCCGGACGCTTATTGAACATTTTTTAGATACCTGCTCAACATTTTAATAATCATTCAACATTTTCTAAATACATGTTCAACATTTTTCTAATACTCGTTTAACATTATTTAATACTTATTCAACATTTTTTAAAATAGTTTTTCAACATTTTCAAATATTCGTTCAACATTTTCAAATACTTGTTCAACAATTCGTAATACTTATTCAACATTTTTCAAATACTTGTTCAATATTTTAAATATTTATTTAAAAATTTTAAATACTTGTTCAACATTTTTAAACATTTTTAAATACTTGTTTAACATTTTCTAAATTCTAGTTCAACATTTTTCGAATGTTTTTATAGAGTGTTTTTTCTAATATATATATTTAGAATATTTTGAAGTATATAAAAAAAGTAAACATAAAAAAACAATGAAGGGAAACATAAAACAGAGAACAGAAAGAAAAAAACGAAAAAAAACGAGGCTGGAACTTCCCGCGCGGCTGGGGCGCGGCCCATGTATAGCTCGGCGACGCGAGAGGCTGCCCTCATCTCGCGTAACGCGAGACATACGGGCGCCCCTCCTCCCCATCTTCTCCGCCGCCGTCCTACCTCTGACTCGTCCCATTTCCCCCCGCCCCGTTCTCCGTCTAGTCCATCAGGGCGGCGACCAGGTAGGAATCCGTTCCCCTCCCCTCTCCTCTCCCCCCTCTCAATCAAATTTGTACATGGCAGTGGACAAACGCAATTGCTTCTGTTCCAGCCGAGTTGCTTCAGTTCTTCTCTGCTCTGGCCAGATTCGATGCTTTTCATGAATGTTGTGGATAAACTGGATGCTTGTGAATTTGTTTCGGAGATTTATTGCATATTTGCATTGCTTGCAATGGATAAATTGGATGTATGGCATATTTGCATTGCTTGCAATGGATAAATTTGCAAGCAATGCAAATATGCGATACATCTCCGAAATAAATTGGATGTATTGCATATTTCAGGAAGATAAGTGCACAATGGAAGTTAAGATTTGCATAGCATTTGTAATTTATTTCAGACATGCATTGCATTGTTTACCATTGATCATACGCTGTGTGGTTTGTTTATTTGTTATAGTGCGTTGGCGAGCCTGCCATGTATTTTCTTCAAACATTTATTTCTGGAATGTTATAATCAAATGTTGAAATATGTTTTTTATTGCTGGAATGTTATATTTAAGTGCTCAAATGTGTTATTTATATGTTATATTGAAGTGAGCTGGTGGACTCATCCGACCCGACACAGCTCGGCCAATCTGAGTGCTCTCCGAACTCCCTCCTCATCGACTCACTGCCGCTGATGATGACGGGAACCACCGCCTCACCCGCCACCAAAGCCACTGCCATGCCCTTCCTTTCGTCGTCTTCCTTCTCTCTCAGGCACCCCCGGTACCGTACTGCGCGCTTCGGTAGTTCAATGAGTTATTCTGATGACTGGTGACATGCTTGCAGGGCATCGAAGTCGAGCAGCCTTTGGCCGAGGAGAAGGCTGCCCGTTAATGTACGCTGTGTCAGCAGCTCTCCGGCCGCCGGTACTTGTACTGTCCTCCCTCCAACGCCCTGCTTCTAATACTTTCAAATTTCAACCTACTAGTGGTTTAATAAAAGATGATGCTTTCTGATGAAGCTTACACAACGAAGGTTTCACGGAATGCGAACATAGCCAAGCTCCAAGCAGGCTATCTGTTTCCTGAGGTATAATTGTGCCATCGTTCTTTGATTTTTGTTCTTGTTGATGCTATCGTATTATAGATTTGGGTTTTGATAGTGGTAATCTCCCAACTTCATTCAGGTTGCCAGAAGAAGAGCAGCTCATCTTCTGAAGTATCCCGACGCAAAAATTATAAGCCTGGGAGTAGGTGACACTAGCGAACCCATTCCGGAGGTCATAACAAATGCCATGGCAGAGGTATCTCATCGTTCTTAAAAACAAGAAATTGCTAGCTGTGTTACTTTAGACCTTGGCTAACCTCAGGAAGTAAGGGAAAGAAAAAGCTCATTTATTTGAAACATGTTTGTAGATGTAATGCATGGCACTCA
>NC_041392.1:669851667-669857000 GCF_002162155.2 Triticum dicoccoides
TGTAAAAGGCACTTAAATATTCAACACAGTACACATATTTGTAGGAGTGGACTAAGAAAGTCCATATGTTCATTCTGTTGCATAATTTATTTTTTGCGATTCATTATTGTTCTTTGACGGGTCTACATATAAAAACAGAGAGCACATGCTTTATCCACAATTGATGGCTACAGTGGTTATGGAGCTGAACAAGGTGAAAAGGTAATATTGCCTCTCACCGCTATCTTAAATGGATGACTTCGTAGGTAGCATGCAATCAAACTTATCTAACTTTGACTTGGAATATATGTTACTTAAATTATTTAGATTGTTTATGTAAACATAGTATCATTAGATTGGTCAGAAAAAATATTTTCATGACATCACAATTTAATAATATCTTGGTAACATATTCTTATGAAAGGTAGTCATGCTGGTAACATATTCAACTAGGACAGGCGCTATGCTAATCCATGTAGGTTTAGTAACATCTACTGGCATCTGAAGGTCTGGTCATTTAGTTCTGTTTCTTGATGCTTTAGGCTTTCCGTCCCGAGAGATCCACAATCTCATGATGGACTTAAACTTTTCTTTTACTGGACCATCCAAATACTTGTGTGACTTTTGATTTCTACAGCAAGTTTGAAGATATCTTTTCAATGATATGTTTGGTTCTTTCTTTTTTGACACACTCTATCCTAAAATATTATTTCCATTACTAAAAAATGGTGCATTAGTTGTTTTATACAGAAACTAAGGGCAGCAATTGCTGCAACCTACTATTCGGATCTTGGCATTGAAGAAACCGATATATTTGTCTCTGATGGTGCTAAATGTGACATTTCTCGTCTACAGGTTCAGAATGCCTCTTCCCCCCCTTTACTTTACGAGACAGGATTTTCAGCACCCGGGTGCCCCTAAACCCTCTATGAACAGTAAATTTAAAAGAAATCTGAAACTTTGGGAAATCAAACTTGATCAAAGTTTTGATGATCTTGCAAAGTTTTAGCTAAAAATAACATTCGAGGAGCCCTCACCTAAAATAACAAAACCACTGTTCAAAGTTTATGTACATTTTTTAGCAGTGATTTTGTTTTTTTTGTGAGGGCTCGACGAAGGTTATTTCGTACTGAAACTTTGTAAGAACATAAATCTTTGATCCCTGAAAGTTTCAGATTTTTTTATTTTGTTTCAATTTTTTATGAATTTACTGTTCATGAGGGTGTAGGGGCACCCGGGAGCTGTTACACCTTTTTCTTCACTTTATTTATCACGTACATTGTCATTGATAATTTTTGTGCTCCAAAATTTCAGATTCTATTTGGATCTAATGTGAAGATTGCAGTTCAAGATCCTTCATATCCCGTAATAAATTCTGCAATTGATGTGCAACTTCAGTTGTTTTTCCCTTAAATATTTTTTATTCTCAAACACAAGTGATGTTTGTGGTGATTTACTTGGGGCGTGTTTGGTTACATTGCCGACTCAGCCTGGCCCGGCGAGCCTGGCTCTATTGAGCCGGTTTGAGGGGATGCAGGCCAAAAAACTCCAGTTGCACATAGTTTGGTTGCCTGCATGCCCCTAGTTGCATGAGACAACCATTTCGACCTGGCGTTTGGTTGCCACATTGCATTAGGCGCACATATGACATGGTGTTTGGTTGCAACCTGCATAAGGTGTTGTCACCACTTCTAACTAGTGGTGAGCTTACCACACAGAATCTGAACATGTAGCGCCATCTACTTAAACAAATGAGAGTTCATCCTAACTACTATCAAATGACAGTTCAAATTATTAAGAGCCACTGGCTAAATAGGGGCTAGTTCATCGGTGCTACCAGATCTTTCTCTTCCTCTCCTCTTCTTCTACTTTTGCTTCTGCTTCAACTACTGCTTCTGCTGCTTCTTGTTCTTCTTCCATCTTCTTCAAATCCTGCACTGACCTCTGTTAAGCCACATCGCCTCTGCCCACTCCAACCTTTTGTTCTTCCAAGCGCCATTGTCAAATGCCTCCACACCATGGCCGGAGCTAACAACATCGTCAGGCTCGACATCTTCCTCCTCAGGCACGTGTTCTTCAAAGCCCCAATGGAGGATCCAGTTATGCGGAATGCAACAAGCAAGAACTAGCTTAACCTGAGTGGAGTATGGGTGGAATGGCTTCTGATCCAGGATCTTAAACCTATTCTTCAGAGCTCCAAATGCCCTCTCAACAGTTACTCTAAAGCTGGAGTGTCTGAGATTAAATAGCTCCTGTGCAGTCCTAGGATAGTTCCTACCAGAGAACTCGTTGAGATGGTACCTTGTTTTCCTAAAGGGTGGAAGAATACCCGACCGACATGCATAGCCAGCATCTCCAAGGTAGAACTTGCCGTCGGGGATGTTGATCCCATCAGGTCGACTCATGCTGTCAGTGAGAATGTTAGCATCATGCACTGACCCCTCCCAGCCAGCCAGCACATATGTGAACTTCAGATCAAAGTCAACAGCAGCAAGCACATTCTGGCTTGTGTAGTGCTTCCTCCCCCAGTATGCTGCTGACTGTGACCTAGGAACTCTGGCAGTGACATGAGTACCATCTATTGCCCCAATGCAATCCTGAAAATGGCATCACAAGCCTGTGTTAGTGCTCAACTTGAACAATACAAGCATATCAGACCATGAAAAAGTGTATATTGTCAATGCTCACCTTAAGTATGGATACCATCTTGGGCTTTCGCGAATCTTGGGTGGAGTCTAGCCAGATGGTTTCCTGATCATCTCTCCTCTAAGCTCCCTAACAACATAAAGCACCTGCTTGAAGTACCTAGAGATGGCCTCCATTGATCTCCTGAACGTGTTGTGAATGACCCGGAACCTCTGATTATGGCCAACAATATGGAGGAACATGGCCACTTGCTCTTCGACACTGGTGTTGATGCTATCTTGTAACAGCCCCCTGCTCCTGAAGGTCTCGACAAGCCTGGCAAATGGTGCTCTTTTCATTCTAAGCATCCACAGAGCCTCGACGTCATTGCAGTTGTAGATGTAGTTCAGATTTTGGATCCTCTCCTGTTCCCGGGGAAACAATGGACCATAGCGGATCAAAGGTCTCCCAGCACGACAAACAACTCTCTGGTGCATGAACATGACCCATGCCTGAATCACACTAATTAGTGTTGCTGCCTGGATTATCAGACTCATCCGTGCGTCCATAACCTAGTCGACATCGACGGTTCGTTCAGTGGGAAATCGATCCTACACCTAGCTTAATGGCCTAACCACTGAGCTAACAAAGGGGGGAGGGCTGCTACTTATCGGCATCGGAGACGAGGATGGCGTAGGGGGATCCATGGCACGGAGTAGGTCGACCAGACGGTGGCCAACAGCAAGGGCAGCACCAGATCCGCCGCAAACGCCGCCGCCTCTTCCGCCGCCGTGGCCTATAGCTCAGATCTGAAATCGCAGCCGCCGCCGGTGGTGAGGCAGTAGGGAAGGAAGGGGGCAGTGGCTATGGGTGAGCGAGTGAAAGGGGGGTGAGGCTAATTTGGCACCGGGACGGCGCGGCAGATTTCCATCTCCCGCCACCCCCCCTCGCCCTCGCCTCGCTCCCGCCCGTGCGACCTCGCGCCGCACTCAAGAAACTTCGATCCGAGCGTTTCCGGTGAGCCAGGCTCTGGGCTGCTTTGAGGAGCGTGCGATGCAGGCCCAACAGGAAAACCGGGCAACCAAACAGGCCTATCCTTTCCCGCGCGAGCCTGGTTGGGCTCGATGCGGGCAACCAAACACGCCCTTGATGTCTTTGTCATCATCTTGTTATTATGGTAAACTATTACTTTTTTCTACTGTTGTACCGAAATTAATACTATGATACTTCCATTTCAACAGGTATATGTTGATTCAAGTGTTATCATGGGTCAAACTGACTTATATCAGCAGGATGTTCAGAAGTATGGAAATATTGAATACATGACATGCAGTCCTGAAAATGGATTTTTCCCTGATCTTTCAAGTGTCCCACGGACGGACATCATATTCTTTTGTTCACCCAACAATCCTACTGGTACTGCTGCATCTAGGGACCAGCTAACACAATTAGTCAAATTTGCGAAGGACAACGGTTCCATAATATTCTATGATTGTGCTTATGCCATGTACATATCAGATGACAGCCCGAAATCCATCTTTGAAATTCCTGGAGCAAAAGAGGTGGGCCGTATTTTTCAAGATTTAACTTCTTCATGCCATCCTTTGAAATTTCTAAAGAGTTTCCACAAAACGTTTGGTGCCAGTGTTCTGAGCATTAACAAATTATTTTCATCCAATATGACAAACTAGACCTGCATAATTATGGTTTGGTAATGTGTAGGTTGCCATGGAGACAACATCTTTCTCTAAATACGCTGGATTCACTGGCGTCCGGCTGGGTTGGACTGTGGTCCCTAAGGAGCTCCTTTTCTCTGATGGGCATTCAGTTGCTAAAGATTTCAACCGTATAGTCTGCACTTCCTTCAATGGTGCATCAACCATTTCTCAAGCTGGCGGTTTAGGCTGCCTCTCTCCAGAGGGTCTAGAGGTAGGGTTTCCGTGCTTTGAAATCTTTACATCGGTTCTTCCACACTGCTTCTTCTCATTCCAAATTCCATGCAGGCTATGCAAGATGTTGTCGGATTCTACAAAGAGAATACTAAAATCATTCTTGACACATTTACATCCCTCGGGTTCAACGTCTATGGTGCCAAGAATGCTCCCTATGTGTGGGTGCACTTTCCCGGCCGTAACTCTTGGGATGTCTTTGCCGAGATCCTTGAGAAGGCACATGTGGTTACTACTCCTGGCATTGGATTTGGGCCTAGCGGCGAGGGCTTTGTGAGGGTTAGCGCATTTGGCCACAGAGAGACCATCATTGAAGCTGCAAGAAGACTGAAGCAGCTATACAAATGAGCATTGATTTAACCCGTGTCATTCTCTCGGGGAACCCAAGAGCCCAGCAGCATTTGGAACACAAGATTTGTTTCTCCGCTACCGGAAAGTGTCCGAACAGAAACAACGTGTTGTTTTTGCTCCTCTAGGTGTTGCCCCATCCGTAACCATTTAAATTTGTCTCACATCTACTCGGTTCCTGATGTGTCTGCGTTGTTGCCGTCACACTTGTATGTCTAAGGCCGTCTACAATGTAGCCAATCCAAACTGGGTAATAATCACTTCACTCCAAATTTTCTTTTGTGTGATGTGTTGACATTATCTGTAGCTAATCTACTCTGCTTCACCTGTTGCTCCCTTGGATGGTCTTATTTGTCACAGGAAGCACATGACATTTTGCATGGCATGTTCACATAGTCGAAATCGAGTTGTGAGTTTCTTTATGTCTTTTTT
>NC_041392.1:669857370-669874952 GCF_002162155.2 Triticum dicoccoides
CCAGCCAAATCTACCTCCGCCTTCAATGCAGTTTAAACTTTACACCTGTGGGCACCTCAAAATTAACTAGCAGAGAATTTTGACTGGCACGGGTTGGCACATTCTGCTGGGATGCAAGGTCCTGCTAGAGCTTCCATGGCTGCCAACTCAGTTGCGAATTTCTCCGAGGTGTGTGAAAAAGGAAGAGTTCCCTCCAAAGACATCCGGACTGGACAAGGTCAGGCCGAATCAGACAAGGGAGCGGCGACGGATGCATGGTTATAACTTGATGTTGAGACAATCTTCATTCCGTGGTTATAGCTTAATGTTGATGAAACCATGGACGAAGATCACGTTGTAGTGCGACTGAGAGGATGACGGTTTATTCATCAATGCTAGCAACGACCAATTCAATCATGCCGTGGCATTCTTATTTTTTTGCGAAAAAGGCATCCATGACTATTGAAAAAGTTCATTAGAAGTAAAAAGTATCACAATCACAATACAAATTACATCGAGGTCTCTGTACCACCGAACGACCACTACCGCCACCAGAACGAGCCACCAACATGTTGTTGTCGTCGCTCCCCTACTGGAGTCGGCCTGGCCTTATCGATGACAGTCGGGGAGTCTTCGTGCCCGTGCCCCTAAGGACCACCGCCCTGGAGTCGCAGTCGTCGTCGTTAAACACATGAATCAATCTGAAGCGCTTGATACCAGATCTCGCCCTCACACACGCATGGCGAGAAACTCTAACCTCACCGTTCCAAGGAGAAGACGGGAATCAACGCCGGAGCTCTGTCGGTTCCGTCCATACTGACGAACTTAAGGAGGATCAGAATCCAGAAGACAAACAAAGACGAAGCACCGCCATCCGCCTGAACGCCGCCTTCTGGGGACTAAAAACCCTAACCTAAATTACTATCTGGAGCCGAGTCACCGGAATTCTCCTCCTCGCCACCGGAGCGATTGACAGAGGGGAGGCGAACCCACAAGCTCGCCGGTGCTTCTTGGAGGAAAGATGCAACCCTAACCGCCGTTAGGGAAAGAAATGCTTTGTGACCTTCATGCCGAGGCATTCGACATGCTCATTGGTTTGGATGCAGTAAATCGATAGCTAACTGTGATTTCATGGGATTATGGAGGATGAAGTATATTCTACAAGACCAGATGCAACAAAATTATGTCATTGCTGTTGAAAGAATATGATCGGGACAACACCCCGGACTCGTCATCGAACTCCGGATCTAATACCCTGGCTTGACAAAAACGTTAGAGGAGGATCTGCTATGTGCCAACCATGAATCCAACACATCCACGGTCTTTCATATGCCGCCGAGGTAGACCACGGTCTACATCTTCTTCTAGACTACTTCCCAAGCTCCGCACCGGTGTTGAAAAATTGTCGTCGCAACGACAGAGCCTAATGACACAAGTCCACCATGTGAATACCGCCGCCTCCTTGAACAGACTAGTTCTGAAATGCATCATCGACCATAGAACATGACGTCTCATCGGAGAAAGATCCGAAGCTTTTTTATTTTTATTCTATGTCATCGAAGCCAAGACATGGAACGACCTAAGACCTAAACTAGTAGGACCATAAACCTATAGCTATATACGTCTGCACAGGTGAGATACGATGACCGCCGCCGACTGAGAGGTTGTCAATGGAGAGGAGCTGCCGGAAAGCTTCTCGACCTTGCGGCGGCTAGATCGACTTTCTTTCTTCCCCTCGGAAGAAACAAAATCCTGTCAACTTTGGAATCTTCGTGACAAACGCCTCTGCCCGTAAATCGTACAATACCACTCTCTACTGATCGACAGTACAGGATGAGGAATCAGGATCGGGTGGGTGCACTCGGTCCCTTTCAGAGCTTTTTGGCATGGAGTGTTGGATTACTCGAAGCTTGGCGGCACTAGCGAAAGCAGGAACACGTTTGAAACGCCGCAGCATGCAGTGTCGCACTTCACTCGCGCGAGGACAAACGAGACCCCGTTATTGTATGGGGGCAAAGCTTAATTATTAGTACTACTGTAGTTGGTGACGGTGCGTAGCTAGGCAACAAAATGGTAAATTTATGTATGCCTCCAAGGTGAGATTTTGGGTGCGCAGAGGGTTTGGAGCTTTACCGAGTGAGTGGCTGCAGGTTTTGTCGCCTCAATCAAGAAATAACATATCTTGGCATGTGCTGATGTGCAAACTCCAGAAGAGATCTCATAGCTTTCCTAATCGTGAATGGAGTGCTGATTTTCTGTCTGGATCCATGACTGCCTTGTCACTGAGAATATGAGGTTAGCAGTTTAAGGTATCCTGGTCAGATTCTACGTAGTAGTCGGTACTCGGTAGTACTAGGTAATTAATCTTGGTCACATACCAGATCTCAGCATGTGTTCTGGTTGATCAACGGTGGCTCGTTGACAATTTCATTTGTTCTACTTGTACTACGTCCATATGAACGAGTACACGCCAGATTCCGTCTGAGGTGTCCTGGTCAGATTGTAGAGCACTAGGTAATTAGTAATACTAGGTCAACTACCTGACTGTTCAGCATGCATGTGTTCTTCCTGACCATGAACAGTGGCTTGTTGAAAACTTCATTTTTCTCTACTTATACGACCATGAATGAATGCACACCATATTGAGCTAGTCCGCAGATCCTACGTACTGCTGTGACGCTGCATTATGGCCCAGCCAGTACAAGGCGATACACATTCGTCTGATTATATTGGGAGCCCGGATGAAGCTGAACGTGGACGTGGGTCTCTCTTTGTTCACCGATTCTGTTTTGCTTCCCCGAAATTAGAATAACCTGGACACAAAACGGGGAAGTAGTCCTGGATGCCTGGCCGGTTCGGCGGCTCAGATATGAAATGCCGCAAAGCCAGCATCAACGCCGGACAGACATTGTTACTGTATAGTACCATGCTCCTTCCACGTTGGTTCCTCCGGGCTTGCCGTTGATGCACGGGACGGGAAGATTACCCGCTGTCTCCCCCCATATTCATGCCGGCGCGCGCGCTTCGCCGTACTGCCGAGCTGCGTACGTACGCTAACCAACCAATCGTAACGGCCGACCGGCCAGTCGTCCCGCTCCCAGAGGATAGGATAGCTTGCTTGCTCGATCTCCTCCGGCCGGTCACGCACTCATCGTGAGTGCCAATGTGCCATGCTGGAGCGCTCTCCTCTAGCTCCTACCCCCCACGTTGACCACGCCTCGCCCGATCGAGGCCGCCGTGCGCGCGCCCGACGCGTCACCTCGAGGAGCTTATTGCGCGCACATGCTCGGCCCGAGCCGGCGGGGCCGTGACTCCGCCACGCGCGCGCGTAAAGCCCGCACCCGTACGTACCCCGGGACCGAAATGAGGAAGGCTTTCCCGCCGCGCCGGAGAGTAAAGCTGGACGCCGGCCGGGGCCACGTCGATGAGGAGCGGCCAGGGCGGGACCGGCGCGGCAGCTCCAGTAGCGTTGCGGTCTGCGGCAGTCTCTCTCAGGCTGCAGCCTGCAGGTGGCGATGTGCATCCTCCCGCATGCAGATGCAGATGCAGATGCAGGCGCCCCCATCCTTTGGTCGATCGATCGATCCTCCTGCGTCTGCAGTGCACTGTGCGGGATGGAGCTGGCGCGGGAGAGCGCTGCTCGCCCAATCATTCGCAACCGTTGCGTAGAAAGACCGTTCTGCCCCTGCTCCCTCGCCCTGTCGTTTTTTGGCGCTATTTTTGCTTCGACTTTTGCGCTTTTCAGCGCGGTGAAAAAGATGGGCGCGGCCGCGCGGGCGGGCAGCGGAAAAGGGTACGGTGCTACGGTGTGGTTTAGGCAGCATCTAGTAGCTAGCACAGTTTCTTTGCTGCACAGTTTGATTAAAATCTTCTCTAAGATTCTCGCCCGCCGGCTAGCTCCTAAATTGGAAGAATTAGTGGATCAATGTCAAAGCGCCTTCATAAAAAAGCGTAGTATACAGGAAAACTTCCTATATGTCCAAAGCACCATTCGTTTCTTGCACAAGACCAAGAAGCCGTCAATCCTCCTAAAGCTCGACATTGCCAAGGCGTTCGACTCGTTATCCTGGGCGTACCTGCTGGAGATGATGCAGGCCAGGGGATTTGGCTCTCGATGGTGTGAGTGGATCGCCATGATTCTGAGGACATCGACCTCTAGAGTGCTAATCAATGGACAACAATCAGAGATTGTGACTCACCGAAATGGCTTGCGGCAAGGAGATCCGATATCCCCTTTCCTTTTCATCCTGGCAATGGACCCACTTCAAAGACTCATGTCCGTCGCAACGGAGCGCGACATGCTATCCAAGCTGCCGGGGCGAAGGCGCTTGATGCGCTGCTCCTTCTATGCTGATGATGTAGCACTATTCATGAACCCGACGGAGAGTGAAGCGTCAATGATTAACCTGCTTCTACAATGCTTTGCAGCAGCCACCGGACTGCACACAAACAAGATCAAAAGTGCAGCCCTGCCTATTCGATGCGGAGGGATCAAGCTGGATCGAGTCTTGGCCCACCTTGGAATCCCGATCAAAAGTTTCCCTATCACATACCTCGGAATGCCCTTGTCACTGCGGAATCTAACCAAAGTCGATCTTGACCCTTGGCTCCTGAAATTCGGCAGTAAGACCGCGATGTGGAAGGGCAGACTAATGGCAAAGAGTGGCCGGTTGGTGCTTCTAAAATCGGGCTTGACTGCCCTGGCCATCTATATGATGACGGTCCATAAATTGCCGGCCTGGATATGGAAACGTTTGCTGCAGATCTGCCGTGCATGGCTTTGGAGTGGCGAGGAAGAATGCTCCGGTGGCAAATGTAGGGTGGCTTGGAGTCTCATCTGCCGCCCCAAAAAATTTGGGGGTTTAGGTGTGCTGGACCTGCCGCGCTTTGGGTCAGCGCTGAGGCTGCGATGGTTATGGTCTGCATGGTGCTATCTGACACGTCCTTGGGTGAACTTTCAGCTGCCGTGCGACGACAAGGACCGCATGCTATTTGCAATGGCAACCAAGGTTACAGTGGGGGATGGTCGACGGGCCAAGTTTTGGCACGATCAATGGCTTCATGGACAATGCCCGAAAACCATTGCGCCTACCCTCTTCAAGATCGCGGCAAGGAAGAACAGAACAGTCCATGAGGCACTGCTCGAGGAAACTTGGTTAACAGACCTAGCTAAAGGGCTAAATGATCAGATGCTACCGGACCTGATGCGGCTAGCAACATTATTAGATGAGGTGCAACTTCACGAGGGCCAGGACGACGCTATCTAGTGGCGTTTCACGAAATCTTTAGATTACACAGCGAGATCTGCCTACCTCCTGCAGTTCGGGGATCGATCCACACGGAGAACTACAATCTAATTTGGAGAGCGTGGGCGCCTGAGAAATGTCGTTTCTTCGCCTGGACTGCGGCATTTGGGAGGATCCTCACGGCGGATATTCTGCTGCGGCGCGGGTGGGAGAACAACTATTTCTGTGCACTATGCGAAAAAAACCTGGAAACCACGACGCACTTGTTTTGGGAATGCCCATGGTCCAAGCAAGCTTGGGGAAGGATCGCCCACCTAACTAGCATGCCCGCGCTCCAGCCGCAGTCATGGAGCAACCAAACAAGCATCTTGGGATGGATGGCTGACTGTCATAGCCGAGCGGCAACGGAGAAGAAGAAAGGAACTTTGTCCTTGTTACACCTTGTTCCCTGGGAATTGTGGAAAGAAAGGAATAGGAGGACGTTCCAGCAGGAAGCTCTGAGCTTAGACGGTTTTGTCAGGCGATTAAGAGAGGAAATCACACTCTAGAACCTCGCGGGAGCTGGTATTCCTTTTGATCCAGGCTAGGTCGCTAGGCGGCGTGGAGTTGTTGTTCTTTCTTTTTTGATCTTCTGCTCTCCTCTCGCTTGTATTCTTTGCTTTCGTTTTGGCGCTACTCTCTGTAGCCCACCCTTTGTCCTTCCCTTCTGATCAATGAATTTGGTAGACCCTGCCAACATTCAAAAAAAAAAGTAGTTAGCACAGGGAATGGCCGTGCGCTCGCCGGTACGACGACGACGACGACCGTGAGCGGATGGCACGGAGGAGGAGCATGTGCAGTGCTACTTGCCGAGATGCCGATGCGATGAGACGATGAGACTGCCGTCCGTTCCGTCCTCCCTTCCATCGCTACGTCGGTAACTTGATACATGCGTGATGCGTCGGCACCTACTTGGGAAGTGCTGATGTGTTTTCATTCCATGTACAGGTCTTACTTAGAATCCATGCAGTTAGTATAATAAGCATGCATGGATGCTATGCTAGCTACTTGCATGCAAATATGTCCGAACTGTAAAGAGGAAAAAGAAAGAAAGGAACGAATGGATTGAACAGTGATTGCATTGACTGAAGAATAGGGTATTTATACCCATGTACAAAGGCGGTAATTACATAGTGGTAACTAGCGGTTGCTAAACTAAACAACCGACCTAAGCATTGATTATTAGGATTTAATTAATCCTTAACACTCCCCCTAATCTATGCTTCACTAGATGAATATGCATCATCTTGATAGACTCCTCCTAATATATGGCCGCCCTTGAGAATGCTCATCATCTTCATCTTCAGAAATGCTTGTATAATCTTTAAAGTCTCCTCCAAAAACCCTGTGGGAAAAATATGAGGAGAATAGTGTAGATATGTTGCCAAAACTCCTTTAAACCCGGTGGGAAAAATAATAAGGAGAAAATGATGCAACATATAATGATTATTGTCTCTTGATAACTCATATGAGAAAAACCTTTGAAGAAGGAGAGAAATCATTGATGAGTTTAGAGAACAATAAATATGCTTTGTATACTTTCCTTTAAAACCCAATGGGAAAAACTTGAAAGTATAGCATATAATCTTAAAAATATATTGCCTCGTTAAAAACCGTTATGAGAAACTTTGAAAGAAAACTCATAAGGAAAAGAGTGCGATCTGATATGTAACTGAAAACTCCTTTAAAACCCAATGGGAAAATATACACTACTAGGGAAAACCCTATACACAGAATCTTAGCAGCAACGCGGCTCAAAAAGAAGCGCTACTGCTAATTAGCAGTAGCGCGGGTGTGGAAAACCCGCTACTGAAAAGTGCTTAGCAGTAGCGCGCTCGGCGTAACCCGCGCTGCTACAAATATCGACCGACAGTGCCCACCCAGCTCCATTTAGCAGCAGCGCGGTGCCGCGAGCCGCGCTCTGCTATAGCTGTAGCAGTAGCGAGGTTTTTCTAAGGTCGCTGCTGCTAATTTTCAAATCGGGCACACTTTTGGTCCCGGTTAGCAGTAGCGCTTGTACCGAAAGCGCGCTGCTGCTACTTTCTTAGCAGCAACACGTTTTACGTACCGTGCTACTGCTAATCCGCATCCACCACCTTTTCCCCACCCGTCCTCCCCCTCCCCCAAATCCCTCCTCTCTTCCGCCACTCCCTCCTCTCTGTCTCCATACGTTCTCACATTGACCTCTTGCCCATGCGCCCCGCCTCCTCCATGGCACCGAAAGAGGGCGCCGCCTCGCACCACCGTCGTCTAGGAGCTCGCCGGTCTTCGACCGTCGTCTAGGAGGCCGCCGCCTCGCGCCACCACGCCGGAGACCTAACCATCGGTGACCAGCCCAGCTACTCCCTCCATTTCCTTCCTCTCTCCCTCGGTTTTCTTTCTCTCTCTCTCTCTCTCCCTCTGATTTGACTCACAATCCCATGTCCATGCCCGTGCAGGTAGTCGCCATGGACGACCATATCTGGCATGGTCGGGAAGAGGAGCCCCACGCCGCTGCCTTGCTCTTCCATGGAAACAGGCCCTCCTCCAACAGCCATCGCTGGATCTGGTCTGCCGCTGCTTGTTCATGCCTCCGGCGACCCCAACAATCGCTGGATCGAACAACTGCTGCCATTGACAACACACACGGGATCGAGATATTTTTTTGCTTTTGAAAGTAATAGTAGTAGCGCGGGGTATAAGACCCGCTACAGATAATTAGCAGTAGCGTTGTACTGCAACGCACGCTACAACTAACCATGTATAGCAGTAGCGCGTGTCAACACGCGCTACTGCTACAAGTTAGCTGTGGCGCCGTATTAGTAGCGCGGGCGCCCGCGCTACTGATACACCCAAAACCCGCGCTACTGCTAGGCTTTTCCCTAGTAGTGATAAGGAGAAACTGACATGACATATGTGAACACTTGTATCAATATTATCTCATTAAAAACCTTTTATGAGAAACCATGAGGGAAAACTCATGAAGGGAAAAAGAGTACAATATATGTAATCTGATGATTGTTAATAGGTTGTAGTTTGGGAGATTACTCCCCCTGAACTTTGCAAATCTCGAGGATGTCTCATAGCAATTTCATTGACATGATCATGACATTGTGAATAATCTGTTGGATTTTCAGAGTATTTTCTTTGCAAATTGTTTCCTTACTTTTCTATAATTCATGAGGATAAGTGAACTTCGAGCAATGTGCTTTATGATATTGCTCTTCATATAACCTATAGGTATTGAGTAACACAAGTGGTAGCATCTTGATAAAATCAAGTTGATTGTTATGAATCTCAACCACATGATTTTGAGTGTGGTTTGTCATTCCGCTGAGCCGTGCATATTTTGCAATGCTTTTAGATAAAGCAATTATGTTAGAATGATAAGTGGAAGTAGCAGTTAAATTCTATTTAGATGACTTCCATAAGAAGGCTATTCCATCAAATTCAGTCATTGATATGGCTTTGTTGGGATCAAGTAAAGAGCCAATATCATATATCATATCATGGTCAAATCTTGATTTACCTGATGGAATTGTCCAAGATTTATTGTGAACTTGAGATATAATTTAATATTCCTCATATCGACCATATACGTTTTGTTGGTGTGATATATCCACATTGAACTTCTCATATATGTTTGGATATATGTAGGCTGATATGTATTCTTGAGAGAATGCTCACATTATAAACTTAAGCTAAATTTCGTTTAATCCAAATTTCCCGTCTTGAGATGATTTTGTGTATGTTTAGGTCTTGTATATACATTGATGATGAAGTCATTGATATACACTAAGTGATATAAGGAAATGAAATTTTGGATTCCCTTATTAACATATAAGTAATCATCATTCTTTGAGTAATCCTTTTGAAGAAATAACTTATTTAGTTGGTAGTACCATATGATTTCTGACTATTTCAAGTCAAAGAGTGACTTATGAAGTTTTACACAGAACTTGTTGCGATTTGCTTTTGGATTCGGAAGTATAAGACCTTCAGGGACTTCAATAGAGATTTCTGAAATGAGTGACTCATATGAGTATGTAGCCACATCATCCATCAACTGCATGGATACCATTTTTTTCTCGCTAGTGATATTTAGTATCGAAACATAATTCCACTCATACCAAGAGGGTATGTTACATCGTAATCGATGTCGGGTCTCTGCGTGAACCCTTTTGCTACAAGCCTCGCTTTCTCACCACCTCATTGACTTTGTCTATGAATGAGAAGTTTTTAGTATTCCATATGGAAGATACTTATGAGGAGTAGGTATTACTACGGTAAATACCACTCGTTTGCAGAGCGAGTGCTATTCTTCATTACTTGCTTCCTTTTATGTGAACCAATATGAGTGCAAGAGGCACTCTACCATGGATTTTGGTTCTGGGCCCAAAAGGTTTTAGCAATTTGAGAAGAAATATATGTCGACAAATGTAGTCTTTAGTTTATATGATTCTGATGAAATCATGGAAGTTTGTGGATAAAATATTTATTCCTTTTTAACTCCTTGTGATTTCCTACAACAAATGGAGTTAAGGTGTTTCGATGTCCCGGCACCAAAACATTTGTGCACGTTTATGCCGGAATTTGGATGATGAGCATCCAGTGAGGTGTTTTTCAACTTGATGTTGAATTACATTTACTGGTTGAGGATTTGATTTCCTCTGTTTCCGCGGAATCATATGAGAAGTTATATCTCATTTTTTTTCAGACTTTCTCCCCCTCTTGCTCTCATTTGGGGAGAAGAGTGGTTTATAAAATACCTCCACTCTTTCTAACACTTTACTGTAGGAATACAGAATTTAGTGACACCTTGTCATCAGTAAATGTATGTGGCAAATTTGCAATGTGTTGCAAATATATGATTCTCTAAACTTCTAGTTTAGATTCTTTGAGTACGTGGATATAAGGATTAAATGGCAATAACATTTCTAATTTATTTCTCGGCATTCTTTGTGGTACTTATCTCCCCCTAATGCCGGAAAATATCCTTATTGTTGATGCAATCAACATACGGGCTATGAATAATTTTGATTGACGGATAAGTTGTTATTCCTCACATAGATCCCTAATTTTCTGTGAGTGCTCATTGATGTACGCTGGAGTGGTGATATCGGTATGTAACCGAATTATCGCAGATGGGAAATACTTTGTTGAGTTCCACATAGTTACTACAAGGGGAAAGTAGTATGATATGCAGTTGGTATGATTTAGATCATATTTACGGTGTGTAAGGCCGTATGTGTCCAGCAAGAGGCTGGTAAATTTACAATTCTTTAAAAGTGGTCATGCAATCCATTTAACTCTCTTCGATAAGAAATTTAGCTAAACCATTCTGGGTATGTACATAAAGTACTTAATGCAAAAAATGTTCATTGAATGAGTTCAACAACATTGTTCATTTGAATGGGTTTATAGATCCTGTTTTCAGGAGAATTTGCTCTTACTTTGATAAGTTGAGCAAATTTTTTAGTAATATCATGCATGGTTGTGTGTGATAAGAGACACACTTAAAAACATTTTATGAGTGTGTATATGAGTACCATGAAGTGTCTAAATTACCCCAGATAATGGTTCAACATTCCACATATATCTTTTGAATGCATTCAAGAAAGAATAAGTGGCTCATTTAGAATTTTAAGGTGAGAGTTCCTTAAAACAGATTTCCCCTATGGCACATGTGGTGCACATATAATCTGATGATCTAGGGAATATTTTCGCAACTTGTTAAGTTGTGACCAACCGAATTGTCAACAATTTTCTAATCATCCCCAAACCAGGATGGCTAAGGCTATCAAGCCTAATATTTAATTTATTAATACTTAGAAAATCATTGTGTACGCAACAATATTGAGTATGAATTGAAACATACATTCAAATTTATCGAATATTGTATCCAATGGATATGATATTGGACATTTTACTACATATAGTAGTACTAGTATGGGCTAATAATATGTTGGGATAATTAGGAGATTACCTGAGGTCTTCGATATTATTGAGTGCAAATGAGTTCATCCTCCATTTACTGCACTAAATTTTGGTTCTCGTTCTGATGAAGATCCTGAGAACAATCATCTACCAAAATATTTTGGTTGTGATTTTTAAGTTATGAAATTTACCCCATTGAACTTATTGGCCCTTTTCAATAAATTCGTGGTATGGTTTGACCATATGTTTGAGGGTTTGGTAGTCATAGGTAGGACTTATGTAACCACACATTTGACAAACTTGAGAGTTGTCTTTGTGATCATTTGAAAACGACCAATTCCTATTAAGAGGTAATTATGTCTTTGGTTGTCTATTAGACTCTACTTTACTTCATATTTCTCATGGTTCTATTTTGTGACCACTAACTTGCATAGTATTCTTGGTACTAGCAAGAATTTCATATAATGGTATAGCACCCATTGGGTGAATCTGATGATTTATGTTTCTTTATCCAAAAAATGGTAGTACCATCGTAAGAGGACATAAAGTGTATTAAGGCATCTCAACTAGATCTGCATATGAAAATATTTGATCACAAGATTTCAAGTTGAAGTTGATTAAGTGACATAATTGTGAGCAGTCGTAGACTTGAGGTCTTGAAAAACAAATGGGTGATCATTTGTTGTGTGCTCATAGTAGCATTTTTCTCTAAAAGGATATGTTTGAGATAAATGAATATTCATCCATTATGTACTTAGTTTGAGAACTAGGTGATGTTTGTGACATATAAAATGCATATGTACATATTTGGCTATTTAGAGAATAGCCATGTCATTTTCAACGTGGGGTTATGGTGGCAACAATGCCACATGTGGATACAATGACTGATGTCATGAATCATCTTAAAAAATAAATACTCCCGCCTAACATGAATTTAGAGCATTTGGAAATGCCAGTCATGTGTTACATGAAATGCTCGTGCATTTATTTAATTTACTTCTAGGATTAAACATGTCCAAGGTGATCCTTGGTGAACCTGGGTGTAGCCTTCAATACAACGCATGTGATAAAATCGTTGCTAATGTTTTAGACTTCATTCTTGACAAAATGTATGACTTTAAAGTCAATGTCAAAAACATATACTTTGCATGTTTAACATTGGTTAGTCACTATTAAAATATAACCACAATGTGATGTGGACCTTACAATAGCGTTTGAGAAACTCGAGAGTTGCTCTAAATTATGGTCTCCATCTTGATAGATGGACGACACTATAATTAGAAATAATGACATAGGCTTCACTGCCATGCATTTAACCAATGTAATTGAAGACCATCATCGGGGTATGCACATATCTGCATAATTTTCTATGACTTATTCAATCAAAATGAGGCTTAAATAATGATAGTAGTAGAAAAAAGATCAACATGTAATGATCATGCATTAATATTTGTTACTATGAGAGTAACCTATTTTAGTGAACAACAACAATTGCTTCAAAGGAGCAATTTTTAAGATAGCTGATGCTATATAGTCATATGTGTAGACCTCAATATATATAGGATAACACTTTGAAGATAATCACCGTATGCGGTGTAGATCTTGCAGTAATAGAAAACACAGTCTGACTTTTGTCAGTAGATGTTCATATCTCTATTACCTTATGTTATGCTATATTTAAGAAAATCACTTTGAAGGTAATCATCTATCAAAGTGACAAGATGTAGACCTTGCAGTAATAATGGATAGTCTGTAAAATTTTGCAGTAGATGCCAATATTACCTTATGATATCTTGAGGTAGTCACATATATTATTAATATTTGGAAGAGTAGTTTGAAGGTAATCATCTTGTTAAAATGACAAGATGTAGACCTCACAGTAGTGATGGATAATCTGCAAATGGTGCAGTAGATACCACCAATACCTTGTGATTCACAAATAAAATATGATGTAGTCATATTAAGTATGACACTTCAAAATCCTTATTTTGGATTTCGTCAAGATTTGCAAGAAAAATTAATTCCAATTGCAAAAGACAGAGAAATGTTGTTCTAAAACTAATATTTACAATGATGCTGAGGCAAACATGTATAATATGGCACAATGTCGTCTCTAATATATAATGTTCCTCAATTTGATGAAATTCAAGGTATGAACACTTGAACAATACTACTATGCTCATAATACATGTAGAATTCATGTTTTAAAATATGATGCACAATATGACAAGACCAGAGGGTCTGAGTCATACGATTACAATTAGCCTGATGGCTTCTTTGCAAGTAGTACTAAAGCTGATGGCCTTATTTGGCAATAGAAGAAAATAGAAGTGCAAATTGTTAAATGGCCGAAGAGATAATGTTCTCCGGTGATTCTCGCTACGGCCAAGAATCCATCGATTGAGTTAGCTATGGCTGTACAGAGTCATAGCACATCTCCTCGTGAGGAATTAGGAGGGAAGATGGCGTCGCCAATCGAAGCTCGTCTGCGCCTGGGCAGCATCTCCACGCCATGGGACGGATGTTGGCCGCCGCCAACGCCGGCCGCCGCGCCGTCGCGCTGCATCAGGAGAAGCGACGTCGGAGCCGCCGCCGTGCCAAGGTGTGGCGGAGAGAACTGCGCTCCGCATGCGCGTTGGCCGTCTCTGTTGCCGGGCTGCGTGGCGGGCCGTGGTGCTCCTCCGGAGGGAGGAGCGTTGCTGCCGGGATGTGGTCGTCGCCGCTGTAGACGGCCGTGCCGACGGAGGCCGCGGGTGCGGCCTCAACCATCCGCATCCAGGGGGAAAAGGGAGGAGGAGAGTGGACGAGCGGCCGCCGCTTAGACCTTCCTCCGTCCGGAATCGAGTCCGCTGATCCGCGGCCGAACTCATTTAAGAGGTAAGAACATCACAAATTGAAGAAATCACATAGATGCTTACAGTTATTGGTATGGATTTTCGATCGAGTGATCCTGGATGTCAACGCCCATATCCTTTTCTGTGCGTCTTTGTGTAATTGAAAATTGTGCCCAATTTCAAGTTCTGATGTTCCTGCTTGGAGTATGATCAATCCGCTCAATTGATTGATTTTCTGTTCTTTGGCAGAGTGTGTTCGAGGCTTCCAATTGTTGAATCGATGGATGCTGGCGCTGGGTTCTTCCATCGGTTCTTCTTTCCGCATAGCCAAATCGCTCGTTTTGGAGAGCAGCAAGTGCTGATAACGTGTAAAGAGGAAAAAGAGAGAGGGGAACGAATGGATTGAATACATAGTGGTAACTGGCAGTTGCTAAACTAAACAACCGACCTAAGCATTGATTATTAGGATTTAATTAATCCTTAACAGGAACGAAGCAAGCACGGCGAGCCCAAAAGGCAAACTGACGCGGCGCAAAGTGGCGAGTACGTTGCGACCTTGTGTCGCTCTTTTGCGGGATGAGCCGTTGGCGACCACGACGCCGGCGGGTGGGTCGATGCTGCTACTTGGGCTGGTACGTATCGCGAGCCTGAGCAGGCCGGGGCACGTACGGTCCCCGGCAAGGGCCGAAAAGGCGTGCGTTTTTCCGGCCGTCGCAGTGGATACATAACTGCACCCATGCATGCATGCATGGTACACGGGCACGACTGCACGAGGATCCACGTTGACCACACGGACGTTGTAGCTGTAGCCTGTAGGAGTACGTGCGAGCCAGCTCCTGCATGCTGCACAAGTGCACATCGAGGCATGCATCGACCAACACCAAAGGTGGACAACGACACCGGCGCGTGCAGCAGGGAGCCAAGCGTCTGTCGCCGTGCCCGTGAGCACGTACGTGGGTGCATGCGCTAGAATCTGTGTTTTGAGGTTTGTGTACAATGTGCTTAGACTGTCTATATAATCTTTTACTCTCTCCTTCTCATAATATAACAACGTTTTTTACATTATT
This sequence comes from Triticum dicoccoides, assembly GCF_002162155.2. NCBI lineage: Eukaryota > Viridiplantae > Streptophyta > Magnoliopsida > Poales > Poaceae > Triticum > Triticum dicoccoides. The sequence goes on from NC_041392.1 coordinate 669,872,452, forward strand.
ATGGGACAGAGGGAGTAGATAGTATACATGACAGATTTTGGTGTGGTGATTTTCTCTCCTTCTGAAACTGAAAACTTGTTTAAATAGACTCGTTAACATATTCTAGGAAGCTTTTCCTTCAACATATCCAATGATCAACAATGCTCAAATTTGCCAACCCTCTACACAGTGGCGGAGCTACATTCAAAAGCATGGGCGGGCTAGTCCGAAAGAAATCCAATATTTTTGATAATTATGAACCAAATTTACCGCTAGCCTAGGCTGTTGCAAAAAAAATTGGGCGGGCCATGGCCCTTTTTGCTACAATCGTAGGTCCGCCAGTGTAGAGTCTCTACAGTTGAATTGACTTCATCCAACAACCAACATTCCAACACTAGTAGAAAAGGGGGCAACGGTTCAGGCCGGGTCAGCCCATTAGTCCCGGTTCAGTCTAGAACCAGGACCCATGGGGGCATTGGACCCGGTTCGTGAGCCCAATGGGCCGGCCGGGCCACGTGGGCCATTGGTCCCGGTTCGTCTGGACCTTTTGGTCCCGGTTGGTGGGACGAACCGGGACCAATGGCCTCGCTCCTGGCCCATCATCATTGGTCCAGGTTGGTGGCATGAACCGGGTCCAAAGGCTCCCCTTTAGTCCCGGTTCATGCCACCAACCGGAACCAATGAGGTGCCTATATATACCCCCTCGCGTAAGAGCAGAGCACACTGGTTTGTTTTTTTCTGGCCGAGGGGGAGAGGGCTTGGTGGTGCTCTAGCTCACCTCCTATGCACACAAGGTGTTCGATGGAATGCCCGAGCCACACTACTTAAGCTTTCTCCTCTCCAAGCTCGACCTTCAAGCTCCATTTTCCTCAATATTTGTCTAGGTTTAGCGGTCCGTCACGCCCCGTCCCCGTCTTCACCGTCGTCGATCACCCGCGCCGAGCTCATCGCCGCACCACCGTGGTGAGCCTCTTGTTCTTATCTTCTTTTTGAAAGGAAAAAATATTCTTACTTGTATGTTTACATAGATACCTGTATTATTTTCTTACTTTTATTATTGCATCTTATATAGTGCGATGGTTTTGGTATCCGCCCCCGTCGGCCCTCGTCCTGTCTATGATTCGGATGTGGTATATATATTATCTTTATAACTATTGGTTCATTTATTGTTTATGAAAAATTATGCCGACCAACGTGACATAGATTTTATTTATGTAGGATGTATGTGAATTGGAAATTCCAACCGACTCTATTGTCGAGAGGTTAAATTTAGTTGAAGAAGAAAACAATTTGTTGAAGGAAAAAATAAAAAAAATTGAGGAGGAGAAGATGATATTGGAGTTGCATGTTGCGGATGTCGTCGATGATCATAAGATCAAGATGGATATAATGGGCTTGAAGATTAGAAACTATGCCATTCATATCGAGGCTTGGTATCATTATGCCATTGGATCAATTGTTACCTTGGTTGCGATTATGATCGCATTTGTTTTCGCATTGAAATGTTTTACATAGTTTCAATGTATGGTTTAATTAATTAGATGCTCTGGAGAGCTATATGTTGTTAGATGAGAACTATGTATGTACTTTGGTTTTAATGTGATGATGAACTTCTATTAATTTGGACACTTAATTATATATAACGCACGCAGATGAACCGGCAATGGATGTACGGTGACAGCCACACCTCCGAGTGCATTAAGGGCGTGCATGAGTTTCTCGATGCGGCTGAGGCAAACAAGCAGAATGGTTTTATGTGTTGTCCATGCACTGAATGTGGGAATACGAGGTCTTACTCTAACTGGAAAATCCTTCACTCCCACCTGCTTTACAAGGGTTTCATGCCACACTATAATGTTTGGACGAGGCACGGAGAAATAGGGGTTATGATGGAAGACGGCGAAGAACAAAAGTACGATGACAACTATGTGCCCCCTGAATATGGTGATGCTGCAACGGGGGGAGCTGGTGAAGATCAAGAGGAACCAGACGATGTGACCAATGCTGCTGCAATGGGTGAAGCTGCTGAAGATCAAGAGGAACAAGACAATGTGCCCGATGATGATAATCTCCGCCGGGTCATTGTCGATGCAAGGACGCAATGCGAAAGTCAAAAAGAGAAGCTGAAGTTCGATCGCATGTTAGAGGATCACAAAAAAGGGTTGTACCCCAATTGCGAAGATGGCAACACAAAGCTCGGTACCGTACTGGAATTGCTGCAGTGGAAGGCAGAGAATGTTGTGGCTGACAAAGGATTTGAGAAGATACTGAAAATATTGAAGAAGAAGCTTCGAAAGGATAACGAATTGCCTGACAGTACATACGCAGCAAAGAAGGTCGTATGCCCTCTAGGATTGGAGGTGGAGAAGATACATGCATGCCCTAATGACTGCATCCTCTACCACGGTGCATACAAGGATCTGAACGCATGCCCGGTATGCGGTGCATTGCGGTATAAGATCAGACGAGATGACCCTGGTGATGTTGACGGCGAGCCCCCCAGGAAGAGGGTTCCTGCGAAG
>NC_041392.1:669875954-669876853 GCF_002162155.2 Triticum dicoccoides
CAGAAAACAAAACAAAAAAACTAGGGAAAAAATTAAAAATAGCAACAATAAGTAAAGAAAACAAAAAAACAAAAAAGTGTTTTCAAATTTGAAAACTAATGGCACTAACAAAAAGTTTATAATTTTTCTAAAACTAAAAGCAAAAAGAATTAAAAAATAAAGCAAAAAACAAAAGAAAATAAATAATGCAGAAAACAAAACAAAAAAACTAGAAAAATATTAAAAATAGTAACAATAAGTAAAGAAAACAAAAAACAAAAAAATGCCTCCTACTGAGCCCCCACGGCCTGAATACGACTAGAAACCCTACCATGGGCCAGGATTCAGGCCCGCAGGAGACCCAGTAGGCCCACAGGCACAGACAGTAGATTTAGGCCCGTAAGCCTGCAGTAGAGAGGAGCTCGAAGTGGTCGGCTCGGCAGAGCTTATAAACCACTCCAAGCCTCTCTTGGCTAGCGAGGTGGGACTAAACATCCCACCGCACTGGGCTAGTTCTAGCACACAACATTTGGTCCCGGTTGGTGCCACCAACCGGGACTAAAGGGGTGCATTGGTCACGGTTCGTGGCACCAACTGGGACCAATGCCCCCTTTAGTCCCGGTTGGTTTCACCAACCGGGACCAAAGGCCGCCGCTTCCCGCCCTTTGGGCTGCTGAAAAGAGGCCTTTGGTCCCGGTTGGTGGCACCAACCGGGACTAAAGGGGGCATTGGTCCCGGTTTGTGCCACGAACCGGGACCAAAGCCTTCGCTATATAAGCAACACTTGGGAAATTTTCAGATTTCCCTCGCTAGTTGCCCCCGTGCTCGCCGTCGCTGTCGCCCCGCGCCCCTGCCCCGTGCTCGCCGTCGCCGCCCGCTCCTCGTCGCTGTCGCCCTGCCCCTGCCCCGTCCCGCCCCCG
>NC_041392.1:669877957-669884422 GCF_002162155.2 Triticum dicoccoides
GGGCCTCCACGTGGCCTGTGCGCGGAGCCCAGGCAGGAGACCCTTTGGTCCCGGTTGGTGGCACCAACCGGGACCAATAGGCATCCACGCGTCAGCATTTATGTGGCTGGGGTTTTTGTTTTTTTGAAGGGGGGGGGGAGTTGGGGGTTTTGGGGGGTTAATTTAGGTGTTTCATATATTGTGTTAGCTAGCTATAATTAATAGAGAGAAGTGTCCTCTCTTATGTCCGTGCTTGGTCGACGCTACGTACTATACATACGTATAGAGAGGACTAGACACGCTAGCTAGCTTGTAAGCAAACGAAGGAAACAGAAGATCGTCATGAACATATATGCATACAGAGAGAAGTGATATCGACCACCTCTCCTTCTCCGAGAGATTGGTCGAACAACAAGTTCTCGTATATCTATCCGACACTACCGGCTACATATATACAATAATTATCTCTTACAAGTATAATCATACGAACTCATGGTCCACATAGTATTCTCCGTCTTCAGTGATCACGTGGTCAAGAAAGAATGCTGCCAATTCCTCTTGAATTGCTCGCATGCGAGCTGGTGCTAGGAGTTCATCCCGCTTCCGAAACATCTGATTTGAAGAAGGGGGTCAATACATATATATATATATATATATATGAATGAATGAAACTCAACACAAATGATGGTAATAAAATAAAATTGTGAATGTTGTTATTTACGTACTTTATATTGTTCGTCAGTGTAGCCCCGCTCACAGGTCGTGTGGCGGATGGACTCGCAAACGTAGTATCCACAGAAATCATTCCCTTGTTCCTACCACAACCACTTTACAAGAAATAGAGGTCAATCAAACGGATAAGCAAGAATGCCAAATGGTATTGATGAAACTAGCGCTTGAATCAATAGGAGATGCGCGGAACATGCTACTATAGTACTTACTTTCGGGTGTCTAAATTGCAGCTTCTTCGGGAGTCCTGGAGCTTTTTTGGAGAATTTTTTCCAAACCCTGCCAGACAAAGAAAACAATTACTTGATATATCAAGAAATGAACAAAGTTGCTGATATGGTGGATAATGATCGATTTAACTTACTTCTCGAGCATTTGAGTCATGTCCGCATAGTCCTGGGGATCTTTTCGTCTTGAGTCTAAGACGATTACTAGTCCCTGCTCAAGCTTAATCTCTAGGAGAATATAGTGGTAACTGCACACGCATGCATAACTCATCAATTACATTACTATAACCTTGACTAATATATAAGGGAAACCGAATACGCACAAGACAGTAACACTCACCTGAAGTTGTAGGGAAAGAGTATTATATCTTTGTTTTCATTTATTACCAACGAACGTAGCAAGTTGGCCTCGGTATCTGCGACATGAAATTTAACCCGAGTTCCATCTATGAGATATGTGTTATTGAACCCAATATCACCGACTTGTCTTTTCTTCAATTCGGCGATCTTCAATCTGCATAATATAGTGAGGATGATTATAAATACATGCAATGAAAGAGCTGAGCTATATAGAGAGACTTAATGACATAAGTAGTACTACTTACAGACAGTAGCAGGTGACCATTGTTTTATCGAGGGCCAATTGATTGAAAAACTGAAAGAACTCCTCAAATGGAACAGGCAACAGTTCAATTCCAACGAGGTCATGCTCCTTTTTAACTTTCACATACAAAGTACTCCTCCCCCCAGAGTCTCTGCAAATTTTCAAGTACCAATCATGCAATCTTCGCATCATCGTTGATAGAGATCTTTCATCTTTGACGAGAGGCTTCCCGTACTCGTATCTTTGTATCTGCACCTCCATGAAATCATAATGTACATCGTCGGGCAGGTAATCGCCAAGATTGCTATAACCGGGCACCATCCTCGGATCATTAGCGACGTTGTCGCTAGGCACCTTGAGCGGGGGGAGGGGGGGCACGGTTGCTTCGCTTGTTCGCCGAGCTGGGCAATTTGTTTCCCAGCTCATCGTTCTTTTAGCCTTTGATCACTGACAGTACTTCCCGACTGCTCCGCTTCGGCAAATTCCTTTCCAATAATGCGCTCATAGTTTCCTTTCGGCAGAGGCTTGGGTGGTTTTGTCACGGCAGCCAGAGTGCGCTTCGCTTTCACTGGATCTACCTTCTCCTCCGGAGGTGGATGTTTCTTTGCTTTCACCCCTTCAAAATAGTTCCTCACTTCTTCTCGTGCGATCTCGGCGTTCTCCTCCGGGGTCCTCTCTTATGGTAACTTCTCTGGAGTCTTCAGAGAAGGACCGAATCTGTATTTCCTCCCTCCTCTGGCTATACTGCTAGACGCTGACAGAGCAGACGGAGCAGTTGTCTTCTTTACTTGCTTACGAGGCGGAGGAGAAGGACTATGACGCGCCGAAGCAGCCGGAGCGGCGGTAGGTCTCTTTCGCCCTTGCTGACGAGGCGGAGAAGGAGGAGGCTGGCTGCTCGGGCGCGTCGGCGCAGGCGGAGAAGGAGGCGGAGTGCTGCCATGCGCCGGAGAAGGAGCCGGTCGAGTGCTCTGATCGTCACTCGCCGGGAGGAGGAGGCGATGGAGGAGGCGGAGTGCCCTGACTCGCCGGAGGAGGAGGCGGTGGAGGAGGTGGAGTGCCCTGACTTGCCGGAGGAGGAGGCGGTGGAGGAGGCGGAGTGCCCTGACTTGCCGGAGGAGGAGGAGGAGGCGGAGGCGTCCAGTTCGGAAGGTTGATGAGCTCCTTCCGCCATAGGCATGGAGTCTTCAGAGCAGACCCCAGCCTAGTCTCCCCTTCACCGGTAGGATGGTCAAGCTGGAGGTCCTCAAATCCCTCTGTTATTTCATCCACCATCACCCTAGCATATCCTTCTGAAATCGGCCGGCAGTGAAAAGTTGCACCGGGTTCAGTAGGAAAAACAGAGCTAACAGCCGCCTTGACCTTCAAATTCATCCATTGCGTCATAAGGTGGCAACTTTGAGACTCCGTGATAGCGTCCACGGGATAGCTGGCAGGAGCCGTCAAGGCATGCTCTGGCTGAAGCAACTCGGTGGAAGCCATGCTGCTTCTCCGTGAGATGGCGGGGTAGCTTCGGGGGAAGCTTCGGCAGTACGTTTGCTGCGATTTGCTTCTCGTTCCTCTATCGCTTGTACCCTTGCTTGCAGCGCCTGCATTTGGGTCTACTGCAATTTTTTCCTCCTCTCCTGGGATTTGTAACCGCATGCGTCCGGAAACCCAACCTTCCACGGAATGGAGCCTGGCGTGCCTCGTGTCCGTCCAGGGTGCTCAGGATTCCCGAGGGCCATTGTGAGCTCGTCGTTCTCTCTGTCTGGAAAGAACGTCCCTTGCTGCGCTGCTTCAATATACTGCTGAAGCTTTCTGACTGGTATGTCCATTTGATCATTCGTCCAAATGCACTTCCCTGTTACAGGGTCCAAGGTTCCGCCAGCCCCGAAGAACCAAGTCCGGTAACGGTCTGGCCAGTTAATTGTCTCTGGTTCGATCCCTTTTTCAACCAGATCATTCTCAGTCTTGGCCCACTTAGGCCGGGCTACGAGGTAGCCACCTGACCCCGTGCGATGGTGATGCTTCTTCTTCATAGCATTTTGCTTGTTTGTCGCCGACATCTTCTTACTCTTTTCCGATGTCTTGTGGGCCACAAATGCGGGCCAGTGATCTCTGATCTTCTCATATCTGCCCTTGAATTCTGGTGTCTCTTTATTTTCGACAAACTTATTCAGCTCTTTCTTCCACCTCCTGAATAGTTTTGCCATCCTCTTAAGAGCAAAAGACTTGACTAATTGCTCTTTAACTGACTTCTCTGGATCATCCTCTGGCGGTAGGGTGAAATTTGACTTCAGCTCAGTCCAAAGATCATTTTTTTGCATATCATTGACATAAGACACCTCAGGGTCTTCTGTAGCCGGCTTTAACCATTGCTGGATGCTGATCGGAATCTTGTCCCTAACTAGAACCCCGCACTGAGCAACAAATGCGCTGTTTGTCCGGAGGGGTTCAATCGGTTGGCCGTCGGGCGCGATTGCTATGATCTCAAACTTTTCATCCGAGCTTAACTTTTTCTTCAGGCCTCGTCTCTTTATCGAAGTTGTGCTCGATCCGGAGGGCTAGAAAAAAGAACAAAGACTTAATTAATATGTGTACATACCAAAACAATGAATGCATCAATTAGCTAGTCAGCACAAGCTTAACTAATATATATACCTGGCCGGACTCGGTTCGGTCACCGAAGACGTCATCACGGTCTCCTTCTTGCACCGGCATTGGGTCACCGGAGCCGTCCTCATGGTCTCCTTTTTGCACGAGCATTAGGTCACCGGAGCCATCATAATCATAGCCAGCTGCTTCCAGACCATCGGTGTCGTTGAGAAACAACGAGACGACGACATCACTTCCTCGTGCGATTATGTCCCCCAACAACTCTTCTTGTACTTCGTCTTGGGCGGTGTCCATAGTTTCTACAAATATTGACAACATGGCAATTATTATTCAAACATGACAGATGGATATATTAGTGGCAAACGTAGAACTAATATTAATTAGTGGCCTCGACGCTGCTTCTCTAGGGTTTGTGGTGGCCTCGACGCTGCTTCTCTAGGGTTTGGGGTGGCCTCGACAACGCTTCAAGGATAAAAAAAGAAGAGGAAGAAGAAAAAAAAGAGGAGAAGAAAGAATAGAGGAGTAAGAACTCCTCTATTCTTTCTTCTCCTCTTTTTTTCTTCTTCTTCCTCTTTATTTTATCGGGAACGAGGGTCGTCGAGGGTCAGGGTCGCCGAGCGGTAGAGGAAACCCTAAATAGCAAGTATCGTCGGTGTGAGATACATGTGGCCGTCGGTGTCGGACACTACATCCACGTCCCACAAGTGACGTGGGCGTCAAAGCGATGGGGCAGGGCGCGGTGACGGCGATGAGGAGGACGAGCAGCCTGGCGGCGTCGGCGATGGGGAATGGAGCAGTTGGCGAAATTTTTGCAAGTGTGGGCTTATATAGGCGGACCTATGGTCCCGGTTCGTCGCACGAACCGGGACGAATGCGCACCTATGGTCCCGGTTGGTGCTACAAACCGGGACCAAAGGCCTCTTTTCGGCAGCCCAAAGGGCGGGAAGCAGAGGCGTTTGGTCCCGGTTGGTCGCACCAACCAGGACTAAAGGGGGGCATTCGTCCCGGTTGGTGTTACGAACCGGTACCAGTGCACCCCTTTAGTCCTAGTTGGTGCTACCTACCGGGACCAAACGCCCTGTGCTGGCGCGGTGCGGTCATAAGTTTAGTCCCACCTCGCTAGTTGAGAGGGGCTCGGAGTGGTTTATAAGCCTCGCTGCCACATCCCTCTCGAGCTCCTCTCTATTGCAGGCTTACGGGCCTAATCTGTGCATTGCTATGCCTGTTGGGCCTGCTGGGCCTTCTGCGGGCCTGAATCCTAGCCCATGTAAGGGTTTCTAGTCGTATTCAGGCCGTGGAGGCCTAGTAGGTGGCATTTTTTTTGTTTTCTTTTTTGCTTTTTATTTTTTTATTTGTACTAAATACTTATAGTTTTTTAGTGATTTCTTTTTGCTTTTAGGTCATAAAAATTATAAACTTTCTGTTAGTGCCATTAGTTTTAAAATTTGATTTTTTCTGTTTTCTTCTTTTGTTTTCTTTTTTGCTTTTTTTATTTGTACTAAATACTTATAGTTTTTTAGTGATTTCTTTTTGCTTTTAGGTCACAAAAATTATAAACTTTCTGTTAGTGCCATTAGTTTTAAAATTTGAATTTTTTTTGCTTTGTTCTTTTGTTTTATTTTTTGCTTTTTATTTTTTTATTTGTATGAAATACTTATAGTTTTAAAATGTATGTGAATCACTAGTTTATGAATAACTTTACTATGAAGTTAGATTTTTGAGTGATTCTTTTTCCTGCTACTTAATATTACAGTGTTTTATCATTATACTCTATTTGGCAATTTTAGGTTATTTTTAATATCTGATCTAATCAAAAACAAATTTTGTTATTTTTTTGCTATTACATTCTTTTTGCTATTAATGTGTTGAACAAAAAATACTTTCTGAATTTAAGTTGCATAAATTTTATATAAGTTTAGTTTCAAAAATACTAGAGGTTTATAAAAACTTTTTAGTTGATTCATTTTGCTTTTTTGAGCTATAAGACCCTAAAATTGAAAAGCATTTCAAATGAACTCCGAAAAGGTTGAAAGTTGGCATGGTATCATCATTTCACCCACATAGCATGTGCAACAAAGTTGAGATGGTTATGGCAAAAACTGGATGCACTTCCTGTACAAAACGGACAATCTCTTTCGAAGTATCAGGGTTTCGGACGAAAGATCATCTGTTACAGAGGGATTTCATTTTCTTGAACTTATTTGAACTCCATATTTTTTCTGTGTTCAAAATGCACCATTCAAAGCCACATCATCAATTTTCAAACCTTTTTGACTTCATTTGTTATTTTTCATGCATTTACTGATTTTTTGAGCTATAAGACCCTGAAAT
>NC_041392.1:669884658-669890580 GCF_002162155.2 Triticum dicoccoides
AAAACGGACAATCTCTTTCGAAGTATCAGGGTTTTGGACGAAAGATCATCTATTACAAAGGGATTTCATTTTCTTGAACTTATTTGAACTCCATATTTTTTTCTGTGTTCAAAATGCACCATTCAAAGCCACATCATCAATTTTCAACCCTTTCTGACTTCATTTGTTATTTTTCATGCATTTACTATTTTTTTGAGCTATAAGACCCTGAAATTGAAAAGCATTTCAAATGAACTTCGAAAAGGTTGAAAGTTGGCATGGTATCATCATTTCACCCACATAGCATGTGCAACAAAGTTGAGATGGTTACGGCAAAAACTGGATGCACTTCGTGTACAAAACGGACAATCTCTTTCGAAGTATCAGGGTTTCGAACGAAAGATCATCTGTTACAAAAGGGATTTCATTTTCTTGAACTTATTTGAACTCCATATTTTTTCTGTGTTCAAAATGCACCATTCAAAGCCACATCATCAATTTTCAACCCTTTCTGACTTCATTTGTTATTTTTCATGCATTTACTGATTTTTTGAGCTATAAGACCCTGAAATTGAAAAGCATTTCAAATGAACTCCGAAAAGGTTGAAAGTTGGCATGGTATCATCATTTCACCCACATAGCGTGTGCAACAAAGTTGAGATGGTTACGGCAAAAACTGGATGCACTTCATGTACAAAACGGACAATCTTTTCGAAGTATCAGGGTTTCGGATGAAAGATCATCTGTTACAAAGGGATTTCATTTTCTTGAACTTATTTGAACTCCATATTTTTTCTGTGTTAAAAATCCACCATTCAAAGCCACATCATAAATTTTCAACCCTTTCTGACTTCATTTGTTATTTTTCATGCATTTATTGATTTTTTTGAGCTATAAGACCCTGAAATTGAAAAGCATTTCAAATGAACTCCGAAAAGGTTGAAAGTTGGCATGGTATCATCATTTCACCCACATAGCATGTGCAACAAAGTTGAGATGGTTACGGCAAAAATTGGATGCACTTCGTGTACAAAACGCACAATCTCTTTCAAAGTATCAGGGTTTCGGACGAAAGATCATCTGTTACAAAGTTGGCATGGTATCATCATAATAGTTGCGGGAGAAAGTCTTCACCTTTTCTTCGCTTGTGTCATTTGCTTATTGCGCCGTAACCATGGATAATCTTCATCGTTTATCAGGATGCTTGGGTCAGCCTTGACATTGAAGGGAGGAATTTCATGAAACTTTTCATAATCTTCAGACATGTCTGTCTTGCCCTCCACTCCCAGGATATCCCTTTTTCCTGAAAGAACTATGTGGTGCTTTGGCTCATCGTATGATGTATTCGCTTCCTTATCTTTTCTTTTTCTCGGTTTGGTAGACATGTCCTTCACATAGATAACCTGTGCCACATCATTGGCTAGGACGAACGGTTTGTCAGTGTACCCAAGATTTTTTCAGATCCACTGTTGTCATTCCGTACTGCGGGTCTACCTGTACCCTGCCGCCTGACAGATTGACCCATTTGCACTTAAACAAAGGGACCTTAAAATCAGGTCCGTAGTCAAGTTCCCATATGTCCACTATGTAACCATAATATGTGTCCTTTCCGCTCTCGGTTGCTGCATCAAAGCGGACACCGCTGTTTTGGTTGGTGCTTTTTTGATCTTGGGCGATCGTGTAAAATGTATTCCCATTTATCTCCTATCCTTTGTAAGTCAATACAGTCAAAGATGGTCCCCTGGACAACAAGTACAACTCACCACAAACAGTGTTGTCACCTCTGAGACGTGTTTCCAACCAACTGTTGGAAGTCCTGATGTGTTCACATGTAATCCAGTTGTCGCACTGCTCCGGGTGTTTGGAGCGCAGACTGTTCTTGTGTTCATCAACATACGGGGTTACCAAGGTAGAGTTCTGTAGAACTGTGTAGTGTGCCTTTCATATTATTGAGTCACTTCCAAGAGTGCCTTTTCCAGTCAGTCTCCCCTCATACCGCGATTTAGGGAGACCTATCTTCTTAAGGCCAGGAATGAAGTCAACACAAAACCCGATAACACCTCTGTTTGATGGCCCATGGAGATGCTTCCTTCTGGCCTAGCGCGGTTACGGACATATTTCTTTGGGACTCCCATGAACCTCTCAAAGGGGAACATATTGTGTAGAAATACGGGCCCCAGGATGACAATCTCGTTGACTAGATGAACTAGGACGTGCGTCATGATATTGAAGAAGGATGGTGGGAACACCAGCTCGAAACTGACAAGACATTGCGCCACATCACTCCTTAGCCTTGGTACGATTTTTGGATCAATCACCTTCTGAGAGATTGCATTGAGGAATGCACATAGATTCACAATGGCTAATCGGACGTTTTCCGGTAGAAGCCTCCTCAATGCAACCGGAAGTAGTTGCGTCATAATCACATGGCAGTCATGAGACTTTAGGTTCTAAAACTTTTTCTCTGGCATATTTATTATTCCCTTTATATTCGACGAGAAGCAAGTCGTGACCTTCATACTGAGCAGGCATTCAAAAAAGATTTCTTTCTCTTCTTTCGTAAGAGCGTAGCTGGCAGGACCTTTATACTGCTTCGAAGGCATGCCGTCTTTTTCGTGCAAATGTTGCAGGTCCTCCCGTGCCTCACGTGTATCTTTTGTCTTCCCATACACGCCCAAGAAGCCTAGCAGGTTCACGCAAAGGTTCTTCGTCACGTGCATCACGTCGATTGAAGAGCGGACCTCTAGCTCTTTCCAGTAGGGTAGGTCCTAAAATATAGATTTCTTCTTCCACATGGGTGCGTGTCCCTCAGTGTCATTCGGAACAGCTAGTCCACCGGGACCGTTTCCAAAGATTACGTGTAAGTCATTGACCATAGCAAGTACGTGATCACCGGTATGCATGGCGGGCTTCTCTGGTGATCTGCCTCGCCTTTGAAATGCTTGCCTTTCTTTCGACATTGATGGTTGGTCAGAAGAAATCGATGATGGTCCAGGTGCACATTCTTCCTGCATTTGTCCAGGTATATACTTTTAGTGTCATCTAAACAGTGCGTGCATGTGTGGTATCCTTTGTTTGTCTGTCCTGAAAGGTTACTGAGAGCGGGCCAATCGTTGATGGTCACGAACAGCAACGCCTTAAGGTCAAATTCCTCCTGTCTGTGCTCATCCCACGTACGTACACCGTTTCCATTCCACAGCTGTAAAAGTTCTTCAACTAATGGCCTTAGGTACACATCAATGTCGTTGCCGGGTTGCTTAGGGCCTTGGATGAGAACTGGCATCATAATGAACTTCCGCTTCATGCACATCCAAGGAGGAAGGTTATACATACATAGAGTCATGGGCCAGGTGATGTGATTGCTGCTCTACTCCCCGAAAGGATTAATGCCATCCGCGCTTAAAGCAAACCATACATTCCTTGGGTCCTTTGCAAACTCATCCCAGTACTTTCTCTCGATCTTTCTCCACTGCGACCCGTCAGCGGGTGCTCTCAACTTCCCGTCTTTCTTTCGGTTCTCACTGTGCCATCGCATCAACTTGGCATGCTCTTCGTTTCTGAACAGATGTTTCAACTGTGGTATTATAGGAGCATACCACATCACCTTCGCAGGAACCCTCTTCCTGGGGGGCTCGCCGTCAACATCACCAGGGTCATCTCGTCTGATCTTATACCGCAATGCACCGCATACCGGGCATGCGTTCAGATCCTTGTATGCACCGTGGTAGAGGATGCAGTCATTAGGGCATGCATGTATCTTCTCCACCTCCAATCCTAGAGGGCATACGACCTTCTTTGCTGCGTATGTACTGTCAGGCAATTCGTTATCCTTTCGAAGCTTCTTCTTCAATATTTTCAGTATCTTCTCAAATCCTTTGTCAGCCACAACATTCTCTGCCTTCCACTGCAGCAATTCCAGTACGGTACCGAGCTTTGTGTTGCCATCTTCGCAATTGGGGTACAACCCTTTTTTGTGATCCTCTAACATGCGATCGAACTTCAGCTTCTCTTTTTGACTTTCGCATTGCGTCCTTGCATCGACAATGACCCGGCGGAGATTATCATCATCGGGCACATTGTCTTGTTCCTCTTGATCTTCAGCAGCTTCACCCATTGCAGCAGCATTGGTCACATCGTCTGGTTCCTCTTGATCTTCACCAGCTCCCCCCGTTGCAGCATCACCATATTCAGGGGGCACATAGTTGTCATCGTACTTTTGTTCTTCGCCGTCTTCCATCATAACCCCTATTTCTCCGTGCCTCGTCCAAACATTATAGTGTGGCATGAAACCCTTGTAAAGCAGGTGGGAGTGAAGGATTTTCCAGTTAGAGTAAGACCTCGTATTCCCACATTCAGTGCATGGACAACACATAAAACCATTCTGCTTGTTTGCCTCAGCCGCATCGAGAAACTCATGCACGCCCTTAATGCACTCGGAGGTGTGGCTGTCACCGTACATCCATTGCCGGTTCATCTGCGTGCGTTATATATAATTAAGTGTCCAAATTAATAGAAGTTCATCATCACATTAAAACCAAAGTACATACATAGTTCTCATCTAACAACATATAGCTCTCCAGAGCATCTAATTAATTAAACCATACATTGAAACTATGTAAAACATTTCAATGCGAAAACAAATGCGATCATAATCGCAACCAAGGTAACAATTGATCCAACGGCATAATGATACCAAGCCTCGGTATGAATGGCATATTTTCTAATCTTTCTAATCTTCAAGCGCATTGCATCCATCTTGATCTTATGATCATCGACGACATCCGCAACATGCAACTCCAATATCATCTTCTCCTCCTCAATTTTTTTTATTTTTTCCTTCAACAAATTGTTTTCTTCTTCAACTAAATTTAACCTGTCTACAATAGGGTCGCTTGGCATTTCCGATTCACATACATCCTACATAAATAAAATCCATGTCACGTTCATCGGCATAATTTTCATAAACAATAAATGAACCAATAGTTATAAAGATAATATATATACCACATCCGAATCATAGACAGGACAAGGGCCGACGGGGGCGGATACCAAAACCATTGCACTATATAAGATGCAATAATAAAAGTAAGAAAATAATACAAGTATCTATGTAAACATACAAGTAAGAATATTTTTCCTTTCAGAAAGAAGATAAGAACAAGAGGCTCACCATGGTGGTGCCGGCGATGAGCTCGGCATTGGTGATCGACGGCGGTGAAGACGGGGACGGGGCGTGACGGATCGCTAAACCTAGACAAATATTATGGAAAATGGAGCTTGGAGGTCGAGCTTGGAGAGGAGAAAGCTTAAGTAGTGTGGCTCGGGCATTCCATCGAACACCTTGTGTGCATAGGAGGTGAGCTAGAGCACCACCAAGCCCTCTCCCCCTCGGCCAGAAAAAAACAAGGCAGTGTGCTCTACTCTTACACGAGGGGGTATATATAGGCACTTCATTGGTCCCGGTTGGTGGCATGAACCGGGACTAAAGGGGAGCCTTTGGTCCCGGTTCAAGCCACCAACCGGGACCAACGGTGGTGGGCCAGGAGCGAGGCCCATTGGTCCCGGTTCATCCCACCAACTGGGACCAAAAGGTCCAGATGAACCGGGACCAATGGCCCACGTGGCCCGGCCGGCCCCCTGGGCTCACGAACCGGGACCAATGCCCCCATTGGTCCCGGTTCTGGACTGAACCGGGACTAATGGGCTGACCCGGCCTGGACCAAAGCCCTGTTTTCTACTAGTGTGTGGCCGTCGGTGTCGGACACTACATCCACATCCCACAAGTGACGCGGGCGTCGACTCGCGTCACTTGTGGGACGTGGATGTAGTGTCCGACACCGACGGCCACATGTATCTCACACCCATGATACTTGCTATTTAGGGTTTCCTCTACCGCTCGGCGACCCTGACCCTCTTTCTTCTCCTCTTTTTTTCTCTTCTTCT
>NC_041392.1:669890779-669901973 GCF_002162155.2 Triticum dicoccoides
GAAACCCTAAATAGCAAGTATCGTCGATGTGAGATACATGTGGTCGTCGGTGTCGTACACTACATCCACGTCCCACAAGTGACACGGGCTTCGACGCCCACGTCACTTGTGGGACGTGGATGTAGTGTCTGACACCGACGGCCACATGTATCTCACACCCACGATACTTGCTATTTAGGGTTTCCTTTACCGCTCGGCGACCCTCGACGACCCTCGTTCCCGATAAAAAAAGAGGAAGAAGAAGAAAAAAAGTGGAGAAGAAAGAATAGAGGTCCTCTATTCTTTCTTCTCCTCTTTTTTTTCTTCTTCCTTTTCTTTTTTTTATCTTTGAAGCGTTGTCGAGGCCACCCCAAACCCTAGAGAAGCAGCGTCGAGGCCACCCCAAACCCTAGAGAAGCAGCGTCGAGGCCACTAATTAATATTAGTTCTACGTTTGCTACTAATATATCCATCTGTCATGTTTGAATAATAATTGCCATGTTGTAAATATTTGTAGAAACTATGGACACTGCCCGAGACGAAGTACAAGAAGAGTTGTTGGGGGACATAATCGCATGAGGAAGTGATGCCATCTGCTCGTTGTTTCTCAACGACACCGATGGTCTGGAAGCAGCTGGCTATGATTATGATGGCTCCGGTGACCTAATGACGGTGCAAGAAGGAGACCGTGAGGACGGCTCCGGTGACCCAATGCCGGTGCAAGAAGGAGACCGTGATGACGTCTCCGGTGACCGAACCGAGTCCGGCCAGGTATATATATTAGTTAAGCTTGTGCTGACTAGCTAATTGATGCATTCATTGTTTTGGTATGTACACATATTAATTAAGTCTTTGTTCTTTTTTCTAGCCCTCCAGATCGAGCACAACTTCGGTAAAGAGACGAGGCCCAAAGAAAAAGTTGAGCTCGGATGAAAAGTTTGAGATCATAGCAATCGCACCCGACGGCCAACCGATTAAACCCCTCCGGACAAAGAGCACATTTGTTGCTCAGTGCGGGGTTCTAGTTAGGGACAAGATCCCGATCAGCATCCAGCAATGGTTAAAGCCGGCTACAGAAGACCCTGAGGTTAATTATGTCAATGATATGCAGAAAAATGATCTTTGGACTGAGCTGAAGTCAAATTTCACCCTACCGCCAGAGGATGGTCCGGAGAAGCCAGTTAAAGAGCAATTAATCAAGTCTTTTGCTCTTAAGAGGATGGCAGGACTATTCAGGAGGTGGAAGAAAGACCTGAATAAGTTTGTTGAAAATAAAGAGACACCAGAATTCAAGGGCAGATATGAGAAGATCAGAGATCACTGGCCCACATTTGTGGCCCACAAGACATCGGAAAAGAGTAAGAAGATGTCGGCGACAAACAAGCAAAATGCTGCGAAGAAGAAGCATCACCATCGCACGGGGTCAGGTGGCTACCTCGTGGCCCGGCCTAAGTGGGCCAAGACTAAGAATGATCTGGTTGATAAAGGGATCAAACCAGAGACAATTAACTGGCTAGACCGTTGCCAGACTTGGTTCTTCGGGGCTGGCGGAACCTTGGACCCTGTATCAGGGAAGTGCATTTGGACGAACGATCAAATGGACATACCAGTCAAGAAGCTTCAGCAGTATATCAAAGCAGCGCAACAAGGGACGTTCGTTCCAGACAGAGAGAACGACGAGCTCACAATGGCCCTCGGGAATCCTGAGCACCCTGGACGGACACGAGGCACGCCAGGCTCCATTCCGTGGAAGGTTGGGTTTCCAGACGCAGGCGGTTACAAATGCCACGAGAGGAGGAAGAAAGTGGAGCAGACCCAACTGTAGGCGCTGCACGCTAGGGTACAAGCGATAGAGGAACGAGAAGCAAATCGCAGCAAACGAACTGCCGAAGCTTCCCCCGAAGCTACCCCGCCATCTCAGCGGAGAAGCAGCGTGGCTTCCACCGAGCTGCTTCAGCCGGAGAATGTCTTGACGGCTCCTGCCAGCTATCCCGTGGATGCTATCACGGAGTCTCAAAATTGCCACCTTATGACGCAATGGATTAATATGAAGGTCAAGGCGGCTGTTGGCGCTGTTTTTCCTACTGAACCCGGCGCAACTTTTCACTGCCGGCCAATTCCAGAAGGATATGCTAGGGTGATGGTGGATGAAATAACGGAGGGATTTGAGGACCTCCATCTTGACCACCCTACCGGTGAAGGGGAGACTCGGCTGGGTTCTGCTCTGAAGACTCCATGCCTATGGCGGAAGGAGCTCATCAACCTTCCGAACTGGACGCCTCTGCCTCCTCCTCCTCCTCCGGCGAGTCAGGGCACTCCGCCTCCTCCACCGCCTCCTCCTCCGGCGAGTGACGATCAGGGCACTCGGCCGGCTCCTTCTCCGGCGCGTGGTGGCACTCCACCTCCTTCTCCGCCTGCGCCGGCGCGCCCGAGAAGCCAGCCTCCTCCTTCTCCGCCTCGTCAGCAAGGGCGGAAGAGACCTGCCGCCGCTTCGGCTGCTCTGGCGCGTCATAGTCCTTTTCCTCCGCCTCGTAAGAAAGTAAACAAGACAACCGCTCCGTCTGCTCTGCCGGCGTCTAGCAGTACAGCCAGAGGCGGGAGTACATACAGATTCGGTCCTTCTCTAAAGACTCCAGAGAAGTTACCATATGAGAGGACCCCGGAGGAGAACGCCGAGATCACGCGAGAAGAAGTGAGGAACTTCTTTGAAGGGGTGAAAGCAAAGAAACATCCACCTTCGGAGGAGAAGGTAGATCCGGTGAAAGCGATGCGCACTCTGGCTGCCTTGACAAAACCACCCAAGACTCTGCTGAAAGGCAACTATGGGCACATTATTGGAAAGGAATTTGTCGAAGCGGAGTGGTCGGGAAGTACTGTCAGTGATCAAAGGCTGAAAGAATGACGAGCTGGGAAATTCGGCGAACAAGCGAAGCAATCATGCCCCCCGCTCAAGGTGCCTAGCGACATCGACGCTAATGATCCGAGGATGGTGCCCGGTTATAGCAATCTTGGAGATTACCTGCCCTACGATGTACATTATGATTTTATGGAGGTGAAGATACAAAGATACGAGTACGGGAAGCCTCTCGTCAAAGATGAAAGATCTCTATCAACGATGATGCGAAGATTGCATGATTGGTACTTGAAAATCTGCAGAGAGTCTGGGGGGAGGAGTACTTTGTATGTGAGAGTTAAAAAAGAGCATGACCTCGTTGGAATTGAACTGTTGCCTGTTCCATTTGAGGAGTTCTTTCAGTTTTTCAATCAATTGGCTCTCGATAAAGCAACGGTCACCTGCTACTGTCCGTAAGTAGTACTACTTCTGTCATAAAGTCTCTCTATATAGCTCAGCTCTTTCATTGCATGTATTTATAATTATTCTCACTATATTATGCAAATTGAAGATCGCCGAATTGAAGAAAAGATAAATCAGTGATATTGGGTTCATTAACACAAATCTCATAGATGCAACTCAGGTTAAATTTCATGCCGCAGATACCGAGGCCAACTTGCTACGATCGTTGGTAATAAATGAAAATAAAAATATAATACTCTTTCCTTACAACTTCAAGTGAGTGTTACTGTCTTGTGCATATTCGGTTTTCCTTATATATTAGTCAAGGTTATAGTAAGGTAATTGATGAGTTATGCATGCGTGTGCAATTTCCACTACATTCTCCTAGAGATTAAGCTTGAGCAGGGACTAGTAACCGTCTTAGACTCAAGACGAAAAGATCCCCAGGACTATGCGGACATGACTCAAATGCTCGAGAAGTAAGTTAAATCGATCATTATCCACCATATCAGCAACTTTGTTCATTTCCTGATATATCAAGTAATTGTTTTCTTTGTCTGGCAGGGTTTGGAAAAAATTCACCAAAAAAGCTCTGGGACTCCCGAAGAAGCTGCAATTTAGACACCCGAAAGTAAGTACTATAGTAGCATGTTCCGCGCATCTCCTATTGATTCAAGCGCTAGTTTCATCAATACCATTTGGCATTCTTGCTTATCAGTTTGATTGACCTCTATTTCTTGTAAAGTGGTTGTGGCAGGAATAAGGGAATGATTTCTGTGGATACTACGTTTGCGAGTCCATCCGCCACACGACCTGTGAGCGGGGCTACTCTGACGAACAATATGAAGTGCGTAAATAACAACATTCACAATTTTATTTTATTACCATCATTTGTGATGAGTTTCATTCATTCATATATATATATGTATTGACCCCTTCTTCAAATTAGATGTTTCGGAAGCGGGATGAACTCCTAGCACCACTCGCATGCGAGCAATTCAAGAGGAATTGGCGGCATTCTTTCTTGACCACGTGATCGCTGAAGACGAAGAATACTGTGTGGACCATGCGTCTGTACGATTATATTTGTAAGGGATAATTATTGTATATATGTAGCCGGTAGTGTCGGATAGATATACGAGAACTTGTTGTTCGACCAATCACTCGAAGAAGGAGAGGTGGTCGATATCACTTCTCTCTGTATGTATATATGTTCATGACGATCTTCTGTTTTCTTCGTTTGCTTACTAGCTAGCTAGCGTGTCTAGTCCTCTCTATACGTATGTATAGTACGTAGCGTCGACCAAGCACGGACATAAGAGAGGACACTTCTCTCTATTAATTATAGCTAGCTAACACAATATATGAAACACCTAGATTAACCCCCCAAAACCCCCAACCCTCCCCTCACCCCTCATTTAAAAAAAACAAAAACCCCAGCCACAGAAATGCTGACGCATGGATGCCTATTGGTCCCGGTTGGTGCCACCAACCGAGACCAAAGGCCCTCCTTCCTGGGCTCCGCGCACAAGCCACGTGGAGGCCCATCTGTCCCGGTTCTGGATTGGACTGGGACTAAAGGGACATGGCATTAGTACCGACCCTTTAGTCCCGGTTCAGGAACCGGGACAAAAGGCCCTTACGAACCGGGACAATAGGCCCTTTTTCTACTAGTGAAAGTTGTTCATACATTGTACTGGACGGTGGGTGCCCCATACCCGGCAGGCGTTCTGGTTGGGACTTCAGGTCTTCGATGTTAGGTTTGGCTGCGAGGTCTGTTTGGTATTAGGCCCAGACTATCAGCATCCCTACATCAACTGGATAGGAGTAGCGATAGATTGTTGCCTAGACGGTGGCTTTAGTCTAACTGTTGTATGACTTTGTAATGTCTTGTCTGAATAATTAATAAAATGGCTGCATCCTTTTCTAAAAGTAAAATAAAATACATTGTACAATGATGTAAATAAGCCGAACGAAACGAACAAGGTAACAACAGGAGCGCGATTTAGTTCAGTGCGAACTGCGAAACACACACATGCACTCACAATGAACGAAGGAGATGTGCAATGAGTTAAACAAGTGCTAGTTATTGTCCATGGGAAGCTTCGGCGCAGTAGCCAGCGACACCCCAAACAACTGCCCCAAATATATACAGATCATACTACATGCTACACACATTAAAGTAAGCAAGTTCCGTTAGCCAAGTGACCAACTTGGCATTTTAGGCTTTTAGCTCGTCTAATCATTGGTTTGCTTGCTAGTTATGGTCATAAGATCACTGAGAAGAATGAAGGTTTCTCAAGTCATTATATCTGAAAGTATATTGTTTTATCCCCAGATCGATGTTCAATCATCAAGCGCATCCTTGACGGTCAGCCTTACTCATTTAACTGAAAACCAGAAGAATCAGCAAGTTCAAATACACTACATTACACTCCACTCTACTCCAGTCCAAATTCCAAAATAAACCGAACCCTTTGGTTTTTTGTGTGCATGGGCCAAACCTAGCTAGCCAGGTACTAGTAGTGTATGCCCAGCTCTTTTGGCGACCGGCGATCTTTCAAATATTTCACACGGTCTTGTTCTACATGAGCAAAGGTGTGGTGGAATCATCTGCATGTCTCACTCTCACTTGTACACCTGCTGCAACCCGCATCTAGCCTAGGCACCTACACAACGTACCAAATATTCTAGCCCTCACATCCATGTGATCTTTATGCTGAAAGAAAGGAGGAAGAGATGATGCTTTGGATTTGACCCACTGCTTCTCAAAAGGGACAGCCTAAGACAGTTTCCTTTAAGCCGCATAACATGAACGCATCATGCACTGATCTCTTTACCTCATATCCATACATGCCCCTTGTCTGAGAGACCCAAACCAAAGTTGCCATAATACATAAGTACTCTCTCTGTAAAGAAATATAAGAGTGTTTAGATCACTATTATGGAGGGAGTATATTTTTCGAATTTGGGTCCTCTGTTCGTGTCCTCCTGCTCTTGTGTGCCTTTCCAAAAGGCAGACAAAAAGCACAAAGCGACATTCAAAATACCCTGAAGCAGAAACACTTTGTGCAGTACTGAACAAAGCCAAAAGATGAGCTCCTAGTTGTCACAGCGCAATGGACGGGAGCCTTGCCTTACATTACTTAGCAGTTAGCACTGCAATCATTTGCCCCAAGCTCTGTGTTTGCTAAGTAACAAGAGATCCACACACGATGAAGACGGACGAGACCCATAGGTACAGAGCGGTTTGATGAGGCTAGCCGCAGTAATGTATACTAGCAGTAGAATATACATTGATCCCGTTTCAGTGACCTGGATCCAAGCCATGGACGTATATAGTAGTATTAATTTTCTCTCTGTTTGGATTCTGAGAGGCTTGTACGTATATACTGCCACTACCACACCACATGATATACACCAGCGGACCAGCCTCGCCAAGCTGTTGAGGCTAGACTGGTAGAGGGAGGGGGGATCCACTCTACTGTGGCCATCTCATCTCAGCCATGTGAGTGATGGATTCACAGAGGCGTTAACTATTCATTCATCACTTGGCCCTCGTAGCCAAGGCCAAGTGCGCACAAGACAGCTGTGCTGTGCTCACTTCAGTTCAAGGCAACTGCGGCCAGCCAAGTTGCGTATAGCTGCCAGCACCGCCGCATCGGAACGAGTAGCCTCCCGATCCTACCTCGCTCTGAAACTCATTACCAACGTCTCGCTGGCAGTGGAAACTGCTGAACCGTAGTGGACGACGGAGTTGGTCGTGGTCCCTCGGCCCGGCACAGCCGCGTGTCTCCGTGGATGGATGGATGGATCGGTCGCGCTTGCACATGTGATCCTCCAATAGGAAACTCGAGCCAGCGCCGGGTCGACGGATGGATGGATCGATCTCGCCAGCGCCAATGGACGGACGACACCCTCCGCTAAGCGAATAAATGCGGAATCAGGAGACCGCAACCCGATCACCTGCTTTGCCATGCCCAGCCCAACAGTGGTATGTCGCTCTCCGGGCACGGGGAAGCCGAGGCCCGGCCCAACGGAGCAGTGTTATGTCTCGACTCTCGACTCTCGTCCCCGTAGGCAGGGGGCACGGCCGCTACAGTACGCCCTCGTGTCTACGGACAACGGTACGGGTGATTCTACTGTGAATCTGCAGTCTACTGGCGGTCTTATCATAGCCTCGCTAGTCTGTAGTAGCCTGCGCCATGGAATGGAAGGGACGGGCGGATCGACCGGTGGCGGACAAGAGCCAAGCGTCGACCGCCTACGGACAGTAGCCTACTGTCGAGATTGCACAGTTCCCACTGCAAGTTGTAGCGCCCTTGTTGCATGTCGCGGCGCACTTGTGTGTAGGACGTTTGTTTTGTTGTAGGTTGCACTGCTTGCCTTACCTTGCCTTGCATGTGCACCGACCGATCTCCGGGAAGGCTGGGGCTCCAAGGACGGTGGTGACGCGGCAGGGTTTTTGCCCAGCTGCTTCTTGTCTGCACGTTGTTGCGTCAGAATTTCCGTGTCGCGTTTTGGCGTTTTTTTTCTTCAGTTTTGAAACTTCGGCCTAAATTTATTTTGAGAAGAAGAAACGGCAATTTTCTTAGTCAACAATGCGAGAAAAATTCTCAGGACGAGCCCATTTGTCCTTCTTTAACTCTTAAGGCTTGAAGCACCATGATAAAACAAAAACCAAGCGGTCGCTACTGCTCAACGCCTACTTGCTCGCTCGAACAAAAAACAGAAATCCAAAAGAACGCAAAAAAAAATTAAAAAAAAGTTTGCAAATTCAGGAAAGGTCATGCATTAGATTTTTATAAAAGTTCATGAATTCGAAAAGGTTCATACTTTCAAAAAAATTGGTTTCACAAAGATGGAAAAAGTTTTTCAACTTTGAAAAGTGTTCAAAAATTTGAATAAAAGTTCACTGTTTTCAAGAAAGGTCCGCCGATCTTTAAATATGTCATTGATTTTTCAAAAGTTTAGGAATTCTGTAAACAATCCACAAATTTTTAAGAAATCAAATCGATTGTGAATTTTTTATTGGTTATTAAAAAATGCAACAGTTTTTAAAAATGTTCGTCAATTTTTTTAAATGAAAAATTTTAAAAACATTCATATATTTTTAGAAAAAAATGATAAATTTTGAAAAAACCCATGAAATTGAAAAGACTTCTTCGATTTTCAAAAAAGAGTTCATCGCTTTTTTAACTTTAATTGAATTTAAAAAAATGCATGCATTTTGAGCATAAGAAAAGAAAAGGAAAATGTAAAATAATGCAGAATAAAGAAAAGAAATAGGAAACAAAAACAAGACCAATCAAGGTAAAACCAAAATAAGAAAATCAGGCTGGGAAGCTTCTACAAGCTTCCAAAAACCTGGAAAAGGTCTCTCCTGTTGAACCTTAGATGGGCCAGCCCAGGTAAAGAGCGCCTTCAGCGCCAACTAACGAAATGCACGTTAACAGGCGCTGAAGGCGCCGAATAGGAAATGCTTAGTTTTAGTCCAGAGAGCTAAAACAATTGTTTATGCATAGCAAGGGAGCTAGGAGTAGGTTTTCATGAACGACGCAGCAACAGCCGCCGCCGCCCATGATCTTTGGTCCCCTCGCCTCCTGCTGCTATCTTGGTGCTGCGAGACGGGGGGACACCGCATCTTCAAGATTTTTATGTTCTTCGTCAAGGTCTAGTGATCTTTGTATTTTGTGAGAATAAAAATACTTTTTTTATTGTGCCATGAGGTTAGAGTTTTCTGTCCTCACAGATCTGATTATACGGACAATAGGAGTTTATGTTGGTGTATAAAGCTTTTTTAGTTGGTTTGATTCTTTGTGGAGGTTGAAATGTTTCATCAACACCATTGTGAAGATAT
The DNA here is from genome assembly GCF_002162155.2 of Triticum dicoccoides. NCBI lineage: Eukaryota > Viridiplantae > Streptophyta > Magnoliopsida > Poales > Poaceae > Triticum > Triticum dicoccoides. Next base: position 669,899,914 of record NC_041392.1, read on the forward strand.
TGTCATTCGACGGCCTGCACTTCTAGTGGATCATCCCCGACCCAAGTATGTTCATCGATCAAGACTTATTATCTTTTCAAATGGGGACTCAAGGCGCTTTCAAAAAATATTATTGGTAATGTTCGTCCAAGTAAAAGAGGGACAACATCGTTGCCCCAGTCAAATTGCATCCATTTTACCAAAGTCTTCGGAATTTCTTCTAAAAGAGATTGATACTGAGAAGAAGGTGTTTCCAAGAGATTTCATTATAATTCTTAGTGTTAGGAATTACTTTGTATTTCTTGGATCGTAGATCTAAATCAGTGTACTTGTAATTATTATGAGTATGAACAAAATTACTACCAGATTTCATCTCCATTGGTTTTGGAAAGTTTCTAGAACCTTCCCAGGTTGTTTGGTTTTTTATGTTCAATCTTTTTCTTTCTTGCTTTTTTTTTCATTTTCTTCTGTTATTTTATCTTACTTTACAATTTGAGAATCTTTTAAATTTGTGAGCATTTTTTGAAATCATATGAACATTTTGAAAAATACATGAACAACTTTTTGTATCGCAAAGGTTTTTTTTTAAAATTCGTGAACATTTTTTAAATTACGGAAATTTTTCGAAATTTGAGGAATTTTTTTGGAACACCAGAATAATTGTTTTGAGCGGCGAATTTTTATTTGAAATTCAGGAACATTTTTTTTTCTTTTTAATGCAATTTATTTTTGAGTTCATGAATACTTTATGAATCAGTGTCCATTTTTTGAATTGTTTATTTTTTTTTGAAATTTGGGAACAATATTCAAAATTGCTGAACATTATTTAATCTTGTGAATATGTTTTTATAAAATCATGAACATGTTTTAGAAATTCTTGAATATGTGTACATTTTTTGAAATAGACGAACGTTTTTTGAATCCATGAGGATTTATACTTTTTTTAATATGCAAATATTTTTAAAAATCACGAACACTTTAGTATTTCCTGATAATTTTTCAACACCATGAACGTTTTTATGAATTCATCGAATGTTTTTTTAATCCATGAGTATTTATCCATTTTTTGAATATTCGAATATTTTTTTAAATTACGAACATTTTAGGATTTCCTCAACATTTTTCAAAAATATGAATGTTTTTATGAATTCGAGAAAATTTTATAGTGTACACTTTGTTTTTTAAAATTCACAATTTGGTTTGAAATTCAGATATTTTTGTAATCCTGTATTATTTTTAATTTTTTAGGGGACTGTATTAATTTTAAATGAAAACACAAAAAAGTCTAAATCTTTTTGAGACAAAAAGAAAGAAAGGTGGTCATACCGCCCCGTACATGGGTTGGCCGAAAAGGTCACAGGGCAGCTGGGCATGTGTGTTTGCTCGATCCATAGCGCGTTGATTGCCAACGAGAGAGCTATGTCTCGCATCATGCGAGTTGAGGGGCTATAGTATTGGGCAGGCCCGTTACGCGCGCCGTGCAGAATTAAATACAGGGAAGAAAAACGAGGAGAACCCAGCGATTGAACCCTGGTATCTGGGATGATGCACATGGCTCCTCCTGGCCACTCGGTTTGCGTCGGGTTCTAAGGTTGCTGGGCGCAACCATACTTGAGGCGAAAAGATCTTGTTTTCATTGTATTTTCTGTTTTATTTATGTTTTCTTATCTCTAGTTTTCCCCATTTTTTTTCTATTTTATTGGGTTTTCTGTTCTTTATTTTTAGTTGTCTTCCCTCGACTTTCTTCATATTTCTCAGTTTTCACTGTGTTTTTTGTTTTCTTTATTTTTTTCTTTGATTTTTCTTCCTTTCTTTCTTTCTTTATTCTTTCTTTCTTTCTTTCTTTCTTTCTTTCTTTCTTGTTTTTTTACTGGTTTTCTTCAAATATCAGATTAACATATTTTAAATACAAGATCAACAATATATCTATATACTTTCAAGAAATTTTTTGAAATTCTTTATTAAATTTTTTCAAACACAAGTTTAATATTTTTATAATATATGGTGTATATTTTTCATATACACATTTAACTTTTTTGAAATTATTGATTAACATTTCAAATACTTATTTATCATTTTTC
>NC_041392.1:669902217-669953226 GCF_002162155.2 Triticum dicoccoides
ACATGTTTTAAATACTTTTCAACATTTTTTCAAATGCTTGATTAACATTTTTATACACATGATAAAAATTACTCATTTTTTAAATACATGGTCTACATTTTTTGATACACATTTTTAAAATTCCCCAAATGCTTGTCAAATACTTGTTTAACATTTTTCTAAACCCTAAACAAATTTATTATTTTTTATACACGGTCAACTTTTTTTGTATACACGTTTAACTTTTCCAAATGCTTAATTAACATTTTTGAATACTTGTTCAAGATTTTCTTCAAATGCTTGATTAACATTTTTCAAATACTCTCATCCAAAATATCCATATTTTTAGAAGAAAATATCATATATAAGTATATATGTTTATATATATGCCTCAAATAGATGTTAACCTCTAGAAAAAAAATAGTGTTTGAATGTTTAAAAGTGTTTTAAGTAGCTCATAAAAAGCATTAATATATTTGGCCTCAGACAATAGAGAAAACAAATAAAAGACCAAAGGTGAAAAGGAAGGAAATACAAAATCAAAGAGAAAACAAAAACTATATAAAAAATAAAAAAAGAAATAAGAGGAAATAAAGAGATAATGAGGAAAAGGTTGAAACAAAATAGAAAAAAGAATCGACACAACATAAGAAAATTGAGGAAATAAAGCGTACGCGACCAATGCCAAAGATGCCGTAAGCAAGTGCGCCCCCCGCTTGCACTAGATGATATATATGGATTTTGCAGGACAGTTCGAGTGGGATATGGCAAACGAAAGTCTCCAAAGAGCTCATGGTTTTACCGAGGATATACTTATTTTAAAAGAAAAATATTTTTATATGGATATTTTAAAAGAAATGTCGTTATTGTATCAAGCTAATGCGGATTGATAAATTTATTCTTTGCCACTTCCATCTGGTGCTCGCCTCAGGAATTGACCTTCACTAGCAGCATGCTCGCCTTCTCGGTCACCACCTTCCCCATCACCTACCTTGGACTGCCGCTCTATCAGGAAAGTGCCAGCTTCTGTGTTGCTCCCGCTCGTTGACAAGTTGTCGAAGAAGCTCAGTTCGTGGAGGGCTTAGTTGCTTTCTCGCGGTGGGCCCTGATGCGGCATGCATGTGCACTTACTACTCCCCATGGCCCTATCTTCCCCAATCTTGTTATGAACCCATTCATATTTTATTATTCCATACACATGCATATACACATTTATACACACATTACGTTGATCACACAGTAAGCGTATTAGGTAATCAAACAAAATGTCGCAAGGAGATTAATACAGAAGTGCATGACATACATGTTTATGAAACAATTAAGTGTTTGACAAGTTCGAAAGGATTTAAGCTAGTGTAAATGTAAGCAATCAATGTGAACAACCGAGGGATGTCGTCTCGCTGTTCCGCTTTACATTATGCATCGAAAGGAAACAAATGAAAACAAGTTTGGCTTGTGCTTCTGATTCTGCTCCTAAGAGTCAAGGTTAAATTATCGTTTGGTTGCGGTGCTTCCATGTTCATCTTATTTTTTTAACCTCCCCTTGTTAGTGATTTTTCAGAGGTTCTTGTTTTAAATGAATTAAGTATTACTTTACTTTTGTTGCAAAACCTTGTGAATTGTGATGTTTGAGTGTTTGTTTAATATGTTGGGGGATTAGATGATTTGCCCCACTTTACAAGGGGTTAGATAATTTTCCACACAGTTGTCTCTAAATGGCCAGTGACCCCGACCCCACTCGTCAATCTTGGGGGGGGGGGGGGATTATCAAATTGAGAAGTAAAGTGTGGGTTATGATTTAATTTCTCTTGATATGCCACATGTCACAACATTTGCTTTTTTTTCATCTTCGTTATCTCTTCCGGCAATGTGATGACCTAGCGAACGACGATGGATTCAGTTCGGAAATATTTCATTGGCCAGTTAGATATTTGTATGTTGTCGCAGGGCCTTGAGACAACTTGTCCAAGAGCTGAATGTTTCTTTTAGAAAGTATGATCCAGATATCGGCATAAAAAGCGACTATCACGTCTATCATCGAAACGTCGAGATAAGGGTAGGGTGTGCGTGTTTGTGTTTATAGGAGTGAGTCTATGCACGTATGTATGATTGCTTGCGTCTGTACTGTGTTAAAAAAATCGAAACGTTGAGATGGTTCTGGTGATCCCATCATCAAAAATCAAATGAAAATAATGTCTCAGGAGACTGCACGTGGGACCAGGTTCCGCACCGCCTTCAGTTTTTTGTTTGCACAAGGATACTCGATCGGCTGTAGGGATGGCACCCGCCGGGTTTGGGTACGGGTGGAGTTACCCCATACCCTTACCCATCCCCTTTGAGCTTACCCATCACCCGTACCCATACCCGTCAACGGGTACAATTTTTCTCCATACCCATCACCCGACAGGGTAAATGGGTACCCACGGGTATAAATACCCACGTGTGCGGACATCAACTTGAGCAAGAAATAATCATAAACGACAACATATCAACATAATTTATAGACATCACATACTAATAAACAACAACACATCATAAAGAAAACACAATCCCATAAACAACACCACTTATTTGTATGCAGCAACACATAGTCATTTATTTTAAGTTCACAAAATCACGACAAAGTATGAAGGTAATTTGACCGTACATAAGGCCACAAAATAAGCATCCCAATAAAGTTTTGACATTGTAACTAGTTCAATTAAAATAAACTCGACCAATCCGATAGTAGCATAACGAAGACCTTGGCACAATAAGTCGTCAATCTTGAGCATAACTCGCCGAGACCATGTCTCTACATCTCAAAGGGCCAAGTCCTGGTTGGAAACATGAATGTAGTCATTTTATTAGAATTTTTCTTATAGCATATGCACTCAAATAATCTATCGGCAAAGGAAATGTGTTGGTGAATACTAACCTGCATCCCCTCTTGAATGTCTTGAAGGCAAGTCCAAAAGCTAGCATCTCCTTTATGAGCATCTAAAACACACAATTTGTAGAGATGACAAGACATGATTAGAAATAGTTAAATAAAGAGTAAGTTTGAAAAAAAATTACATTATTTGCTCACCTTTGCATTTGTTTCTAAGCCAATCTTGGGAGCACATCAAAACTTCCACCATATCAGGAGTTAGGCGGCTCCTATGTTCACTAAGTATTCTGCCACTTGTACTAAAGGCCGACTCTGAAGCAACTGTTGTCACGGGAATGGCAAAAATATCTCTGGCAACCTTCCTTAATGTTGGATATCTTGTTCCAGCTACTTTCCACCAATCCAACACACTAAATACTTCTGTGTATGGCACTAGGCCATCTGCCAAGTACATATCTATTTCACCTTGCAACCGAGCTGTAGCAGAACTTTGTTTGGCGACAATGTCATTGAAAATATTCATGATGGCTGGAGCTTTCATTGAAGAAATCAATTCTTCACATGGTTTATATTCATCTACTTCCACTTCATACTCCTCTATCAGTGAATGTAATCTAGCAACTAATGCATCAACCAACTCCACACACTCATAAGAAGATGGCTCAATGCCATGAAGCATGGCAAAGCAAGCAGTCAACATGTGCCTCTTGTACCGAGGATCAAGAAGTGTAGCCATCCCCATGAGATCTTGAATGTCCGTCCAATACTTATCAAATTTAGTTGTCATTTCCTCAGAGAGTTTTTTGATAATTGGGTTGCTACAAGTGGCCCACTGTCTCATTTTCATTTTAATCTCACAGATTCTAGGGAAGTAAACATTAGCGGTCACATAATTAGTTCCGGAGAACAACTTAGTTATCTCATAGAATAAGCCAAGTCTCTCCACCATCTCTGCAGCAAACTCCCATTCTTTATCACTAGGTAAATGCTCATATTGTTTGTCAACTTGTTTTGCACGTTCAAAAACAACTCTATATGGTAAAGCTGCTTCTAGCATCATGAAAGTGGAATTCCACCTAGTTTTGCAATCAAGAATCAACTTTCTTGTTATTTTTACTTTCTTAAACTTAGCCATCTCCTCAAACTTCTCTATCCTTTTTCCTGTCGCGGTCCAATATGCCACACTTTCCCTAATGTTTTCTATAGCTGACTTCATAACATGCAATCCATCCTTAACTATAAGATTTAAGATGTGTGCACTACAACGCATATGCAGCAGAGTACCTTCCAAAGGGAGCTTCTCCTTCCCTATCTTCCCCACAATCATCTCAATTGCCTTGTCATTGGTGGTGCAGTTATCCACAGTCACTGCCATCAATTTTTCATCAATATTCCATTGAAGCAGGGAGTCATAGAGCACCTCACATATCACTTCACTTGTATGAGGAGCTGGAACATATACAAACCTGCAGTATTCAGCAACATATAGTCATAAACAACAGCATATAATAAATAACAACACATAAAAACAGCAGCACTTCATAGACAGCAACACATATTAAACAGCAGCACATCTTAGTCAGCAATACATCATAAACAGCAGCACATCATAAACAGTAGCATATGATCAGCAACACATAATATACAGCAGCACATAGTAGTACCTCATGATAACATTTCGAAGCTTCCAAGATTCATCAATGAAATGAGCTGTAATAGCCATATATCCCTTCTTTTGGTGGTCAGCAGTCCACATATCTGTAGTGATAGCAACCCTAGATTGGTTCATAGTCATGTAATCAATTGCCTTCTTTTTTTCTTCTTCATAATTTTCCACAATATCTTGCCTAAAAGACAAAAGAAGAGGATACCATATGTTACCTCCTCATTTCATAGAAGAAGGTAGACGGAAATAAATCAAATAAAACCATAGCAAGGTATACCTAAAAGTATTTCTTGTATGTAGCTTGAATAGTGGCTGAAGTGCATGAACAAACTTCCTAAAACCAGCATGTTCCACTATAGACAGTGGGTACTCATGCAACACCAACATGTTACCAAGCTCTCTTCTAGCAACCTCTTGATCAAAGGTATAGCTCTCCAAAAAAACGTTACCGTCGTCCTTAGCATTCATCCTCAATGATGGCTGACTCAATGTTTTGCCTCCCTTCGTCTTCAACATCTTCAGAGTACAAATCTTTAGGTGAGTAGCAAGATGCTTCGTGCCTGCTCTGGGTCCTGAAACAAGTTCCTTGTGACAATAGTTGCACTTTGCCTTCCATTGCCCATTGATCTTGATCTTCTTCATTTCCAACCAAACTTTAGAAGTTAGCTTCCGTTTGCCTGCTTCATTGACCTCTTCCACCTCCTGCTCCTGTCCATCTTCATCATCTGAAAGAATGACATGATCTCCATCTTCATCCATTGGGGCAGATGCATCACAAGGAACATCTACTTGGTTGCTTGAACTTGTACCACTGCAAAATGAGCATAAATGAAAAAATACATCAAATTCTTGAAGTCTTCTTAATATAATACTTGATTCTACATGTGAACTGAAAGTATGATGCTCATATATGCATCATAACATCTGTAGATATCATCGTGATGCCGAAGATTGAGCCGAAAAGGTGTAGCAACATAGACCACTTGTAGCAACACCGTGATCCCCGCGCTGCCTCCCTCGGCGGCGTGGGGGAACTGTAGCTGGGCCGCCGCGTCCCCTCCCCACCTCGCCCAATCTCCTCGCAATCATCAAGGAGCGGCAGGCGAAGTCGCACCGGCTCCTCTGTGCCGCCTCCACCCCTTTACCGACTTCGCCGACGCGTCCTCCCCCTCCCCACCTTTCGCGCCAGATCCACCTACGCCATCACCCCTGCTGCTGCTGGCACCGGATCCCAGGAGGACGGGGCCGGGGCATCTTGGCTGGGATGGCCGGCCATAGGGGCGCCGCGGTGGCGCTCTTTCGCCCCATGGGCTGCGGCCATGGCTCCGGGGGCGGTGGTTCATCTTGGTGGTTGCCGGCGGCAACCGCCTCCTGCAACGCGCTGGCCGAGTGTGTGGCACGCCTGCGATCTCCCTTCACCCTCCCCATACCCTGCAGGTGCGGCTTCGGCCCTGGCGGCCATGGACCTGTGCCCTCCTTCGGTGTCCATGGTTGGCCGGAGCGGCTACACATCCAGTGCTCGCCGCGACCGTGCTGCGTCTACTTCCGGCTCATCCGGCTTGCCGGTGTCTCGGCAGCTCCTCAAACGCCCCTCAAGGCGTCCGTGGTTGGCTGACATCCACCCTGGTGCGGCTTCGACTCCGGCGTGCCTATGGAGCTGTGCCCCTTTCAGCTCCTTCGGCTCGCCGGGCGTCCCTACAACTCCGATCCTGGCAGCCCAGATCTGCGCTCCTCTCCGGATCTTGGCTCGTTCGGGTCTTCGGCCACCTTCGCACCCTCCATTCTTCCGCCGGGCTGCCCAACCCCACCGACCTCATGCTCCGTCCGCCCTTCCGCACGTTCGCTAGCTCGTTCTTCCGGCAACGCCCGATGCCTCCTTCGACGATAACATTGGTCCCCTTCCTGCGATGGCGGTTCCGACCTCTGACCCGACTTCCTCCTCCTCGACTATTGCTTCGACGGTTTAGGACTGCTCAGACCCGGCCAGAGAGAAATCCTTGCTCGACCTTTCGATGCTGGTAGTGGCGACACCTGCGGGCACCGTTTCCTTCTTGGAGGCGCTGTCATGGCCGCTTTTCGTGCCCCTCTTTGAGCATCAGGGGAAACCCTAGGTCCTGCTTTGTGATCGGACGGCGACAGTGCCCCGGCATCGTTCCCCTTCATGAAGGCTTCATCTTGTGTTCTCACGGTGTCCCCGACAGTAGTTCTGATGATGTTTGTTGTCTTGTTGGTTTGGTTTGGGCTGCGTTCCATGGTGGCGAGTTTGGTGTGTTACTTTTCTGTTTGGGCCAAGCACCCCATGTCCGTCTTGTTAGGGCATGTCTCTCTCTAAGTGGTTTTGGTGATTGATGATAATACTTTTGCATACTAATTGTGTGCATTGAGCGTTTCAGATATTCATTCATTGGCACAAGACGATTGTCGGTGTCAAAACCGGCGGATCTTGGGTAGGGGGTCCCGAACTGTGCATCTAAGGCGGATGGTAACAGGAGGCAGGGGACACGATGTTTTACCCAGGTTCGGGCCCTCTTGATGGAGGTAAAACCCTACGTCCTGCTTGATTAATATTGATGATATGGGTAGTACAAGAGTAGATCTACCACGAGATCAGAGAGGCTAAACCCTAGAAGCTAGCCTATGGTATGATTGTATGTTGTCCTATGGACTAAAACCCTCCGGTTTATATAGACACCAGAGGGGGCTAGGGTTACACAAGGTCGGTTACAAAGGAGGAGATATACATCTCCGTATTGCCTAGCTTGCCTTCCACACCAAGTAGAGTCCCATCCGGACACGAGACGAAGTCTTCAATCTTGTATCTTCATAGTCCAACAGTCCGGCCAAAGGATATAATCCTGCTGTCCGGAGACCCCTAATCCAGGACTCCCTCAGTAGCCCCCGAACCAGACTTCAATGACGATGAGTCCGGCGCGCAGTGTTGTCTTCGGCATTGCAAGGCGGGTTCTTCTCCAATTTTCAAGTGTTTGTAAGCAGTGTCTGGCTCCATAAATGTTGAACCTCTTGGCTTCTGTGCCCAATAAGGGCTATCTCCCATGCATCGAATGAATACAAGGCGCCAGGGCATTTTTACATTTGCCCCCCTAGCTAGATAAATAAATTGTCTATTAAAGGGATGGGGATCCTTAGATCCAATCCATGCCATCTTCTCCCAACGAGAATCCATCAGAGCGCATTTCGGGAAGATCCATTCCAGCATGGCCGACCTCCGCAGCTCCTCCTCCCGCCCCCGTAGCCCTAAGCCCCGTGATTGGGAGAGGTGTTCAGTCCTGCACAGTCGATTAGTCGAACTGCAGACTAAGGGATTTCTCCCTCGGTGTATATGGTGCCCGTTCGAGCCGGGCTTGCCACCTACAATGGCGGGGAGCAAGCGGAGAGCTTTCCCGGTCCCTCTATGGGGGAACAGGTCTGCCTTGTTCCTTATTTACTAAAGGGACTCGGATTTCCAATTCATCCGTTCCTCCGCGGGCTCCTGGAGTTCTACGGCCTCCAATTACACAATTTCACCCCTGCCTCCCTTCTACACATCGTCGGCTATGTTGCTCTCTGCGAGTTGTTCCTGGGCTGCGAGGCTCACTTCAAGCTGTGGAAGAGGCTATTTTGCCTCGTCCCTCGCACACAGAGGGGGTCATTTTATCAAGTGGGCGGAGCCGAAATATGGCGCATCACCGATACCGGATACCTGTCCGGTACCCCGAAGAAGTCGTCCGAAGACTGGCCTTCAGAATGGTTTTATATGGAGGACGTTCCCCTTCCGGACCCTGTTCGGCGGGGTCTTCCTGAGTTCAACAATGCTCCTCTGAAAAAACGCCGAAGCTGGCGCCCACGGAGCCCCCAGGTGGAAGACAATGGATAGGTCCTCTATCTGATGAACCGGATTCAAGCACTGGCTCGATCAGGATTGACAGTAATCGAAGTTATGTCGATTTGCATAATGCGGAAAGTGCAACCACTTCAATATCGTGGGCACCCCTTGTGGTGTTATAACGGGGCGGATGAGGCCACCCGCTGTGGGCGTAAGGGTCTGGACAATGCTGCCGCTCTAGCGAAAATTTTGTCCGAACTGTTCAAGGTGAGGAAGAGGAGTTCACCCGCATCAAGCCACGGGATGGATTCTCCATGTACAATCCTCCAAGCTGGGTAAGTTATATCTCCCTGCTCCCAGTTTTCCCGCATTCTTTGTCGTAAGTATTCACCTTGCCACTTTGCGACAGGAACTGCGAAAAGCCATAAAGGAGGTCAGCAACCCTTCTCCACAACCAGAAGACCCTGACCGGGCCCTCGACTCCAGACTTGAAGAAGATTCGGTTATATTCGTGAAGCTGATAGACCGGTAGTTCTATCAGTTAAGCTGCGATGATGCCATGGTGGCCATTACGGCCGACTATCCCGGACTGCTCCCTGCATCGCAAGTAAGGAAAACCAAAAATCCCAACTCCAAAACTAGGATCCCCTTTTAGGCACTTCACCCACCATATATACATGCCATCTTTTACAGGGAAGGCATTCGGGACGCCCTGCCGAACCCGCAGCAACTCGCCAACAAGAGGCACCGAGGCTGGGTAGGCCAAAAAGGAAGGCGGCCAGGACGGAGACGCCGACGCAAAGGTATAAGAAAAACCCCGCTCTGTGGTTGTCGTCTTTCTCGAAATGTAATGATGCCCGTGTTTCTTTAACAGAAAAAACGCTCGCCGGAATATGTCCGGCGATGTTTCCAATCACGCTTCCACCAGTCGGGCGCCAGGACCGGACATGGAGGCAGAAGCCGATATGGGGCAGGCGCCGGATAATCCCCCTACAAAGGATGCGGATAGATTATCCGCTACAAACTCAAAAGTGGAAAGCGCCATGAATCATAGGCGCCGCCGGGCCGTACTCCGTGACGCTTGTTTCTCACCAGAGGCATTTGACGCCTTCAATTTTGGAGAGGCGTACCTCCGTGCTGCTCAAGATGGTCTAGCCAGAGCCACAGATCAGTATGTAAAGGATGTACGGGTGAGTAAATCTGACGATTTATATGTATCAGTAGCCCCTGAGACTTGAAACAGTTAGTAGAACTGATTTAAGGATCATCTCCATTGTGCAGGTTCTTACAGAGAAGAATACTAGGCTGTCACAGGAGCTAGAGGAATGCAAGACCCAACTACGGGCTGCTGTGGCCGCCTTGCAGGAATTGAAAAAGTCACCTGCTGGTAACATTTACTTTAAAGAATGATGGTTACCATATAACATGCGGCATGGCTGCAAATCTAACAACCGATGTTGCAGATGAATCCGGAGAGAATCCGGAGAACCAGCATGTTATGCGACAGCTAGAGGCTGGCAAACGCATGCTGACTGAGGTTAGGCGGGAGAAAAACAATCTCCAAGACGCCAATATTAAGCTGAACGTGGAACTAAAAGACGTTCGGGGCCAGCTTGCGGACTCCGAGAAGGAGAATAAGCGGCTTCGGCGCGGCATTTTCAGTAAGTGCTTGAAAGAATCCTTTTAAAGGAGTTCGGCGAAGAAGCCGACTAACAGCGTTATGTTTGTAGGTATGCTGACGGGTCATCCTGCGGAGGAAATTCCCGGGTCTGCAGGTGATCTTCTGTCCGAGCTATCACATCTGTACGAACAAGTTCGGCAGGTGATGTAGGGTGTTGCCCAGGCCGTGTGGCCGTCCGTCTCCCTGCCAAAGGGCGTTGCCGAGCTCGCGGAGAAGCTCAAGGGAGCACGGCGGCGCTTCCGATTATGAAAGATATCAGCCTGCCGACAGGGTGCCAGAGAAGCCTGGGCCATGGTGAAGACGCGGTATACCAAGGAAGACCCAAATCACATGGCCGAGGTCGGACCTGTGGGGCCCGACGGGAAAGAGATCCCCGTTAGCTTAGTTTATGGGCAAGTAGAATTAGCCGCAATGTATTCTCATCAGGATTGTAAGCTAGACCGCCTGTTGGATGGTATACAAGAGGAATTTAGTCAGTCTGCATGACTATGTAATTAAAGTGACATGTATAATGCCTTCTAGCCAGATTGTAGATCATCTGTCGTTGCGGACCTTTTTGCTTCAACCTCCAGGACCAATAGTCCGGAGTGTATCCGAATATCCGCTCAGTTATATAAGAACCGGGGTATGCGTGGAGACCAGGCGTAGGGGTCATTAGTGCTTTATCAGACAAGTGCCCAACTAGTTATGTTATATTACATGGGTAGTAAGAAACATGTTCCAGGGAGAATAGTTCCGTTAAGGGTTCCTTTCCCTGGGTAAGCATGCCCTAAAGTGCATGTCCGGACTGCGATAGGAAACGCAGGAAAAACATCTGGGGACAGATATGGACAATAAATAAAAATCATCTTTTGTTCACCGACCGAGTATTCCCTTAAGAACGCTAGCTTTCGGCTTCACCCAGTCCGAGGTACACATCCGGCTGACCCGGCAGTAACAATCGTAGAGGTGCTCCCCTTATGCCCTAGCCGAATTAACGGGAACGTAGGGCATAAATACAAGAGCCAGGTAACCCAGCTTGGACAAAACTTAAGTCATATCGATGCATATAATGGTGAAAAAAGGTACATGCGGAAGTATAACACATGTGTGGGGCATGAGGCCCAGATAAATAATTTAAGCTTCTGTGAAAGAAGCCCCCAGGTATGAAGAGTGCGGCTAGCGCATCTGTAATGTGCAAGCGAGGCACAAGGTGACCCTTGAGGGCCTAGAGAAATAACAAAAGAAAGAAAGAAAGAGAGACAAGACAGATAATGTATATGCAGAAAATGGACAAAGGGAGGGGACTAACATAGAGTCCGGTGCTAGGCATAGAATCTTCGGAGCCTGGCCGCGTTCCATGGGTTCAGCTCGAGTCGACTAGTCGATGCATCCCGCAGTCGGTACGCTCCACCAGTCAGAACTTGGTCAATAATGAAGGGACCTTCCCATTTGGGCTCGAGCTTGTTCTTTTTCTTATCCGGCAGGCGTAGAACTAGGTCGCCAACGTTATAAGTTTTGGCCCGTACTTCTCTGCTTTGGTATCTGCGAGCCTGTTGCTGATAAAATGCGGAACGGGCTTTGGGTACGTCGTGCTCCTCCTCCAGGGTGTCCAAACTGTCTTGCTGATTGAGCTTGGCTTCTCTTTCTTTGTACATGCGCACTCGAGGTGAGTCATGAATTATGTCACAGGGCAAGACTGCCTATGCGCTGTACACCATAAAGAAGGGTGTATATCTGGTACTACGATTCGGCGTGGTCCGCAGCCCCCAGAGTACGGAGTCGAGCTCCTCTACCCAGTGCGTGTTAGACTCCGCTAAGGAGCGCACTAATCTGGGTTTAATGCCGCTCATTATAAGACCGTTTTCTCACTCGACTTGACCGTTGGTTTGTGGGTGATAGACCGAAGCATAATCGAGCTTGAAGCCCATTTTGCTGCACCAGAGTTTTACCTCGTCGGCCGTGAAGTTCGTGCCATTATCAGTGATGATGCTGTGGGCGACACCATAATGGTGTACAACCCCGGATATGAAGTCCATCACCGGTCCGGATTCGGCTGTTTTAATAGGTTTGGCCTCTATCCATTTGGTGAATTTATCCACCATGACCAATAAGTATTTTTTCTGGTGGGTTCCCCCTTTAAGGGGTCCAACCATGTCAAGCCCCCAGACCGCAAAGGGCCATGTAATGGCGATTGTTTGGAGGACGGTGGGTGGCATGTGGCTTTGATTTGCAAAGAGCTGGCAACTGGCGCAGCGTTGGACCAAGTCCTGTGCATATGCCCGGGCCGTTGGCCAATAGAATCCTGTACAGAAGGCCTTGCTTATAAGAGCCCGGGCTGCGGCGTGATGACCGCCGAGTCCCGCGTGAATTTCTGCCAAAAGATTCCGCCCTTCCTCTTCGGAGATGCACCTTTGAAGGACTCCGGTAGTGCTTTTCTTGTACAATTCTCCCTCATGGACCCTGTAGGCCTTGGATCGCCGCACTATGCAGCGTGCCTCATTTTGGTCCTCCAGAAGTTCCTGTCTAGTTAGGTAGGCCAGGAATGGTTCTGTCCACAGGGCAATAATGGCCATTATTTTGTGGGCTGAAGGTGTTATTTTGGTGGCAGAGCCTCCGATTGTGTCAGAGAGTTCGGTATCGGGTATTTTGGCCAGGTCCGGACTGTTGTTACCGGTGTCCCCTTCCCATGCTACGGATGGCTTGAACAGCCTTTCCAAAAATATGTTAGGGGGGACCGCATCACGTTTTGCACCGATGCGGGCGAGGATATCCGCCGCCTGATTGTTTTCCCGAGCCACATGGTGAAATTCGAGCCCCTCGAACCGAGCTGACATTTTTAGGACAACGTTTCGATAGGCCGCCATTTTCGGATCCTTGGCGTCAAAGTCTCCATTTATTTGGGATATTGCGAGGTTTGAATCCCCACGCACCTCCAGGCGTTGAATGCCCATGAAGACTGCCATCCGAAGACCATGCAACAGAGCTTCGTATTCGGCTGCATTGTTGGAGTCTGTATACAATATTTGCAATACGTACTGAACAGTATCTTTGGTTGGGGACGTAGAACGACGCCAGCCCCTAGACCAGCCAGCATTTTAGAACCGTCGAAGTGCATGATCCAATTGGAGTATGCGCCGTACTCTTTAGGGAGTTCGGCCTCCGTCCATTCGGCGACGAAGTCGGCCAATACTTGCGACTTAATGGCTCGTCGAGGTTTGTATGTTATGTCGAACGGGAGGAGCTCAATGGCCCATTTGGCAATCCGGCTCGTAGTGTCGCGGTTGTTTATAATATCATTATGTGGCACTTCCGAGGCTACTGTAATCGAACACTCTTGAAAGTAGTGTCGCAGCTTCCACGATGCCATGAATACCGCATATGCTATCTTTTGGTAATGCGGGTACCGTGATTTGCATGGAGTGAGGACAGTGGATACATAGTATACCGGCTTTTGAAGAGGGAATTTATGTCCGTCCGCTTCCCATTCGACAACGAGCACCGCGCTTACAACTTGATGAGTTGCTGCAATGTACAACAACATTGGTTCGCCGATGTTTGGCACGACCAGGATTGGGTTGGTTGCCAAGATGGCCTTTATTTCTTCCAATCCGGCTGTGGCCGCGTCCATCCACTCGAAGTGTTCGGTGCACCGAAGGAGGCGATAAAGGGGTAAAGCCTTTCTCCTAAGCGGGAGATAAAGTGGCTTAGAGCCGCCACACATCCAGTTAACTTCTGGATTTGTTTGAGGTCCGTTGGGGTAGCCAACCGTGACAAAGCTCAGATTTTGGCCGGATTAGCTTCAATACCTCTACTAGAGACAATGAAACCCAGGAGCTTTCCGGCTGGTACGCCGAAAACGCATTTTTCCGGATTGAGCTTGATGTCATATGTTCAGAGGTTGTCGAATGTGAGCCTCAAGTCATCTATCAAAGAGTCGACGTGTTTGGTTTTGACGACCACATCGTCTACGTATGCCTCTACTATTTTGCCAATTTGTTTCTCCAGACATGTCTGAATCATGCGCTGATATGTTGCGCTGACATTTTTGAGCCCAAAAGGCATTGTGTTAAAACAGAAGGGACCGTATGGTGTGATGAATGCCGTTGCGGCTTGGTCGGACTCTGCCATCTTGATTTGGTGGTAACCGGAGTATGCGTCGAGGAAACACAATGACTCATGTCCTACGGTAGCATCAATGATTTGATCGTTGCGTGGGAGGGGGAAGGGATCCTTTGGGCAAGCTTTATTGTGGTCTTTGAAATCGACACAAAGGCGCCAGGATTTGTCCTTCTTTGGTACCATCACCAGGTTTTCTAGCCAGTCCGGGTGTTTTATTTCTCTGATGAATCCGGCCTCCAATAACTTGGCTAGTTCCTCTCCCATGGCCTGTCTCTTAGGTTCGGAGAAATGCCGAAGAGCTTGCTTGACCAGCTTGAATCCCTTTAGGATATTGAGGCTATGCTCGGCCAGCCTGCGTGGGATTCCTCGCATGTCTGAGGGATGCCAGGCGAATATGTCCCAGTTCTCGCGCAGGAACTCTCGTAGTGCGGCGTCCACGGCGGGGTTTAATTGTGCCCCGATGGAGGCTGTTTTTGTAGGGTCCATTGGGTGGACTTGGAATTTGACTATTTCATCCGCTGGTTTAAAAGAGGTGGACTTGGATCTCTTGTCGAGTATCACGTCATCCCCGTCAACTGTGGAGCGTAGCGTGGTTAATTCCTCGGCCGAGAGGGCTTCGGATAGTGCCTTGAGGGCCAATGCAACTGTTTTGTTTTCGGCACGGAGTGCTATGTCCGGATCGGTTGCGAGAGTGATGATTCCGTTGGTCCCGGGCATTTTGAGCTTCATGTACCCGTAATGGGGTACGGCTTGGAAGATTGTGAACGCCTCCCGTCCTAAAAGAGCGTGATAACCACTGCTGAACGGGGCCACTTGGAATGTAATTTCTTCGGACCTGTAATTATCCGGCGTGCCGAATACCACATATAGTGTGATTTTCCCAGCACAACGTGCTTCCCGACTGGGGATGATTCCTCTAAAGGTTGTGCTACTTTGCTCAATGCGGTTCTAGTCTATTTCCATTTTTTGAAGAGTTTCCTCATAGATGAGGTTTAATCCGCTGCCACCGTCCATGAGTACTTTGGTGAGTCGAAAGCCGTCCACGATTGGACTGAGGACCAGTGCGGCTGGTGCTCGGGTTGTTCGGAATTTAGGCTCGTCACTGGTATTGAAGGTAATAGCCGTGTCACTCCATGGATTTATTGCTGCTACGTGGCAGATTTCAGCCATGCTGCGGAGTGTTTGCTTGCGCCTATTGTTTGACGCGAAGGTCTCAAAGACTGTTAACACCGTATTGTTATCCACGGGATGGTGCTCTGTGGTATTTGGGAGAAGAAGATCCTCGCCACTTTTGGCCACCTGCCGGAGTATCCAACATGCTCTAAGGTTGTGCGTTGGTATTGTATCCGCTGTACTATGAATTTTGCAGGGTCCATTGAGCCATCCCTCTAGTACGGTTCCATACCCTATAGAGGGTTTTTGCTTTTTGGTAGTTGACTTGGGTGTATTGTGATAATGCACCCTTTTATTTTGGACTAGGTTTGTATTTAGGGCCGGATTATCCCAAAAGTTTGTTTCGGTTTTCTAGGCACTTTCCATCGCACAGTACTTTCGTACTATGGACGCCAAGTCAGCGAAGCGTGTTATCTCACAGCGATTTATGGCGTTAAGGATTCCCTTGTCCGTGCAATTATTGCAGAAAAATAGGATTGTGTCTTCCTCGGGACAGTCCTTAACATTGTTCATCGCAAGGAGGAATCTGGCCCAATAGTGATGTACTATTTCCTGGGGCTCTTGCCTGATGTGGGAAAGACCGCTAATGTTTGGGTGGGTGGGTGGAATTGAATCCGAACCCTTACCCAATCTGGGATCCAGGGGCCGAGGAGTTTCCAATTTTGGAAGTTCCGGTTCCGGGGTGTTACCCAATAATCCTGGCCCGCCGCCTGACTCTAAGTTCAGGGATTGGATGTTGTCCTCCCGCGAACGTGCGTCCGGCTCGGAGAGCTCGGGAATCCAGACATAGTTGGTCCTCAAAATAGAGGAAAGCTCGCCGCATTGTTCCTCCACCACTGCAATATGATGGGTGATTGATGGAGAGTTAATCTCCCTTTGATCAGGTTTAAGCCCAATCCGATCATAGTCCGTGGCGACTCCCAAGGCGGCGATCGATCCAAGAGCTCGTTTAAGGAGGCGAGCTCCATTGGATCCATCTGTTCGGGCGAGTGCCAATTTGACGTGGAGGCTGTTTTCGATGACCCGAGAAGTCATCATCAGCGCGGCGGCCGAACAGGCGGTCATGACGAAACCGCCCATCCGGAGAGTTTGGCCGACAACCAAAGCTCCCCCAACAGTAGTACCGTCTTTAAATACGAGACGATACATCCTGCCTTCTGGCGACAGCGCAGAGGAACTCTCAATGAAAGCACTAATGTCGGTGTCAAAACCGGCGGATCTCGGGTAGGGGGTCCCGAACTGTGCGTCTAAGGCGGATGGTAACAGGAGGTAGGGGACACGATGTTTTACCCAGGTTTGGGCCCTCTTGATGGAGGTAAAACCCTATGTCCTGCTTGATTAATATTGATGATATGGGTAGTACAAGAGTAGATCTACCACGAGATCAGAGAGGCTAAACCCTAGAAGCTAGCCTATGGTATGATCGTATGTTGTCCTACAGACTAAAACCCTCTGGTTTATTAGACACCAGAGGGGGCTAGGGTTACACAAGGTCGGTTACAAAGGAGGAGATATACATATCCGTATTGCCTAGCTTGCCTTCCACGCCAAGTAGAGTCCCATCCGGACATGAGACGAAGTCTTCAATCTTGTATCTTCATAGTCCAACAGTCCGGCCAAAGGATATAATCCGGCTGTCCGGAGACCCCCTAATCCAGGACTCCCTCAACGATACTTTCCCCTCAGTGTTTAAGGAGAAGATAGTGTGTTTCCTTCGTTTCAGTTGTGGTGGTCTTGAGTCGTAGGAAACACCGTACTATCAAGAGGGGGTCCGTATCAAAAAGGTTAGGGTGGAATCAACACATACACGTATCCTTTGCACCCCAACTCTTTCCCGCGTCTTTGGAGGATCCTTCGTTGTCTCGAAAGTGGGCTTGATAAGGATCCAGCGGTAGTACCGCAGCGCCGAGCGGTAGTACCGCCCAGTGCCACAGGCGACAGTACCGCTGTTCATCAGCGGTAGTAACGCCCGGGGGCTCTCAGCTATAGTACCGCTTCAATGCCGTGCTATTACCGCCTTGATTCGAGAGAGTCGCTTCTCGTGTCAGGTTGTGCGGCAGTAGGAGCGGCAGTAGTGGCGGTAATACCGCTCACGAGCGGTAGTACCGCCCCTACCACCGCTGCTAGTGCCGCCTGGGCTCTCTCTCTCGTTCCCCTTCTCCCTCTAAGGCCCATGCTCTCAGTCTTCATGGTAGTACCGCTGGGTCTCGCGGTAGTACCGCTGCCCCCAGCGGTAGTAGCTCTCTATGCGGGCTGAGGAGGGGATAACAGTTGGATTGGTTCCCCACTATAAAAGGAGGTCTTCTTCCCCAAGAAGACCTACCTCTTTTCCCCCAAGCTCCATTGTTGCTCCAAAGCTAATTTTCGCCTGATCTCTCTCCCTAGCCAATGAAACTTGTTGATTTTCTAGGGATTGGTTGAGAAGGCCCGGAACTACACTTCCACCAAGAGAAATTTGATTCCCCCCACTAATCCCTTGTGGATCTTATTACTCTTGGGTGTTTGAGCACCGTAGACGGTTGAGGTCACCTCGGAGCCACATTCCATTGTGGTGAAGCTCCGTGGTATCGTTGGGAGCCTCCAATCAAGTTGTGCAGATAGCCCCAACCTTGTTTGTAAAGGTTCGGTCACCGCCTTCAAGGGCACCACTAGTGGAATCACGGCATCTCGCATTGTGTGAGGGCGTGAGGAGAATATGGTGGCCCTAGTGGCTTCTTGGGGAGCATTGTGCCTCCACACTGCTCCAACAGAGACATACTTCCCCCAAAGAGAAGGAACTTCGGTAACACATCCTCGTCTCCACCGGCTCCACTTGTGGTTATCTCTTCCCTTTACTTTGTGCAAGATTTTATTGTGTTGTATCCTTTGCTTGCACTTGTTGTTGTTGTTGGCTGCATCATATAGGTTGTTCTTCTAGTTGCACATATAGACAACCTATTGGTTGCTAAACCTAATTTGTTAAGAAAAGCTAAAAATTGGTAGTTGCCTATTCACCCCCCTCTAGTCAACCATATTGATCCTTTCAATTGGTATCAGAGCCTCGTCTCTCTATTAAGGGTTTCACCACCCGAAGAGTATGGTTGACTCCGAGGAGGAAGCACATGAGGCTGTGGAGTTGACTTCGATCACTCGAGATGACTTAAATGAAGCTATGGCCTCACTTAAGACGTCTATGACGACCGAAGTCAAGTCCATGCTTAAATAATTACTTGATGGGTTGAAATCCACTCCCGATCCCTCGCTTGTGGTTAATCCCACGACATCGGAATTGGAGGCCAATTCCGCCAAGGAAGCGGCTAAAAGTACTCATGTTCCTTCCCCTCATGACAAGAATGGGACGAGAACCTTTGCCTCGGTTTCCCCTTCCCCGCTCTATGGAGGACCGGTCCCTACACCTCGCATTAATATTCATGGTCCTCCTCCCAAGCTTGTTAAGGGTGACTTTGCTAGGGTCCTTCACACTAAGTCTCATTTGAATCATTGCTCGACTAACCCTTCGAGAATCATTGAGAAAGGATTTTACCCGCATGATCCAAACAAATTCACCCCAAGAGAAGAAGTGGACAATCAATACAATCACTCCGCTTTGTTCATTCTTCAATATGCGGTCCCTCCCGAAGATCTCTCGCATCTTCGACCTTTCACTCGTGCAAAGGATTGTTGGGACAATATTGTGTGTATGTACAAAGGAAGCTCAAGCATTCAATGGTCCAACTTTGAAGTGGTCCTTGATGAGGCTGATGAATTTGTGATGCTTTAAGATGAGGATCCACATGATGTCTACCGTAGGGTGACAAGTCTTGTGGTTTCTCTCCAAGACCATGGAAGTAAGGATACAGATGACACGTGGATCGAGTGCAAGTTCCTCAAGGCCATCATGCCATTCAATAAGGCCATGTCTTCCGTGATTCGTCAAAGGCCGGTGAGGGAGTCCTGGATTAGGGGGTCTCCGGACAGCCGGATTATATCCTTTGGCCAGACTGTTGGACTATGAAGATACAAGATAGAAGACTTCGTCTCGTGTCCGGATGGGACTCTACTTGGCGTGGAATGCAAGCTAGGCAATACGGATATGGATATCTCCTCCTTTGTAACCGACCTTGTGTAACCCTAACCCTCTCCAGTGTCTATATAAATCGGAGGGTTTTAGTCGTAGGACAACAACAACTACAACATACAATCATACCATAGGCTAGCTTCTAGGGTTTAGCCTCTCTGATCTCGTGGTAGATCTACTCTTGTACTACCCATATCATCAATATTAATCAAGCAAGACGTAGGGTTTTACATCCATCAAGAGGGCCCGAACCTGGGTAAAACATCATGTCCCCTGCCTCCTGTTACCATCCGCCTTAGACGCACAGTTCGGGACCCCCTGTCCGAGATCCGCCGGTTTTGACACCGACATTGGTGCTTTCATTGACAGTTCCTCTGTGTCGTCGCCGTTAGGCTTGATGGCTCCTACTATCATCAATGGCGATGCAGTCCAGGGTGAGACTTTTCTCCCCGGACAGACCTTCGTGTTCGGCGACTTTGCACTGCGGGAAAATTCGCTTGGCCATCTGGAGCAGATTGAAAGTTACGCCCCTGGCCACCAGGTCAGGTTTGGAAGCTTAAACTACATGGCCGATATCCGTGGGGACTTGATCTTCGACGGATTCGAGCCTCTGCCTTGTGCGTCACGCGGTCACGATGAGTATGATTTAGCTCTACCATCGGACAGTGTCCAGGAGATCACACAGCCAGCCGCTCCGACCCGCACTTCGTAGCTAGTTGCGCCATCCATGGACGGGTGGATAGACCCCACCACGGAGGCCTTACCCTCAGCGGCGATTGAGCCAAAAATCGACCTTACCTTGCATGAGAGCCATGCTGTTAAACTGCCGGGTCCTTCTCCAGCCACGGACTCCGAACTGCCTGCACCCATTCCTGTCGAATTCGATTGGGCGTTGATCATGGAGTTTACCTCCGCGGATATTTTTCAGCACTCGCCCTTTGGCGACATACTGAACTCATTAAGGTCTCTCTCCTTGTCAGGAGGATCCTGGCCGAACTATGTCCGGCAGGACTGGGATGCGGATGACAAAGAAATTCGAGGCCCACCCACCACCCACTTAGTAGCCACTGTCAATGACCTAACCGACATGCTCGGCTTCGACTCCAAAGACATCGACGGTATGGACGACGATGCGGGAGGCGAAGAGGAACCACCGCCCATAGGGCACTCGACAGCCACTTCATCATACGATATATACAAGGTGGATACACCCAAAGAAGGCAATGGCGACGAGATAGCGGAGGATGACCCCTCCAAGAAGCAACCCAAGCGCCAACGTCAGCGGTGCCGCTCTAAGTCACGCCAAAGCAAAAGTGGTGATACCGGCACAGGAGATAATAATACTCCGGATAGTGCCAAAGACAACAACAATCCCCTCCAGCAAGATTTAGAGCAGGAGGATGGAGGAGCTAACCCTCCTGAGAGAGCGGCAGATGGAGAAGAGGAGGAAGATAATTACATGCCCCCCTCCGAAGATGAGGCAAGCCTCGGCGATGACGAATTCACTGTGCCAGAGGATCCCTTCGAACAAGAGCACTTCAAATGCCGGCTTATAGCCACGGCAAATAGCCTTAAGAAAAAGCAGCAGCAGCTTCAAGCTGATCAGGATCTGCTAGCTGACAGATGGACTGAAGTCCTCGCGGCCGAGGAATATAAACTCGAGCGCCCCTCCAATAGTTACTCAAAGTGCAGGTTGCTACCCCGACTGGGGAAGAAGCGCATGATACGGCTGATCGGCCACCTCGTGGTCGCGATAGAGAGGCATTCCAGCCAAAAACTCAGCCTCCACCCCGACGCCATTCAAATAAAAAGGCACGGGGAGATACGCCAGACCTGCGAGACATATTGGAGGACAGAGTAAAACATGCAAGATCGATCTACGGATCACGAGGGCGCGCCACTCTGCAAGACGATAAACGTCACGCCGGATACAGTAAAAGCAAATCCGGCCGGGCCAAACACAGTGGGCAAGACCCATTTGAGCTGCGTCGCGATATAGCCCGATACAGAGGCACTGCACACCCCTTATGCTTCACAGACAAAGTAATGGATCATCAAATCCCAGAAGGTTTCAAACCTGTAAATATTGAATCATACGACAGCACAACAGATCCCGCAGTATGGATCGAGGATTTCCTCCTCCACATCCACATGGCCCGCGGTGATGACTTACACGCCATCAAATACCTCCCACTAAAGCTCAAGGGACCAGCGCGACATTGGCTTAACAGCTTGCCAGCCGAGACCATCAGCTGTTGGGAAGATCTGGAAGCCGCATTCCTCGACAACTTTCAGGGCACTTATGTGCAGCCACCAGATGCCGATGACTTGAGCCACATAATTCAGCAGCCAGAAGAATCGGCCAGGCAATTCTGGACTCGGTCCCTAACAAAGAAAAATCAAATTGTCGACTTTCCGTATGCAGAAGCCCTAGCGGCTTTCAAACACAACATCCGTGACGAATGGCTGGCCCAGCACCTTGGTCAGGAAAAGCCGAAATCTATGGCAGCCCTCACGACACTCATGTCCCGCTTTTGTGCGGGAGAAGACAGCTGGCTGGCTCGTAGTAATAACATATCAAAGAACCATGGTTCTTCGGATACCAAGGACGGCAATAGTAGGTCATGTTGCAACAAACATAAGCGCCACATTAATAGCGATAATACCGAGGATACAACAGTCCATGCCGGATTCAAAGGCTCTAAACCCGGTCAGCAGAAAAAGCCATTCAAACAAAGTACGCCGGGTCCGTCCAGCTTGGACCGTATACTCGATCGCTCGTGTCAAATACACGGCACCCCAGAAAAGCCAGCCAATCACACCAACAGGGATTGTTGGGTGTTCAAGCAGGCCGGCAAGTTAATTGCCGAAAACAAGGACAAGGGGCCACATAGCGATGACGAGGAGGAGCCCCGGCAGCCACACACCGGAGGACAGAAGAGGTTTCCCCCACAAGTGCGGACAGTGAACATGATATACGCAACCCACATCCCCAAGAGGGAGCGGAAGTGTGCGCTTAGGGACGTATATGCGTTGGAGCCAGTCGCCCCAAAGTTCAACCCATGGTCCTCCTATCCGATCACTTTCGATCGCAGGGACCATCCCACTAGTACCCGTCATGGTGGATTCGCCGCACTAGTTCTAGACCCAATCATTGAGGGATTTCACCTCACTCGAGTCCTTATGGATGGCGGCAGAAGCCTGAACCTGCTTTATCAGGACCCAGTGCGCAAAATGGGTATAGACCCCTCAAGGATCAAACCCACAAAAACGACCTTTAAGGGCGTCATTCCAGGCGTAGAGGCCCATTGCACAGGCCCAATTACACTGGAAGTGGTCTTCGGATCCCCGGATAACTTCCGAAGTGAAGAGTTAATCTTCGATATAGTCGCGTTCCGCAGTGGTTATCATGCACTGCTCGAGCGAACCGCATTTGCGAGATTCAATGCGGTACCGCATTATGCATACCTCAAGCTCAAGATGCCAGTACCTCGTGGGGTTATTACAGTCAATGAAAACACAGAGCGCTCTCTCCGAATAGAGGAGCACACTGTGGCCCTCGCAGCAGAAGCGCAAAACAGCCTCTCAAGGCAATCCACTAGTTCGGCGTTCCAAGACCCGGACACCTTCAAGCGCTCTCGGAGCAATCGGCAACTCGACCGCCTGGCACGATCTGAGCTCGCGTAGCAATGCGGCCCCCACCCCAGTCTCAGCCAAACGGCAAAACTCATGCCACGCGTACATAATTACGCATTAAAAATACCATGGGCACAGGTGGGGAGGGGGCACACTGCGGCATGCCCCAAGACGCGGCTTAAACCGCACTAGGGGCTTCCCGTTTGGTTATTTTTCTCTTTTTTAGGACCTTGATCTCTGGAAACGCTGTCCGGCAGCACTATTGCCGAACGCATGATGCAGCAACCAAGGAGGCAGAAAGCTACGTCACACCGCGGAATTCCCAGGTGGATTACAATAACGAGCGAAATATTTGATTTAATACTATTCCTCATCTTGCCCTTGGAAGGGACATAGTCCTACTCTTTGCTAATCGCATCATCTGTATCATTTTGCTTTAACGCACCTTTTTGAATAAACAATGCATAACATTACGACTATTATTGCATTCTTGTTATATATATATGTGTTCATTAAGGACACCTTGCAACCGTACACTTTGGTACGACCAATACACCAGGGGCTTACGTACCCCACAATATGGTGTGAAAAGTCCGAACACTTTCACAAGTGCGACACCCCGAACTTATAGCATTATATGCATCAGCTCCGAATCATGTCTTTGGTCAAATGTTGGGTTTGCCCGGCTCCTATGTTTTGGTACCTTACGTTCCGCTCTATCGGCTAAGGTAGCGCTAGGAGAACTACTGCGATTGTGCCCCGGTTCTGCCGGGCTTAGCACCTCAGTAGAGAAAGCTAAAACTGACTGTCAGGATGAGGCAAGAGACTGGTCGCTGTTCGGCGAGGTTTTCGAGTCCCTAAAGACTTATGCCGCTTAGGGCGAGGGGCCGGCCCTGTCCGGCTGAAAGGCGTGTATCGCGCCTCGAATTCGGCCTTCCGAATACCAGGGGCTTCGCCGAAATTTAAAATTATAGAATTCTATGGCTAAGTGAGAGTGATAGAGCATTATTAGTCCAGTTGCCTTGTTCGTTGTGCTGAGCACCTCCCTCGAAGGACCCAAATATGGGAACAAGAGCGCTCAGGTTTATCCCGAACACCCCAGCACTCGTGGCATGTGGGTAGAAGCCGAGGACTAGCCATCTCTCAGATTGGATAAACGGCCAAACAGAAGGTAATATTTTAAATTCACACAAGCGTTGCATAGCGCATATGAAACAAGTTTTTATTATACAAGATCACACGAGCAACTTTACTCAAATATTACATCCTTGGAACATTTGTCCGCTACAAGACGGGCACCCTTCAGGACACCCTCATAATAAATTTCGGGGGTGCGATGCTCTTTGCCCTGCGGCGGCCCTTCCTTGATCAGCTTCACGGCATCCAGCTTGGCCCACTGCACCTTCACATGGGCAAAAGCCCGGCGTGCACCTTTGATGCAGACAGACCGCTTGACGACCTCCAGCCATGGGCGGGCATCCACAAGCTGCCTCACCAGGCCGAAGTAGTTGTTCGGAAAGGCGTCGCCAGGCCACAGCCGAACTATAAGGCCCTTCATGGCCTGTTTGGCCGCCTTGTGCAGCTCGACCAGCTGCTTTAGCTGGTCGCTCAGAGGCATCGGGTGTTTGGTCCCAGTATACTGAGACCAGAACAGCTTCTCCATTGAGCTTCCCTCCTCGGCCTGGTAAAACTGTGCGGCATCCAACACGCTGCGGGGCCAATCTGCGAATGCTCCTGGAGAGCTCCGAATTCGGGTAAGTAATCGGTAATTTACTTTTACATGCTTGCTCTGCATATAGAATGCCTTACCCACCGCTATCTTCTTCATAGCGTCAATCTCCTGGAGGGCCTCTTGGGCTTCGGCCTTGGCCCTTTTCGCGCTCTCGAGGGCCGCGGCAAGCTCAGACTCTCGCATCTTCGAGTCAAGCTCCAACGCCTCGTGCTTCGTCACGAGAGCCTGGAGCTCTTGCTGCACCTCGCCCACCCGAGCCTCTTGCTTTTCTCGCTCAGTGTGCTCCTTGGCCGCTTTATCTTCGGCCTTGGTTAGCGCTTGCTTCAGGGTCGCCACCTCGGCCGTGGACCCTGGCAGATATACGATGGTAATGTCATTTTGCAATCGCGTCTTTTTTTATATATACATATCTATAGACATGGTATTACTTACCCTTGTTCTCCTCGAGCTGCCTCTTGGCAAGCCCGAGCTCTTTCTTGGACCCCTCGAGGTGCTGCTTCAGTACGACAACCTCCGCAGTCAGTGCGGCAGATGCCAGCAGCGAGGCCTGCATACGCATATTGACATACTTATATTAGACTCCTGCGATATTATTTGATCCTCTGTTCGACTTTTCTTTGTGAACACCGAACAAAGCATCAGGGGCTACTGTCTATGCGGTAATATTTTTCCTATATTTTAAAACACTTACCTCAAAGCCTGTTAGAAGGTTGGCATAGGCTTCAGTCAATCTGCTCTTGGCGGACTGAACCTTCTGGACCACCGCACTCATAATAGTACGGTGCTCCTCGTCGATGGAAGCGCCGCGAAGCGCTTCCAACAGATTGTCCGGCGCCTCTGGATGGACAGAGGTCACCGGCACAGGCGTCTTGCCTCTCTTAGAAGGAGGCCGCCTGCCCGAGCCCGGAACCACTCGAGGTTCCGGCGCGGTGTTCGGCTGAGGGCCGAACTTAGAGTTCTCAGGGGCCTTGTCCCCTCAGCTCCCGGAGTCTGGGAGGCTGCCTTGAGGCGCCTCCGGGACTATCTTCCCTCGACCCAGTGCCTCGTGAGATAGCACCTCGGCGTCGTCCGCATGATAGGGGGAGGTGGCGGTCGGAACTGGGTCACTATCCATGTCCGACGAGCCCAGGGAGCCGTCCGATGATACATCGATACGGGCTTGGGGCGGCCTGCATAATCATATTCCGGCGTTAGGTAAAGTAGTGCGGCAAAGGAATACTATGACTTACTCTGGTATCCGAATACTTACGACTTCCCTAGGGGCTTGGCCCTGGGCAGCCACTCGTCTTCGCCATCGACGGCGGTGGTATAGTAGTCCGGAAGGAGAGTTCTCCCCTTCTTGGACCCCTCGCCCCCCCAGTTGGGGCGGCCTTCCTTTTCTTATCTCCCCCAACTGGAGGGGGAGCATCTTCTTCTTCTTCCTCGTCTTCGGGGGAGGAGTGCGCCACAGAGTCGTCGGATGGTGAGTCCAACGACGCCTAGCGTCGGGAACTCTTTCGGGTTCCCTTGGCCTTCTTGGTCTTCTCCGGCACTGTATAAGGAGTCGGAGTTAGCATCTTCGCCAGAAGAGCGTCTGTCGGGCCTTCAGGCAAAGGAGCCGGGCAATCGATCTGTCCGGCCGTCTCCTGCCAGTCCTGTCAAAGGTACGGGAGTTTAGATCCCGCATGGAGTCAATCTATAAAAAATAAGTATCCTGTGAAAGGTAAAGCAGCTTACCGCACTGGCTTGGCACTTCGCGCTGAATCCACGATCCTCAGTAATGGGAGGGGGACCTCGACGCTTTTGAACAGCACCCTCCAGGCATCTTCGTGAGTTGTGTCAAAGAGCCTATTCAGAGTTCGGTGCTGCGCTGGGTCGAACTCCCACAAGTTGAAGTCTCGTTGTTGGCACGGCAGGATCCAGCGGTGGAGCATGACCTGGACTACGTTGACGAGTTTGAGCTTCTTGTTCACCATGTTTTGAATACATGTTTGGAGTCCGGTCAGCTCTCCCGAACTACCCCATGACAGGCCCTTCTCTTTCCAGGAGGTGAGCCGCATGGGGATGCTAGATTGTAACTCGAGGGCCGCTGCCCATGCAGGGTCACGCGTCTCGGTGATGTAGAACCACCCCGATTGCCACCCCTTTATGGTTTCCACAAAGGAGCCCTCGAGCCATGCAACGTTGGGCATTTTGCCCACCATGGCACCTCCGCACTCCGCCTGGCGGCCGCCCACAACCTTCGGCTTGACATTGAAGGTCTTCAGCCATAAGCCGAAGTGGGGCTTGATGCGGAGGAAGGCCTCGCGCACGACGATAAACACCGAGATGTTGAGGATGAAGTTCGGGGCCAGATCGTGGAAATCCAGGCCGTAGTAGAACATGAGCTCCCGGACGAATGGGCGGAGAGGGAATCCCAGTCCGTGGAGGAAATGGGTGAGGAACACTACCCTCTCATGGGGCCTGGGGGTGGGGATGAGCTGCCCCTCATATGGGAGCCGGTGCGCGATGTCGTCGGACAGGTATCTGGCTCTCCTCAGCTTCTTGATGTATCCCTCCGTGGCGGAGGGGACCATCCACCTGCCTCCCGCTCCGGACATGGTTGGAGAAGGTTGAGGTGGGAAGTGTGGACTTGGGCGCTAGAGCTCGAGTGTGCGAAAACGGATGAGCAAAGGAGGAAGAAGGCGTGGATGAAAAGGTAAATCCTTATCCCTTTATATGGGCGGACGAAACTAAGCGTCCCCACTAGCCTGGTAAAACTCGCTTATCCCCCAAGCACCGTAATCGATGGCGCTGTTGGGTTACCCACGCCCGTATTGACGAGAATCCCGTGATAGGGGGACACGATCTCTGCTTTAACAAGACGTGTCAAAAACTGCCTCGCGTTATGTGCGGGGCTAGTTAAAGGAAACGGTTCGAATAATCACCGGGCCATGGCATAATGTCGTGTTGCCAAAACAAGTCAGCAAATTAGATTTTTGAACATATTATCCTCTCT
Organism: Triticum dicoccoides; assembly: GCF_002162155.2. NCBI lineage: Eukaryota > Viridiplantae > Streptophyta > Magnoliopsida > Poales > Poaceae > Triticum > Triticum dicoccoides. The sequence continues at coordinate 669,929,915 of NC_041392.1, forward strand.
ACGGTGGTCTGTGGAACTTATTTTGCAGGGTCAGACACTATCCTTGTATTCAAATTCTTCTGTGAAGTATTCAGAGAAAGAACCCGCCTTGCAATGCCGAAGACAATACTGTGCGCCAGACTCATCGTCATTGAAGCCTGGTTCAGGGGCTACTGAGGGAGTCCTAGATTAGGGGGTCTCTGGACAGCCGGATTATATCCTTTGGCCGGACTGTTGGACTATGAAGATACAAGATTGAAGACTTCGTCTCTTGTCCGGATGGGACTCTACTTGGCGTGGAAGGCAAGCTAGGCAATACGGATATGGATATCTCCTCCTTTGTAACCGACCTTGTGTAACCCTAACCCTCTCCGGTGTCTATATTAACCGGAGGGTTTTAGTCCGTAGGACAACAACAACTACAACATACAATCATACCATAGGCTAGCTTCTAGGGTTTAGCCTCTCTGATCTCGTGGTAGATCTACTCTTGTACTACCCATATCATCAATATTAATCAAGCAGGACGTAGGGTTCTACTACCATCAAGAGGGCCCGAACCTTGGTAAAACATCGTTCCCCTTCTCCCTCTAAGGCCCATGCTCTCAGTCTTCATGGTAGTACTGCTGGGTCTCGCGGTAGTACCGCTGCCCCCAGCGGTAGTAGCTCTCTATGCGGGCTGAGGAGGGGATAACAGTTGGATTGGTTCCCCACTATAAAAGGAGGTCTTCTTCCCCAAGAAGACCTACCTCTTTTCCCCCAAGCTCCATTGTTGCTCCAAAGCTAATTTTCGCCCGATCTCTCTCCCTAGCCAATGAAACTTGTTGATTTTCTAGGGATTGGTTGAGAAGGCCGGGATCTACACTTCCACCAAGAGAAATTTGATTCCCCCACTAATCCCTTGTGGATCTTATTACTCTTGGGTGTTTGAGCACCGTAGACGGTTGAGGTCACCTCAGAGCCACATTCCATTGTGGTGAAGCTCCGTGGTATCGTTGGGAGCCTCCAATCAAGTTGTGGAGATAGCCCCAACCTTGTTTGTAAAGGTTCGGTCGCCGCCTTCAAGGGCACCACTAGTGGAATCATGGCATCTCGCATTGTGTGAGGGCGTGAGGAGAATATGGTGGCCCTAGTGGCTTCTTGGGGAGCATTGTGCCTCCACACTGCTCCAACGGAGACGTACTTCCCCCAAAGAGAAGGAACTTCGGTAACACATCCTCGTCTCCACCGGCTCCACTTGTGGTTATCTCTTCCCTTTACTTTGTGCAAGATTTTATTGTGCTGTATCCTTTGCTTGCACTTGTTGTTGTTGTTGGATGCATCATATAGGTTGTTCTTTTAGTTGCACATATAGACAACCTATTGGTTGCTAAACCTAATTTGTTAAGAAAAGCTAAAAATTGGTAGTTGCCTATTCACCCCCCTCTAGTCAACCATATTGATCCTTTCAATTGGTATCAGAGCCTCGTCTCTCTATTAAGGGTTTCACCACCCGAAGAGTATGGTTGACTCCGAGGAGGAAGTGCATGAGGCTGTGGAGTTGACTTCGATCACTCGAGATGACTTAAATGAAGCTATGGCCTCACTTAAGACGTCTATGACGACCGAAGTCAAGTCCATGCTTAAATAATTACTTGATGGGTTGAAATCCACTCCCGATCCCTCGCTTGTGGTTAATCCCATGACATCGAAATTGGAGGCCAATTCTGCCAAGGAAGCGGCTAAAATTACTCATGTTCCTTCCCCTCATGACAAGAATGGGACGGGAACCTTTGCCTCGGTTTCCCCTTCCCCGGTCTATGGAGGACCGGTCCCTACACCTCGCATTAATATTCATGGTCCTCCTCCCAAGCTTGTTAAGGGTGACTTTGCTAGGGTCTTTCACACTAAGTCTCATTTGAATCATTCCTCAACTAACCCTTCGAGAATCATTGAGAAAGGATTTTACCCGCATGATCCAAACAAATTCACCCCAAGAGAAGAAGTGGACAATCAATACAATCACTCCGCTTTGTTCATTCTTCAATATGCGGTCCCTCCCGAAGATCTCTCGCATCTTCGACCTTTCACTCGTGCAAAGGATTGTTGGGACCACATTGTGTCTATGTACAAAGGAAGCTCAACCATTCAATGGTCCAACTTTGAAGTGGTCCTTGATGAGGCTGATGAATTTGTGATGCTTTAAGATGAGGATCCACATGATCTCTACCGTAGGGTGACAACTCTTGTGGTTTCTCTCCAAGACCATGGAAGTAAGGATACAGATGACACGTGGATCGAGTGCAAGTTCCTCAAGGCCATCATGCCATTCAATAAGGCCATGTCTTCCCTGATTCGTCAAAGGCCGGTGAGGGAGTCCTGGATTAGGGTGTCTCCGGACAGCCGGATTATATCCTTTGGCCGGACTGTTGGACTATGAAGATACAAGATAGAAGACTTCGTCTCGTGTCCGGATGGGACTCTACTTGGCGTGGAATGCAAGCTAGGCAATACGGATATGGATATCTCCTCCTTTGTAACCGACCTTGTGTAACCCTAACCCTCTCCGGTGTCTATATAAATCGGAGGGTTTTAGTCCGTAGGACAACAACAACTACAACATACAATCATACCATAGGCTAGCTTCTAGGGTTTAGCCTCTCTGATCTCGTGGTAGATCTACTCTTGTACTACCCATATCATCAATATTAATCAAGAAGGACGTAGGGTTTTACATCCATCAAGAGGGCCCGAACCTGGGTAAAACATCATGTCCCCTGCCTCCTGTTACCATCCGCCTTAGACGCACAGTTCGGGACCCCCTACCCGAGATCCTCCGGTTTTGACACCAACATTGGTGCTTTCATTGACAGTTCCGCTGTGTCGTCGCTGTTAGGCTTGATGGCTCCTACTATCATCGATGGCGATGCAGTCCAGGGTGAGACTTTTCTCCCTGGACAGACCTTCGTGTTCGGCGACTTTGCACTGCGGGAAAATTCGCTTGGCCATCTGGAGCAGATTGAAAGTTACGCCCCTGGCCACCAGGTCAGGTTTGGAAGCTTAAACTACATGGCCGATATCTGTGGAGACTTGATCTTCGACGGATTCGAGCCTCTGCCTTGTGCATCACGCGGTCACGATGAGTACGATTTAGCTCTACCATCGGACAGTGTCCAGGAGATCGCACAGGCAGCCGCTCCGACCCTCACTTCGGAGCCAGTTGCGCCATCCATGGACGGGTGGATAGACCCCGCCACGGAGGCCTTACCCTCAGCGGCGATCGAGCCAAACATCGACCTTACCTTGCACGAGAGCCGTGCTGTTAAACTGCCGGATCCTTCTCCGGCCACGGACTCCAAACCGCCTGCACCTGTTCCTGTCGAATCCGATTGGGCGTCGATCATGGAGTTTACCTCTGCGGATATTTTTCAGCACTCGCCCTTGGGCGACATACTGAACTCATTAAGGTCTCTCTCCTTGTTAGGAGGATCCTGGCCGAACTATGTCCGGCAGGACTGGGATGCAGATGACAAAGAAATTCGAGGCCCACCCACCACCCACTTAGTAGCCACTTTCAATGACCTAACCGACATGCTCGACTTCGACTCCGAAGACATCGACGGTATGGAGGACGATGCGGGAGGCGAAGAGGAACCACCGCCCACAGGGCACTGGACAGCCACCTCATCATACGATATATACAAGGTGGATACACCCAAAGAAGGCAATGGCGACGAGATAGCGGAGGATGACCCCTCCAAGAAGCAACCCAAGCGCCAACGTCAGCGGCGCCGCTCTAAGTCACGCCAAAGCAAAATTGGTGATACCGGCACAGGAGATAATAATACTCCGGATAGTGCCAAAGACAACAACAATCCCCTCCAGCAAGATTTAGAGCAGGAGGATGGAGGAGCCAGCCCTCCTGAGAGAGCGGCAGATGGAGAAGAGGAGGATGATAATTACATGCCCCCCTCCGAAGACGAGGCAAGCCTCGGCGATGATGAATTCACTATGCCAGAGGATCCCGTCGAACAAGAGCGCTTCAAACGCCGGCTTATAGCCACGGCAAATAGCCTTAAGAAAGAGCAGCAGCAGCTTCAAGCTGATCAGGATCTGCTAGCTGACAGATGGAATGAAGTCCTCGTGGCCGAGGAATATAAACTCGAGCGCCCCTCCAACAGTTACCCAAAGTGCAGGTTGCTACCCCGACTGGGGAAGAAGCGCATGATACGGCTGATCGGCCACCTCGTGGCCGCGATAGAGAGGCATTCCAGCCAAAAACTCAGCCTCCACCCCGACGCCATTCAAATAAAAATGCATGGGGAGATACGCCAGACCTGCGAGACATATTGGAGGACAAAGAAAAACATGCAATATCGATCTACGGATCACGAGGGTGCGCCACTCTGCGAGACGATAAACGTCACGCCGGATACAGTAAAAGCAAATCCGGCCGGGCCAAAAACAGCGGGCAAGACCCATTCGAGCTACATTGTGATATAGCCCGATACAGAGGCACTACACACCCCTTATTCTTCACAGACAAAGTAATGGATCATAAAATCCCAGAAGGTTTCAAACCTGTAAATATTGAATCATATGACGGCACAACAGATCCCGCAGTATGGATCGAGGATTTCCTCCTCCACATCCACATGGCCCGCGGTGATGACTTACACGCCATCAAATACCTCCCACTAAAGCTCAAGGAACCAGCGCGACATTGGCTTAACAGCTTGCCAGCCGAGACCATCAGCTGTTGGGAAGATCTGGAAGCCGCATTCCTCGACAACTTTCAGGGCACTTATGTGCGGCCACCAAATGCCGATGACTTGAGCCACATAATTCAGCAGCCAGAAGAATCGGCCAGGCAATTCTGGACTCGGTTCCTAACAAAGAAAAATCAAATTGTCAACTGTCCGGATGCAGAGGCCCTAGCGGCTTTCAAACACAACATCCGCGACGAATGGCTAGCCCAGCACCTTGGTCAGGAAAAGCCAAAATCTATGGTAGCCCTCACGACACTCATGTCCCGCTTTTGTGCGGGAGAAGACAGCTGGCTGGCTCATAGTAATAACATATCAAAGAACCATGGTACTTCGGATAGCAAGGACGGCAATAGCAGGTCACGTCGCAACAAACATAAGCGCCACATTAACATCGATAATACCGAGGATACGACAGTTCATGCCGGATTCAAAGGCTCTAAACCCGGTCAACGGAAAAAGCCATTCAAGCAAAGTACGCCGGGTCCGTCCAGCTTGGACCGTATACTTGATCGCTCGTGTCAAATACACGGCACCCCAGAAAAGCCAGCCAATCACACCAACAGGGATTGTTGGGTGTTCAAGCAGGCCGGCAAGTTAATTGCCGAAAATAAGGACAAGGGGCTACATAGCGATGACGAGGAGGAACCCCGGCAGCCACACACCGAAGGACAGAAGAGGTTTCCCCCACAAGTGCGGACGGTGAACATGATATACGCAACCCACATCCCCAAGAGGGAGCGGAAGCGTGCGCTTAGGGACGTATATGCGTTGGAGCCAGTCGCCCCAAAGTTCAAACCATGGTCCTCCTATCCGATCACTTTCGATCGCAGGGACCATCCCACTAGTATCCGTCATGGCGGATTCGCCGCACTGGTTCTGGACCCAATCATTGACGGATTTCACCTCACTCGAGTCCTTATGGATGGCGGCAGAAGCCTGAACCTGCTTTATCAGGACACAATGCGCAAAATGGGTATAGACCCCTCAAGGATCAAACCCACAAAAATGACCTTTAAGGGCGTCATTCCAGGCGTAGAGGCCCATTGCACAGGCTCAATTACACTGGAAGTGGTCTTCGGATCCCCGGATAACTTCCGAAGTGAAGAGTTAATCTTCGATATAGTCGCGTTCCGCAGTGGTTATCATGCACTGCTCGGGCGAACCGCATTTGCGAGATTAAATGTGGTACCGCATTATGCATACCTCAAGCTCAAGATGCCAGTACCTCGCGGGGTTATTACAGTCAATGAAAACACAGAGCGCTCTCACCGAACAGAGGAGCACACTGCGGTCCTCGCAGCAGAAGCGCAAAACAGCCTCTCAAGGCAATCCACTAGTTCGGCGTTCCAAGACCCGGACACCTTCAAGCGTGCTCGGAGCAATCGGCAACTCGACCGCCTGGCGCGATCTGAGCTCGCGTAGCAATGCGGCCCCCACCCCAGTCTCAGCCAAATGGCAAAACTCGTGCCATGCGTACATAATTATGCATTAAAAATACCATGGGCACAGGTGGGGAGGGGGACACACTACGGCACGCCCCAAGACGCGGCTTAAACCGCACTAGGGGCTTCCCGTTTGGTTATTTTTCTCTTTTTCAGGACCTTGATCTCTGGAAACGCTGTCCGGCAGCACTATTGCCGAACACATGATGCAGCAACCAAGGAGGCAGAAAGCTACGTCACACCACAGAATTCCCAGGTGGATTACAATAACGAGCGAAATATTTGATTTAATACTATTCCTCATCTTGCCCTTGGAAGGGACATAGTCCTACTCTTTGCTAATCGCATCATCTGTATCATTTTGCTTTAACGCACCTTTTTGAATAAACAATGCATAACATTATGAATATTATTGCATTCTTGTTATATATATATGTGTTCATTAAGGACACCTTGCAACCGTACACTTTGGTACGGCCAATACACCAGGGGCTTACGTACCCCACAATATGGTGTGAAAAGTCTGAACACTTTCACAAGTGCGACACCCCGAACTTATAGCATTATATGCATCAGCTCTGAATCATGTCTTTGGTCAACTGTTGGGTTTGCCCGGCTCCTATGTTTTGGTACCTTACGTTCCGCTCTATCGGCTAAGGTAGCGCTAGGAGAACTACTGCGATTGTGCCCCGATTCTGCCGGGCTTAGCACCTCAGTAGAGAAAGCTAAAACTGACTGTCAGGATGAGGCGAGAGACTGGTCGCTGTTCGGCGAGGTTTTCGAGTCCCTAAAGACTTATGCCGCTTAGGGCGAGGGGCCGGCCCTGTCCGGCTTAAAGGCGTGTATCGCGCCTCGAATTCGGCCTTCTGAATACCAGGGGCTTCGCCGAAATTTAAAATTATAGAATTCTATGGCTAAGTGAGAGTGATAGACCATTATTAGTCCAGTTGCCTTATTCATTGTGCTGAGCACCTCCCTCGAAGGACCCAAATATGGGAACAAGAGTGCTCAGGTTTATCCCGAACACCCCAGCACTCGTGGCATGGGGGCAGAAGCCGAGGACTAGCCATCTCTCAAATTGGATAAACGGCCAAATAGAAGGTAATATTTTAAATTCACACAAGCGTTGCATAGCAGATATGAAACAAGTTTTCATTATACAAGATCACACGAGCAAGTTTACTCAAATATTACATCCTTGGAACATTTGTCCGCTACAAGACAGGCACCCTTCAGGACACCCTCATAATAAATTTGGGGGTGCGATGCTCTTTGCCCTGCGGTGGCCCTTCCTTGATCAGCTTCACGACGTCTAGCTTGGCCCACTGCACCTTCGATGTAGACAGACCGCTTGACGACCTCCAGCCACGGGCAGGCATCCACAAGCTGCCTCACCAGGCCGAAGTAGTTGTTCGGAAAGGCGTCGCCAGGCCACAACCGAACTATAAGGCTCTTCATGGCCTGTTCGGCCGCCTTGTGCAGCTCGACCAGCTGCTTTAGCTGGTCGCTCAGAGGCATCGGGTGTTTGGTCCCAGTATACTGAGGCCAGAACAACTTCTCCGTTGAGCTTCCCTCCTCGGCCTGGTAAAACTGTGTGGCATCCAACACGCTGTGGGGCAAATCTGCGAATGCTCGTGGAGAGCTCTGAATTCGGGTAAGTAATCGGTAATTTACTTTTACATGCTTGATCTGCATATAGAATGCCTTACCCACCGCTATCTTCTTCATCGCGTCAATCTCCTGGAGGGCCTTTTGGGCTTCGGCCTTGGCACTTTTCGCGCTCTCGAGGGCCGCGACAAGCTCAGACTCTCGCGTCTTTGAGTCAAGCTCCAACGCCTCGTGCTTCGTCACGAGAGCCTGGAGCTCTTGCTGCACCTCGCCCACCCGAGCCTCTTGCTTTTCTCGCTCGGTGCGCTCCTTGGCCGCTTTATCTTCGGCCTTGGTTAGCGCTTTCTTCAGGGTCGCCACCTCGGCCGTGGCCCCTGGCAGATATACGATGATCCTGGCATTTTGCAATCGCGTCTTTTTTATATATACATATCTATAGACATGGTATTACTTACCCTTGTTCTCCTCGAGCTGCCTCTTGGCAAGGCCGAGCTCTTTCTTGGACCCCTTGAGGTCCTGCTTCAGTACGGCAACCTCCACAGTCAGTGCGGCGGACGCCAGTCGCGAGGCCTGCATACGCATATTGTGTTGGGTTTCGTAGTAATTTCAAAAAAAATTCCTACGCTCACGCAAGATCATGTGATGCATAGCAACGAGATGGGAGAGTGTTGTCTAGGTACCCACGCAGACCGACTGCGGAAGCGTTGACGCAACGTAGAGGAAGTAGTTGTACGTCTTCACGATCCAACCGATCAAGCACCGAAACTACGGCACCTCCGAGTTCGAGCACACGTTCAGCTCGATGACGATCCCCGGACTCCGATCCAGCAAAGTGTCGGGGAAGAGTTCCGTCAGCATGACGGCGTGGTGACGATCTTGATGCAGTACAGCAGCAGGGCTTCGCCTAAACTCCGCTACAGTATTATCGAGGACTATGGTGGCTGGGGGCACCGCACACGGCTAAGGAATAGATCACGTGGATCAACTTGTGTGTTCTAGGGTGCCACTACCTCAGTATATAAAGGACCAAAGGGGGGGGGAGGCTGGCCGGCCACAAGGGGTGCGCCAGGAGAGTCCTACTCCCTCTGGGAGTAGGATTCCCTCCCCCCCCCAATCCTAGTTGGAATAGGATTCACGGAGGGGGAAAAGAGAGAGAGGGGGCCGGCCACCTCTCCTAGTCCTAATAGGACTAGGGGAAGGGGGAGGCGCGCAACCCATGTAGGGCTGCCTCTTCTCTTTTCCACTAAGGCCCATCATGGCCCATTTAGCTCCCGGGGGGTTCCGGTAACCTTCCCGGTACTCCGGTAAAATCCCGATTTCACCCGGAACACTTCCGATATCCAAACATAGGCTTCCAATATATCAATCTTTACGTCTCGACCATTTTGAGACTCCTCGTCATGTCTGTGATCACATCCGGGACTCCGAACAACCTTCGGTACATCAAAATGCATAAACTCATAATATAACTGTCATCGTAACCTTAAGCGTGCGGACCCTATGGGTTCGAGAACAATGTAGACATGACCGAGACATGTCTCCGGTCAATAACCAATAGCGGGAACTGGATGCCCATATTGGCTCCTACATATTCTACGAAGATCTTTATCAGTCAGACCGCATAACAACATACGTTGTTCCCTTTGTCATCGGTATGTTACTTGCCCGAGATTCGATCGTCGGTATCCAATACCTAGTTCAATCTCGTTACCGGCAAGTCTCTTTACTCGTTCTATAATACATCATCCCGCAACTAACTTATTAGTTGCAATGCTTGCAAGGCTTATGTGATGTGCATTACCGAGAGGGCCCAGAGATACCTCTCCGACAATCGGAGTGACAAAACCTAATCTCGAAATACGCCAACCCAACATGTACCTTTGGAGACACCTGTAGTACTCCTTTATAATCACCCAGTTACGTTGTGACGTTTGGTAGTACCCAAAGTGTTCCTTTGGTAAACGGGAGTTGCATAATCTCATAGTTATAGGAACATGTATAAGTCATGAAGAAAGCAATAGCAACATACTAAACGATCGGGTGCTAAGCTAATGTAATGGGTCATGTCAATCAGATCATTCAACTAATGATGTGACCTCGTTAACCAAATAACAACTCATTGTTCATGGTTAGGAAACATAACCATCTTTGATTAACGAGCTAGTCAAGTAGAGGCATACTAGTGACACTTTGTTTGTCTATGTATTCACACATGTATTATGTTTCCAGTTAATACAATTCTAGCATGAATAATAAACATTTATCATGATTATAAGGAAATAAATAATAGCTTTATTATTGCCTCTAGGGCATATTTCCTCCAGTCTCCCACTTGCACTAGAGTCAATAATCTAGATTACACCGTAATGATTCTAACACCCATGGAGCCTTGGTGCTGATCATGTTTTGCTCGTGGAAGAGTCTTAGTCAATGGGTCTGCAACATTCAGATCCGTATGTATCTTGCAAATCTCTATGTCTCCCACCTGGACTAGATCCCGGATGGAATTGAAGCGTCTCTTGATGTGCTTGGTTCTCTTGTGAAATCTGGATTCCTTTGCCAAGGCAATTGCACCAGTATTGTCACAAAAGATTTTCATTGGACCCGATGCACTAGGTATGATACCTAGATCAGATATGAACTCCTTCATCCAGACTCCTTCATTTGCTGCTTCTGAAGCAGCTATGTACTCCGCTTCACATGTAGATCCCGCTACGACGCTTTGTTTAGAACTGCACCAACTGACAGCTCCACCGTTTAATGTAAACACGTATCCGGTTTGCGATTTAGAATCGTCCGGATCAGTGTCAAAGCTTGCATCAATGTAACCTTTTACAACGAGCTCTTTGTCACCTCCATATACGAGAAACATATCCTTAGTCCTTTTCAGGTATTTCAGGATGTTCTTGACCGCTGTCCAGTGATCCACACCTGGATTACTTTGGTACCTCCCTGCTAGACTTATAGCAAGGCACACATCAGGTCTGGTACACAGCATTGCATACATGATAGATCCTATCGCTGATGCATAGGGAACATCTTTCATATTCTCTCTATCTTCTGTAGTGGTCGGGCATTGAGTCTTACTCAATTTCACACCTTGTAACACAGGCAAGAATCCTTTCTTTGCTTGATCCATTTTGAACTTCTTCAAAATCTTGTCAAGGTATGTGCTTTGTGAAAGTCCAATTAAGCGTTTTGATCTATCTCTATAGATCTTTATGCCTAATATGTAAGCAGCTTCATCGAGGTCTTTCATTGAAAAACTCTTATTCAAGTATCCCTTTATGCTATCCAGAAATTCTATATTATTTCCAATCAGTAATATGTCATCCACATATAATATCAGAAATGCTACAGAGCTCCCACTCACTTTCTTGTAAATACAGGCTTCACCGAAAGTCTGTATAAAACCAAATTCTTTGATCACACTATCAAAGCGTTTATTCCAACTCCGAGAGGCTTGCACCAGTCCATAAATGGATCGCTGGAGCTTGCACACTTTGTTATCTCCCTTTGGATCGACAAAACCTTCTGGTTGCATCATATACAACTCTTCTTCCAGAAATCCATTCAAGAATGCAGTTTTGACATCCATCTGCCAAATTTCATAATCATAAAATGCGGCAATTGCTAACATGATTTGGACAGACTTAAGCATCGCTACAGGTGAGAAAGTCTCATCGTAGTCAATCCCTTGAACTTGCCGAAAACCTTTCGCGACAAGTCGAGCTTTGTGGACAGTAATATTACCGTCAGCGTCAGTCTTCTTCTTGAAGATCCATTTATTCTCAATTGCTTGCCGATCATCGGGCAAGTCAACCAAAGTCCACACTTTGTTCTCATACATGGATCCCATCTCAGATTTCATGGCTTCAAGCCACTTTGCGGAATCTGGGCTCACCATCGCTTCTTCACAGTTCGTAGGTTCATCATGATCTAGTAGCATGACTTCCAGAACGGGATTACCGTACCACTCTGGTGCGGATCTTGCTCTGGTTGATCTACGAGGTTCTTGATCTGAAATTTCATGATCATTATCATTAGTTTCCTCACTAACTGGTGTAGGTGTCACTAGAACAGTTTTCTGTGACGTACTACTTTCCAGTAAGGTAGCAGGTACAGTTACCTCGTCAAGTTATACTTTCCTCCCACTCACTTCTTTCGAGAGAAACTCCTTCTCTAGAAAGTTTCCGAATTTAGCAACAAAAGTCTTGCCTTCGGATCTGTGATAGAAGGTGTCAGGACCCCGACTCAATGCCACATCGATCTAGCATGTAACACCTCATATCACTTTGCGGCCTCACGCACGGTATTCCCACGGGTGTCGCCTTACCTTAGCCCGGGACCATTTGCGCCTTTTGGCACACGTATATGACGGTGTCGCTAGCATCCATATGATAAGGAGCCCGGGCTGACATGGCTAGTCGTAAACCCAAAGTGGCACAGACTTACAGTGACAGGCATCCATGACCCAACATCGAATGTGTCGGTCATCAACGAGTGAATCCAGGCTGTAGCACTGGGCTAGCAGGACTCCGGTGAACCGGGCTGTAGCGGGCTAACAGGACTCCGGTATTCATCGCGTGACATTTCCCCGAAGGGACAGACACAGGAACGAAGAAGGACACATGCCGGCCAGCCTAAGTGTTCCGGAGCAGTAGCAAGCTACCAAGGCTCAATGGAAACACTAGGAGACATTTCCCGGTAAGAGAGGCTACTAAAGATAAACAACTAGATAGTCAGATCCCACACATACCAAGCATTTCATTAACATACACACAATATGCTCGATATGTGCAATACAACATGGCATCACAAAATGACTCTACGACTCAAGTATTTATTCAATAGGCTCCGAGGAGCGAGATATTACAAACATGGGTCTCATGACCCAACAATCAGAGCATACCAATCAAAGCACAAGCGGAAGCTATCATGTCTGAGTACAGACATCTATAAATGAAAAAGGCTGAGAAGCCTGACTATCTACCAGATCCTGCCGAGGGCTCAAGATCGTAGCTGAGGTAACAAGCTAAACGTCGAAGACCACGCGGAATTACTAGTGAGACTGAAGTCTCTCTGCAAAAACATAAAATAGGCAAACGTGAGTACAAATGTACCCAGCAAGACTTACATCAGAACTATCTACATATGCATCATTATCAACAAAGGGATGGTGGGGTTTAACTGCAGCAAGCCAGCTTTGACTCGGTGGCTAACCTGAACTACGACTGCAAGTAACTCTTTTGAGGTGGCGCACACGAGTCCACATATTCACCATATCAATACACCACTATGGATCCGCTCCCGTCTCCCTACGAGAACGCCATCCATAGCACTCACGCTTATCTTGAGTATTTTAGAGTATCCACTTTCACTTGTCTATGAACTGATATAAGCAACCCAGAAGTCCTTTTCCGTGGACACGGCTATTCGAATAGATGATGTTAACCCTGCAGGGGTGTACTTCTTCATACATGTTTCCACCACTTAGCGTCTGCACACGACATGTGCTCGGCAGACTTCAAGCGAAAGCCGACGTGGGTGTAGACCACGACCTACCTAAACACTCAAGTCTCCAGTCCAGGTTTATCACCTATTCGGGTTCCATCCATGAGGAGATCCGGCCGGAGTTTCGCTCACAGCCCCAAACGATGTGAACAGGGTTCCCGAGATACCAAACGGGCATCTGGTACACCGTGCCACGTACCTACCGCATCACAGCCCACCCCTACGGTCAGCGCTGTCCACGGCCTCCAGTAAGCTACAAACACCAGAAACTACTTGCAACTCCTGGACAGAGGACAAGGGTGAATAAGAAGTCGAGCGGGGTCATATTTCAGGGCCCAATGTATGGTAGTAGCTGAATCATGGATCACAAACACAGAACTCAGTTCCTGAGGACGGCTGCAATGAGACAACCCACCATGTACTCCTACATGGCCTCTCACCGCTACCTTTACCAAAACGTGTTCACACACTTAGCTCACACACAGTAGGACATGTTTGCACGCCTCTGATTCATCCCCGATGAATCAGACCTGACTCAACTCTAAGCAGTAGCAGGCATGACAAGCAAGCATGAATGAGTAGGCACAACAGGGCTCAAACAACTCCTACTCATGCTAGTGGGTTTCATCTATTTACTGTGGCAATGACAGGTCATGCAAAGGATAAAGGGGTTCAGCTACCGCAGCAAGTAACAGATGAATCGATGTTGTCCTAATGCAGTAAAAGAGACCAGGAGCGAGAGAGTAGGATTGTATCGGAATGAACAAGGGGGTTTTGCTTGCCTGGCACTTCTGAAGATAACATTGAGTCTTCATCAGTGTCAACGATCACATCATCAGTATCACGTCTATCGAGAGGGGACAAATACCGGCAACACATAAGGGAACACAATCAATGCAATGCACAATATGATGCATGATCATGACATGGCAAAATGAATGTGTTTTGGGCTAATGCAACTAGCAACAGATTAAATGAAGTTGGTTTGAATACAAGATTCCAATTCAAACTCCATATGTGATTATTCAAATGCCATTTAATTGATTTGTGCTAAACAGCAGCTATAAGTTGTTCTAACATGCATGAAAATGGTACAGATGGATTCCTTGAATTTTTCTGATAATTTTTCATATATAAATTATTTAATTTGGAGTTACGGTTGAATTTCTATGATTTATTGAAGTTTTAGCTATTTTCTGGAATTTTCTGATTTATTTTAAATCCAGAAAATCATTTAATGCGTCGGCATGACATCACCTTGACGTCATCAGGTCAACAGGCGCCGTCCAGGTCAAACTGACCTGTGGGCCCTGCATGTCAGTGTCTGTACTAACTAACTAATTAAAATTAACCCTAACTAACTTGGTTAGCCGGGCGGGGCCCGCATGTCAGTGTAATTAGTCTAACTAATTTTTAGTTAACACTAATCCTAACCTAACTAACAGGCCGGCCCCACCTATCATGGACACAGGGGAGGGTCCCGCCGTGGTCAACATGGGTCAACCCCACCGGCGGCTTGACGCCGGCGAGGCCAGCCGCGGTGGCGAGCCTCGGGTTTTGCCCACAGGGCTCGGTTTGGCGCGCGGAGCACAGCTTCGGGATGCGGACGCTCGTCCGCATCCAACTATGGTGGTGGCGCGGCCGGGAAGTGGCCGGAGTGGTGCCGGCGACGAGCTCGGTGGCGGCCGAAGCTCGGGTGCAAGTGGGGATGGGCCTGCGGTGCGCAAACAAGCGCGGCGAAGTGCCACGGAGGCTCTACGCGATGCGGGGAGCGCGTTGGGCGCATGCCCGGGACCAAATGGTCACCGGAGCATCACCGGCGACGAGTGCGGCGGCGGCGAAGGTTCGGCCATGGTGGAGACGACAGCTAGAGGGCGAGCGCGACTAAGCGGGGAGGGGGAAACGACGGAGGAGCTCACGGGGGTTGCGACGGTGGCCTCGGGGAGCTCGGGGAGGCGTCGGAGGCGGCGAATCGACGGCGGTGAGCTTCGGTGGCCGGCGACGGAACGGTGATGGTGGCGGCGTTGCAGGGCTTCCGGAGGGCCGTGGGTCGGTGGGGAGGAAGGAGGGGGTCGAGGCGGAGCCTTTGAGCGCATCGGCGAGGCTAGGGGTGGCCGGTGGCCACGAGGGAGCTCGTCGGCGGCGGCGAGCGTGTTCGGTGAGGTGGGAAACGGCGAGAGAGGGAGCAGGGGAAGAGTGAGAGAGGTCGGGCGGATCGGGACGACACCGGGGCATTCATTCACGCGGCCAGGGGAAGCAGGAGGTGGCCAGGGGAAGCAGGAGGTGGCCGAGGCAGCGTCGGCGCGCGCCACGCCTCGCCTCTGTTCGTCCTCCTGGCAGAGGAGGAAGAGGACAAGGGGGAGGAGGTGGGCTGGGCCGCACAGTGCTGGACCAGCACAGGAGCTGGGCCGGCTCTGGTGGGCTGCACGGGTAAGTGGCCAGGTAAAACTCTCTCCCTCTCTCTTTCTGTTTTAATTTCCATTTTCTATTTTTTTCTGTATTTGTTTTGATTTAGTTTAGCAACTAAACCATTTTAATAAATTCTGTAGTTTATTATGTGGCTTGCTAAATTATATACAAAGCCACTCACAAACTTCCAGAATTATTTGGAGTCATATTTAATATATATTAAATATAAATCCAAAGCAAATAGTTATTGGATTAATTCAAATGGCCAAAATAAATATCTCTGTGACTCCAAAAATATTGGTTTAAATTTTACCTCTCACCAATATTTCCATGGAATAACAGGAACATTTTCTTGGACTCATTTGATGAAATTTAAATGTTGGTTATTTTTAGAGGTCTTCTGAGGCTTTGAAAATTCCTCAATTCAATTTCATTTGAATTTAAACATGATGCTCACATGAGGTCTAGCCTAGTGTATAACAGGACCAGGGATGTGACAACTCACCCCCACTAAACAAGAATCTCGTCTCGAGATTCAAGCGTAGGATAAGATGAAGGGGAAACGCAAACTAGTATAATCTTCACGATCCAGGTTGCACTTCGAATGAACGTTGATTCGATCACCATCTTTGTCCCGTCGTCTTGCTCTGAGAACTCCAACTAACATGACAACGAGAGGAAAGGAAAGATCCTAAAAGAATGGTTCTTCTCGAAGGTCAAACAACTCAGGATTAACCCACGGAATGAGACATAACAACATCTCTCGAGCTGAGAGACGAAGTACACATCCATAGGAATTGGAGTGAAGCAGATGACAAAGGTTCACTAGGTAGACAACAATTCCAGACTCAAAAATGTGGTAAACGATTGTCACGTAGCAAGGAGTTGAGTTACCATGATACCATAATGATGCACCTTAGGGAAGGTGACTCGTAGAATTATCCCCTTAAGTGGCAAAAAGAATTACCTTTGATTCAGAGATCATTGAAACTCTTCATACCAGCCTAAGGCAATTCACAACGGTCGTTTGGAGGGGGTCGGTAGAATGGCATACTCGGACTTGGATGATGTGGATTACCTTGTTGAAGACAACGTAATGTATGATTTTTGCTTATCACCGGAAATGGAAGAGACCCATGGTAGAATGGCACATTGGCGGTGCAAGCTGGGAACAAAATGCAAATGCTAGGAATGATTCTGGTAACTGGGGAAGAACCCAACAATAGAGAGTGAATTCACTGTTTAAAAAGGCCATAGCATTGCCGAGGAAACTGAGAGGAATCCCAGTTAGTGCTGATGATAACACGTAGCGCTTGTGCGTGCTCTCAAGAACTTGAGCATTTCCATAATCATCAAGATTTTATCAACATCCGTGTCAAGGGAGCTGACAACACAACATACTACCATGATGAATAGTGATGGGCGATGCAGATGCAAAGGAGGATAACACTTTCTCAGATTTCACCTTAGCGAGGCCAAGGAAACAAAATCTGGATGATCGACCGAGAGACATTTAGCACTCCGCTTCTAATGTTCTCCTTGATGTGCTAGTGTAACCCATTCATAGATATGGTTTGATATCTAGAACATCAAGTAAAAAGGTCGGACTTTGGGAGCACAGGAATCCATAAGGAATAACTACGGAGGTAAATCCTACGAAGTCCTCATGGGGAGGTGGCCAACTTCCTCAATCATGATATTATAATAACAGGTCTTCCGGCTGGGTGTGTTGGCCACGACATCCACCTTACCGGTTATCGAGGGACCAATATTATAGTTCTTGGGAAATGTTCCAACCATTATATCTGCCTGAGATTCAGATCTGGTTGGTGTCAGGATATTCCAGACTCATCGAGTCTGGGAAGAAAAATGAAAGTTTGCAACACAAATCGACGAGATGACGTTGCGAGATTCTCGGGGAGCGAACTACGATAGCAAGCTCCAAAACATGAGCTGGTTCTGCTACACACATGTGAACACGTTGTCCCAGACAAACATTATCACATGGTAGTCTTACAACAAAACACTACCGAGTTCAGGTGGGGAACCATCATTAATGACATCGAAGTCTCCACACGTGGAAGTCCAAAGAGTTCACCTTGGACAGACTCCTTTATCTTTGAACAACTCAATCAGTGGCTTGGTGTGCTCGGAACACATATGGAATGAAGGTTGCAAGTCTCCAGACCACAGAATACTTCGCACGTATGCATGACTGACTTGGGATGATTCCAGAGGAAGCAAAACTAACTTTCTCAAATTCACGGTGGCAACTTTCACCAAATGCACGTGTATAAGAGGAAGTCACTTCTTACATCCGAACATATGCTTCATGAGCTAGCATGAACAAATGCTTTCAAAAGTTTCCAATACTAGCTTAATGTTTAGCAAAATTATGGAGAAGACAAGGATGTTGTCAATGGGCACAACAACAATTCATCTGGGTTTCCTTTTAAAAGGAATTCCATAGTTAAGTGAACAAGTGATAGCATTGGTCAGACCAAAGATGTAATGGTGTATGCTCGAGGGATCAACCACGAATAAGACAACATTACGAGCATCGTTGGTACTGATTTGATTTGACGATAGCCCACACTCAAATCAAAGGATTGATAAGACAATAGGTCCAGCAACTGATCACAAGGACCAATTAATGAAGATATCATCTTTCTTCAACACACACACATACACAGAAAGATATCCCTTAACATGAACTAAGTCACACAGGCTTTTATCTTCCAACTCTCCAAGTTGTTGTTTGGCTTAACCAACTAGCTCAGGGGTATCTAACACCGATTCTTGGAGAGAAAGTGGTTCACAAGAAACCAACTTGATCACGAGCTCAACATAACAGTCAGGTGACAGCCTGGTGATACTTTCGAGAAGATATTCGGAAAATCACGAACCACCGATATGTTACTAAGCTCGAGAACAATCTCGCTTTTGAGGGCAAGACGACATGATCAAATGAGTGAGGACTTGAAATAACTCCTAACTCATTGGTCGAGGAGTGCACCAGAAATAGGGACTAGGTAGCACAATCAGTCTTAGGGTGACGATTCAACAATCAACACGCTAAGAACGAGGTTATCGTCCATTTAACTACCAAGCAATAGAGTTGCTAGCAGTATTGACTTCATACACCATAATTCATTTGTCGGCATTCCGGTTACAATAACACAGGATCCGAGGAATGAGCAATGATGGCAAGAAGTATCACTGTACCAAGAGTTCATAGGATGGTGTGCAATTCCTATAACAATCTCGATATCAAATAAGGTAATACTCCAAGGTAGAACAGAACAAAAGCTGGATTGGCATTTGATCTGCGGAATACAACTACTTTGACCCAATCCTAGATATGGATGAGGTACTGGAGTTTGTTTCTCCTAGTCATTCCGGAATAGAATGGCTTGACGGACCACAAGAGTAATAGGCATCGATGAACGAATGCACACATAATCTTGACTAACAATTGATAGACGAGGGTCAGAAGACAACTAAAGAGGGACAACTCAAGGAACATACGATTTTCTGAGTTGTGGATGCATGGATTAGCATGTCGAACGAGTTCGACATATTTCTTCCGGACAATCCATGCAGAAAGGTTGAGCTGGCAGAGTCACAACATAGCATGGAGAACTCATCGGGAGCACTCTTGTTGTCATCTTTTGGTTCAGAAGAACTCCTGCCAAGAATGATTCATGGTAATTGGAAGAAGGATGTACCATGAACCTCGAGGACTATCGCAAAGGTTACTAATATCCTAAAGGCACTAGCAATTACTATCAACATGAAGTAAGTAGAGTGAATCTCGGGTTCAAAGCCCAAGGAGTAGAATACCTACTACTAAGTAGCATCACGGAATGCTTTCGAGGATAAAGGCCAGAATCATCACACTGGGATCACAAATCATTGCTAGATTACTAGGTGACTCCCTAAAACACCTAGGGTCATAATAATAACTCCAACATAAATGTCAAGGCAACGGAGTACCTCAACTCACTGATTAGTGTGGTTAATCTGGCCCATGGGAACATTGAAACGGGAAGAAAGGATTTGCAAATGCATCAGACTACTTAGAAACCTAGGATGACTCGGACAGCATAACGGCTGTAAATGCTCAGATAAGATTTGAGACATTCACAAAAATGGTGGCATAACCACTCAGGAGCACAATATCAAGGTTTCGAGATCAACAATTAACATACGGAAGTAGTAGGAACTGAACTGAGACTTAGATCCAACAATCTTATAAGTCCACTGATTAGTAACACGTGGTCCTAATAGAAAGAAGAGATAGCCTAGTTCTTAATCCCCGTAGAAGAGAAGATGATGACTCAGATCAGAAGGCCATGAGGTATAAGGAGTAAAAGAGCCTTACGTTCCATCCCACAATCAATTCCCCTACATATAACTAAAGAATTTCTAGACTCAACTTCGACCAGTTTGGCTTGGTAATCCTACAGGCAGTCAAGCTCTGATACCAACGCTGTCAGGACCCCGACTCAATGCCACATCGATCTAGCATGTAACACCTCATATCACTTTGCGGCCTCACGCACGGTATTCCCACGGGTGTCGCCTTACCTTAGCCCGGGACCATTTGCGCCTTTTGGCACACGTATATGACGGTGTCGCTAGCATCCATATGATAAGGAGCCCGGGCTGACATGGCTAGTCGTAAACCCAAAGTGGCACAGACTTACAGTGACAGGCATCCATGACCCAACATCGAATGTGTCGGTCATCAACGAGTGAATCCAGGCTGTAGCACTGGGCTAGCAGGACTCCGGTGAACCGGGCTGTAGCGGGCTAACAGGACTCCGGTATTCATCGCGTGACATTTCCCCGAAGGGACAGACACAGGAACGAAGAAGGACACATGCCGGCCAGCCTAAGTGTTCCGGAGCAGTAGCAAGCTACCAAGGCTCAATGGAAACACTAGGAGACATTTCCCGGTAAGAGAGGCTACTAAAGATAAACAACTAGATAGTCAGATCCCACACATACCAAGCATTTCATTAACATACACACAATATGCTCGATATGTGCAATACAACATGGCATCACAAAATGACTCTACGACTCAAGTATTTATTCAATAGGCTCCGAGGAGCGAGATATTACAAACATGGGTCTCATGACCCAACAATCAGAGCATACCAATCAAAGCACAAGCGGAAGCTATCATGTCTGAGTACAGACATCTATAAATGAAAAAGGCTGAGAAGCCTGACTATCTACCAGATCCTGCCGAGGGCTCAAGATCGTAGCTGAGGTAACAAGCTAAACGTCGAAGACCACGCGGAATTACTAGTGAGACTGAAGTCTCTCTGCAAAAACATAAAATAGGCAAACGTGAGTACAAATGTACCCAGCAAGACTTACATCAGAACTATCTACATATGCATCATTATCAACAAAGGGATGGTGGGGTTTAACTGCAGCAAGCCAGCTTTGACTCGGTGGCTAACCTGAACTACGACTGCAAGTAACTCTTTTGAGGTGGCGCACACGAGTCCACATATTCACCATATCAATACACCACTATGGATCCGCTCCCGTCTCCCTACGAGAACGCCATCCATAGCACTCACGCTTATCTTGAGTATTTTAGAGTATCCACTTTCACTTGTCTATGAACTGATATAAGCAACCCAGAAGTCCTTTTCCGTGGACACGGCTATTCGAATAGATGATGTTAACCCTGCAGGGGTGTACTTCTTCATACATGTTTCCACCACTTAGCGTCTGCACACGACATGTGCTCGGCAGACTTCAAGCGAAAGCCGACGTGGGTGTAGACCACGACCTACCTAAACACTCAAGTCTCCAGTCCAGGTTTATCACCTATTCGGGTTCCATCCATGAGGAGATCCGGCCGGAGTTTCGCTCACAGCCCCAAACGATGTGAACAGGGTTCCCGAGATACCAAACGGGCATCTGGTACACCGTGCCACGTACCTACCGCATCACAGCCCACCCCTACGGTCAGCGCTGTCCACGGCCTCCAGTAAGCTACAAACACCAGAAACTACTTGCAACTCCTGGACAGAGGACAAGGGTGAATAAGAAGTCGAGCGGGGTCATATTTCAGGGCCCAATGTATGGTAGTAGCTGAATCATGGATCACAAACACAGAACTCAGTTCCTGAGGACGGCTGCAATGAGACAACCCACCATGTACTCCTACATGGCCTCTCACCGCTACCTTTACCAAAACGTGTTCACACACTTAGCTCACACACAGTAGGACATGTTTGCACGCCTCTGATTCATCCCCGATGAATCAGACCTGACTCAACTCTAAGCAGTAGCAGGCATGACAAGCAAGCATGAATGAGTAGGCACAACAGGGCTCAAACAACTCCTACTCATGCTAGTGGGTTTCATCTATTTACTGTGGCAATGACAGGTCATGCAAAGGATAAAGGGGTTCAGCTACCGCAGCAAGTAACAGATGAATCGATGTTGTCCTAATGCAGTAAAAGAGAGCAGGAGCGAGAGAGTAGGATTGTATCGGAATGAACAAGGGGTTTTTGCTTGCCTGGCACTTCTGAAGATAACATTGAGTCTTCATCAGTGTCAACGATCACATCATCGGTATCACGTCTATCGAGAGGGGACAAATACCGGCAACACAAAAGGGAACACAATCAATGCAATGCACAATATGATGCATGATCATGACATGGCAAAATGAATGTGTTTTGGGCTAATGCAACTAGCAACAGATTAAATGAAGTTGGTTTGAATACAAGATTCCAACTCAAACTCCATATGTGATTATTCAAATGCCATTTAATTGATTTGTGCTAAACAGCAGCTATAAGTTGTTCTAACATGCATGAAAATGGTACCGATGGATTCCTGGAATTTTTCTGATAATTTTTCATATATAAATTATTTAATTTGGAGTTACGGTTGAATTTCTATGATTTATTGAAGTTTTAGCTATTTTCTGGAATTTTCTGATTTATTTTAAATCCAGAAAATCATTTAATGCGTCGGCATGACATCACCTTGACGTCATCAGGTCAACAGGCGCCGTCCAGGTCAAACTGACCTGTGGGCCCTGCATGTCAGTGTCTGGACTAACTAACTAATTAAAATTAACCCTAACTAACTTGGTTAGCCGGGCGGGGCCCGCATGTCAGTGTAATTAGTCTAACTAATTTTTAGTTAACACTAATCCTAACCTAACTAACAGGCCGGCCCCACCTGTCATGGACACAGGGGAGGGTCCCGTCGTGGTCAACATGGGTCAACCCCACCGGCGGCTTGACGCCGGCGAGGCCAGCCGCGGTGGCGAGCCTCGGGTTTTGCCCACAGGGCTCGGTTTGGCGCGCGGAGCACAGCTTCGGGATGCGGACGCTCGTCCGCATCCAACTATGGTGGTGGCGCGGCCGGGAAGTGGCCGGAGTGGTGCCGGCGACGAGCTCGGCGGCGGCCGAAGCTCGGGTGCAAGTGGGGATGGGCCTGCGGTGCGCAAACAAGCGCGGCGAAGTGCCACGGAGGCTCTACACGATGCGGGGAGCGCGTTGGGCGCATGCCCGGGACCAAATGGTCACCGGAGCATCACCGGCGACGAGTGCGGCGGCGGCGAAGG
>NC_041392.1:669953236-670012311 GCF_002162155.2 Triticum dicoccoides
CCCACCTGTCATGGACACAGGGGAGGGTCCCGCCGTGGTCAACGTGGGTCAACCCCACCGGCGGCTTGACGCCGGCGAGGCCAGCCGCGGTGGCGAGCCTCGGGTTTTGCCCACAGGGCTCGGTTTGGCGCGCGGAGCACAGCTTCGGGATGCGGACGCTCGTCCGCATCCAACTGTGGTGGTGGCGCGGCCGGGAAGTGGCCGGAGTGGTGCCGGCGACGAGCTCGGCGGCGGCCGAAGCTCGGGTGCAAGTGGGGATGGGCCTGCGGTGCGCAAACAAGCGCGGCGAAGTGCCACGGAGGCTCTACGCGATGCGGGGAGCGCGTTGGGCGCATGCCCGGGACCAAATGGTCACCGGAGCATCACCGGCGACGAGTGCGGCGGCGGCGAAGGTTCGGCCATGGTGGAGACGACAGCTAGAGGGCGAGCGCGACTAAGCGGGGAGGGGGAAACGACGGAGGAGCTCACGGGGGTTGCGACGGTGGCCTCGGGGAGCTCGGGGAGGCGTCGGAGGCGGCGAATCGACGGCGGTGAGCTTCGGTGGCCGGCGACGGAACGGCGATGGTGGCGGCGTTGCAGGGCTTCCGGAGGGCCGTGGGTCAGTGGGGAGGAAGGAGGGGGTCGAGGCGGAGCCTTTGAGCGCATCGGCGAGGCTAGGGGTGGCCGGTGGCCACGAGGGAGCTCGTCGGCGGCGGCGAGCGTGTTCGGTGAGGTGGGAACCGGCGAGAGAGGGAGCAGGGGAAGAGTGAGAGAGGTCGGGCGGATCGGGACGACACCGGGGCATTCATCCACGCGGCCAGGGGAAGCAGGAGGTGGCCAGGGGAAGCAGGAGGTGGCCGAGGTAGCGTCGGCGCGCGCCACGCCTCGCCTCTATTCGTCCTCCTGGCAGAGGAGGAAGAGGACAAGGGGGAGGAGGTGGGCTGGGCCGCACAGTGCTGGACCAGCACAGGAGCTGGGCCGGCTCTGGTGGGCTGCACGGGTAAGTGGCCAGGTAAAACTCTCTCCCTCTCTCTTTCTGTTTTAATTTCCATTTTCTATTTTTTTCTGTATTTGTTTTGATTTAGTTTAGCAACTAAACCATTTTAATAAATTCTGTAGTTTATTATGTGGCTTGCTAAATTATATACAAAGCCACTCACAAACTTCCAGAATTATTTGGAGTCATATTTAATATATATTAAATATAAATCCAAAGCAAATAGTTATTGGATTAATTCAAATGGCCAAAATAAATATCTCTGTGACTCCAAAAATATTGGTTTAAATTTTACCTCTCACCAATATTTCCATGGAATAACAGGAACATTTTCTTGGACTCATTTGATGAAATTTAAATGTTGGTTATTTTTAGAGGTCTTCTGAGGCTTTGAAAATTCCTCAATTCAATTTCATTTGAATTTAAACATGATGCTCACATGAGGTCTAGCCTAGTGTATAACAGGACCAGGGATGTGACAGAAGGTGTATCCAATAGTTTCCTTTGGATATCCTATGAAGACACATTTCTCCGATTTGGGTTCGAGCTTATCAGGTTGAAGCTTTTTCACATAAGCATCGCAGCCCCAAACTTTCAGAAATGACAACTTTGGTTTCTTGCCAAACCATAGTTCATAAGGCGTCGTCTCAACGGATTTTGATGGTGCCCTATTTAACGTGAATGCAGCCGTCTCTAGAGCGTATCCCCAAAACGATAGCGGTAAATCAGTAAGAGACATCATAGATCGCACCATATCTAGTAAAGTACGATTACGACGTTCGGACACACCATTACGCTATGGTGTTCCGGGTGGCGTGAGTTGCGAAACTATTCCACAATTTTTCAAATGTACACCAAACTCATAACTCAAATATTCTCCTCCACGATCAGATCATAGAAACTTTATTTTCTTGCTACGATGATTTTCAACTTCACTCTGAAATTCCTTGAACTTTTCAAATGTTTCAGACTTATGTTTCATTAAGTAGATATATCCATATCTGCTTAAATCATCTGTGAAAGTGAGAAAATAATGATATCCGCCACGAGCCTCAATATTCATCGGACCACATACATCTGTATGTATGATTTCCAACAAATCTGTTGCTCTCTCCATAGTACCGGAGAACGGTGTTTTGGTCATCTTGCCCATGAGGCACGGTTCGCAAGTACCAAGTGATTCATAATCAAGTGGTTCCAAAAGTCCATCAGAATGGAGTTTCTTCATGCGCTTTACACCGATATGACCTAAACGGCAGTGCCACAAATAAGTTGCACTCTCATTATCAACTCTGCATCTTTTGGCTTCAACATTATGAATATGTGTGTTACTACTATCGAGATTCAACAAGAATAGACCACTCTTCAAGGGTGCATGACCATAAAAGATATTACTCATATAAATAGAACAACCATTATTCTCTGATTTAAATGAATAACCATCTCGCATCAAACAAGATCCAGATATAATGTTCATGCTTAACGCTGGCACCAAATAACAATTATTTAGGTCTAATACTAATCCCGAAGGTAGATGTAGAGGTAGCGTGCCGACTGCGATCACATCGACTTTGGAACCGTTTCCCACGCGCATCGTCACCTCGTCCTTAACCAATCTTCGCTTGATCCGTAGTCCCTGTTTCGAGTTGCAAATATTAGCAACAGAACCAGTATCAAATACCCAGGTGCTACTGCGAGCATTAGTAAGGTAGACATCAATAACATGTATATCACATATACCTTTGTTCACCTTGCCATCCTTCTTATCCGCCAAATACTTGGGGCAGTTCCGCTTCCAGTGACCAGTCTGCTTGCAATAGAAGCACTCAGTTTCAGGCTTAGGTCCAGGTTTGAGTTTCTTCTCTTGAGTAGCAACTTGTTTGCCATTCTCTTTGAAGTTCCCCTTCTTCTTCCCTTTGCCCTTTTTCTTGAAACTAGTGGTCTTGCTGACCATCAACACTTGATGCTCCTTCTTGATTTCTACCTCCGCAGCTTTCAGCATCGCGAAGAGCTCGGGAATAGTCTTGTTCATCCCTTGCATATTATAGTTCATCACGAAGCTCTTGTAGCTTGGTGGCAGTGATTGAAGAATTCTGTCAATGACGCAATCATCTGGAAGATTAACTCCCAATTGAATCAAGTGATTATTATACCCAGACATTTTGAGTATATGCTCACTGACAGAACTGTTCTCCTCCATCTTGCAGCTATAGAATTTATTGGAGACTTCATATCTCTCAATCCGGGCATTTGCTTGAAATATTAACTTCAACTCCTGGAACATCTCATATGCTCCATGACGTTCAAAACGTCGTTGAAGTCCCGATTCTAAGCCGTAAAGCATGGCACACTGAACTATCGAGTAGTCATCAGCTTTGCTCTGCCAGACGTTCATAACATCCGGTGTTGCTCCTGCAGCAGGCCTGGCACCCAGCGGTGCTTCCAGGACGTAATTCTTCTGTGCAGCAATGAGGATAATCCTCAAGTTACGGACCCAGTCCGTGTAATTGCTACCATCATCTTTCAACTTTGTTTTCTCAAGGAACACATTAAAATTCAATGGAACAACAACACGAGCCATCTATCTACAATCAAACATAAACAAGCAAGATACTAATCAGGTACTAAGTTTCATGATAAATTTAAGTTCAGTTAATCAAATTAATTAAAGAACTCCCACTTAGATAGACATCCCTCTAATCCTCTAAGTGATTACGTGATCCAAATCAACTAAACCATAACCGATCATCACGTGAGATGGAGTAGTTTTCAATGGTGAACATCGTTATGTTGATCATATCTACTATATGATTCACGCTCGACCTTTCGGTCTCCGTGTTCCGAGGCCATATCTGTATATGCTTGGCTCGTCAAGTATAACCTGAGTATTCCGCGTGTGCAACTGTTTTGCACCCGTTGTATTTGAACGTAGAACCTATCACACCCGATCATCACGTGGTGTCTCAGCACGAAGAACTTCCGCAACGGTGCATACTCAGGGAGAACACTTCTTGATAATTTAGTGAGAGATCATCTTATAATGCTACCATCAATCAAAGCAAGATAAGATGCATAAAAGGATAAACATCACATGCAATCAATATAAGTGATATGATATGGCCATCATCATCTTGTGCTTGTGATCTCCATCTCCGAAGCACCGTCGTGATCACCATCGTCACCGGCGTGACACCTTGATCTCTATCGTAGCATCGTTGTCGTCTCGCCAAACTTGTGCTTCCACGACTATTACTACGGCTTAGTAATAAAGTAAAGCATTACATCGCGATTTCATTGCATACAATAAAACGACAACCATAAGGCTCCTGCCAGTTGCCGATAACTCGGTTACAAAACATGATCATCTCATACAATAAAATTCAGCATCATGTCTTGACCATATCACATCACATCATGCCCTGCAAAAACAAGTTAGACGTCCTCTACTTTGTTGTTGCAAATTTTACGTGGCTGCTACGGGCTTAAGCAAGAACCAATCTCACCTACGCATCAAAACCGCAACGATAGTTTGTCAAATAGACTCCGTTTTAACCTTCGCAAGGACCGGGCATAGCCATACTTGGTTCAACTAAAGTTGGAGAGACAGTCGCCCGCAAGCCACCTATGTGCAAAGCACGTCGGGGGAACCGGTCTCGCGTAAGCGTACGCGTAATGTTGGTCCGGGTCGTCTCGTCCAACAATGCCGCCGTACCAAAGTATGACATGCTGGTAGGCAGTATGACTTATATTGCCCACAACTCACTTGTGTTCTACTCGTGCATATAACATCAACATAAATAACCTAGGCTCGGATGCCACTGTTGGGTTTCGTAGTAATTTCAAAAAAAAATTCCTACGCTCACGCAAGATCATGTGATGCATAGCAACGAGATGGGAGAGTGTTGTCTACGTACCCACGCAGACCGACTGTGGAAGCGTTGACGCAACGTAGAGGAAGTAGTTGTACGTCTTCACGATCCAACCGATCAAGCACCGAAACTACGGCACCTCCGAGTTCGAGCACACGTTCAGATCGATGACGATCCCCGGACTCCGATCCAGCAAAGTGTCGGGGAAGAGTTCCGTCAGCACGACGGCGTGGTGACGATCTTGATGCACTACAGCAGCAGGGCTTCACCTAAACTCCGCTACAGTATTATCGAGGACTATGGTGGCTGGGGGCACCACACATGGCTAAGGAATAGATCACGTGGATCAACTTGTGTGTTCTAGGGTGCCTCTACCTCAGTATATAAAGGACCAAAGGGGGGGGAGGCTGGCCGGCCACAAGGGGTGCGCCAGGAGAGTCCTACTCCCTGTGGGAGTAGGATTCCCCCCAATCCTAGTTGGAATAGGATTCGCGGAGGGGGAAAAGAGAGAGAGGGGGCCGGCCACCTCTCCTAGTCCTAATAGGACTAGGGGAAGGGGGAGGCGCACAGCCCATGTAGGGCTGCCTCTTCTCTTTTCCACTAAGGCCCATCATGGCCCATTTAGCTCCCGGGGGGTTTCGGTAACCTTCCCGGTACTCCGGTAAAATCCCGATTTCACCCGGAACACTTCCGATATCCAAACATAGGCTTCCAATATATCAATCTTTACATCTCGACCATTTCGAGACTCCTCGTCATGTCCTTGATCACATCCGGGACTCCGAACAACCTTCAGTACATCAAAATGCATAAACTCATAATATAACTGTCATCGTAACCTTAAGCGTGCGGACCCTACGGGTTCGAGAACAATGTAGACATGACCGAGACATGTCTCCGGTCAATAACCAATAGCGGGACCTGGATGCCCATATTGGCTCCTACATATTCTACGAAGATCTTTATCGGTCAGACCGCATAACAACATACGTTGTTCCCTTTGTCATCGGTATGTTACTTGCCCGAGATTCGATCGTCGGTATCCAATACCTAGTTCAATCTCGTTACCGGCAAGTCTCTTTACTCGTTCTGTAATACATCATCCCGCAACTAACTCATTAGTTGCAATGCTTGCAAGGCTTATGTGATGTGCATTACCGAGAGGGCCCAGAGATACCTCTCCGACAATCGGAGTGACAAAACCTAATCTCGAAATACGCCAACCCAACATGTACCTTTGGAGACACCTATAGTACTCCTTTATAATCACCCAGTTACGTTGTGACGTTTGGTAGTACCCAAAGTGTTCGTCCGGTAAATGGGAGTTGCATAATCTCATAGTTATAGGAACATGTATAAGTCATGAAGAAAGCAATAGCAACATACTAAACGATCGCGTGCTAAGCTAATGGAATGGGTCATGTCAATCAGATCATTCAACTAATGATGTGACCTCGTTAACCAAATAACAACTCATTGTTCATGGTTAGGAAACATAACCATCTTTGATTAACGAGCTAGTCAAGTAGAGGCATACTAGTGACACTTTGTTTGTCTATGTATTCACACATGTATAATGTTTCCGGTTAATACAATTCTAGCATGAATAATAAACATTTATCATGATTATAAGGAAATAAATAATAACTTCATTATTGCCTCTAGGGCATATTTCCTTCATATTGACATACTTATATTAGACTCCTGCGATATTATTTGATCCTCTGTTCGACTTTTCTTTGTGAACACCGAACAAAGCATCAGGGGCTACTGTCTATGCGGTAATATTTTCCTATATTTTAAAACACTTACCTTAAAGCTTGTTAGAAGGCTGGCATAGGCTTCAGTCAATCCGCTCTTGGCGGACTGATCCTTCTGGACCACCGCACTCATAATAGTATGGTGCTCCTCGTCGATGGAAGCGCCGCGAAGCGCTTCCAGCAGATTGTCCGGCGCCTCTGGATGGACATAGGTCACCGGCATAGGCGTCTTGCCTCTCTTAGAAGGAGGCCGCCTGCCCGAGCCCGGAACCACTGGAGGTTCCGGTGCGGTGTTCGGCTGAGGGCCGAACTCAGAGCTCTCAGGGGCCTTGTCCCCTCGGCTCCCGGAGTCCAGGAGGCCGCCTTGAGGCGCCTCCGGGACTGTCTCCCCTTGACCCGGTGCCTTGTGAGATAGCACCTCGGTGTCGTCCGCAGGATAGGGGGAGGTGGCGGTCGGAACTGGATCACTATCCATGTCCGACGAGCCCAGGGAGCCGTCCGATGATACATCGATACGGGCTCGGGGCGGCCTGCATAATCATATTCCGGCGTTAGGTAAAGTAGTGCGGCAAAGGAATACTATGACTTACTCTGGTATTCGAATACTTACGACTTCCCTAGGGGCTTGGCCCTGGGCAGCCACTCGTCTTCGCCGTCGGCGGCGGTGGTAGAGTAGTCCGGAAGGAGAGTTCTCCCCTTCTTGGACCCCTCGCCCCCCAGTTGGGGCGGCCTTCCTTTTCTTATCTCCCTCAACTGGAGGGGGATCATCTTCTTCTTCTTCCTCGTCGTCGGGGGAGGAGTGCGTCGCAGAGTCATCGGACGGTGAGTCCGGCGGCGCTTGGCGTCGGGAACTCTTTTGGGTTCCCTTGGCCTTCTTGTTCTTCTCCAGCACTGTATAAGGAGCCGGAGTCAGCATCTTCGCCAGAAGAGCGTCTGTTGGGCCTTCGAGCAAAGGAGCCGGACAATCGATCTGTCTGGCCGTCTCCTGCCAGTCCTGTCAAAGTTACGGGAGTTTAGATCCCGCATGGAGTCAATCTATAAAAAATAAGTATCCTGTGAAAGGTAAAGCAGCTTACCGCACTCGCTTGGCACTTCGCGCTGAATCCGCGATCCTCAGTAATGGGAGGGGGGACCTCGGCGCTTTTGAACAGCACCCTCCAGGCATCTTCATGAGTTGTGTCGAAGAGCCTGTTCAGAGTTCGGTGCTGCACCGGGTCGAACTCCCACAAGTTGAAGTCTCGTTGTTGTCACAGCAGGATCCGGCGGTGGAGCATGACCTGGATTACGTTGATGAGTTTGAGCTTCTTGTTCACCATGTTTTGAATACATGTTTGGAGTCTGGTCAGCTCTCCCAAACTACCCCAGGACAGGCCCTTCTCTTTCGGGGAGGTGAGCCGTGCGGGGATGCCAGATTGGAACTCGAGGGTCGCTGCCCATGCAGGGTCACGCGGCTCGGTGATGTAGAACCACCCTGATTGCCACCCCTTTATGGTTTCCACAAAGGAGCCCTCGAGGCATGCAACGTTGGGCATTTTTCCCACCATGGAACCTCCGCACTCCGCCTGGCGGCCGCCTACAACCTTCGGCTTGACATTGAAGGTCTTCAGCCATAAGCCGAAGTGGGGCTTGATGCAGAGGAAGGCCTCGCACACGACGATAAATGCCGAGATGTTGAGGATGAAGTTCGGGGCCAGATCATGGAAATCCAGGCCGTAGTAGAGCATGAGCCCCCGGACGAATGGGTGGAGAGGGAATCCCAGTCCGCGGAGGAAATGGGTGAGGAACACTACCCTCTCATGGGGCCTGGGGGTGGGGATGAGCTGCCCCTCATATGGGAGCCGGTGCGCGATATCGTCGGACATGTATCTGGCTCTCCTCAGCTTCTTGATGTCTCCCTCCGTGACGGAGGAGACCATCCACCTGCCTCCCGCTCCGGACATGGTTGGAGAAGGTTGAGGTGGTAAGTGCGGACTTGGGCGCTAGAGCTCGAGTGTGCGAAAACAGATGAGCAAAGGAGGAAGAAGGCGTGGATGAAAAGGTAAATCCTTATCCCTTTATATGGGCGGACGAAACTAAGCGTCCCCACTAGCCTGGTAAAACTCGCTTATCCCCCAAGCGCCGTAATCGGTGGTGCGGTTGGGTTACCCACGCCCGTATTGACGAGAATCCCATGATAGGGGGACACGATCTCTGCTTTAACAAGACGTGTCAAAAAATGCCTCGCGTTATGTGTGGGGCTAGTTAAAGGAAACGGTTTGAATAATCACCGGGCCATGGCATAATGTCGTGTTGCCAAAACAAGTCCACAGATTAGATTTTTGAACATATTATTCTCTCTACGGTGGTCTGTGGAACTTATTTTGCAGGGTCAGACACTATCCTTGTATTCAAATTCTTCTGTGATGTATTCGGAGAAGGAACCCGCCTTGCAATGCGGAAGACAATACTGCGCGCCGGACTCATCGTCATTGAAGCCTGGTTCAGGGGCTACTGAGGGAGTCCTAGATTAGGTGGTCTCCGGACAGCCGGATTATATCCTTTGGCCGGACTGTTGGACTATGAAGATACAAGATTGAAGACTTCGTCTCGTGTCCGGATGGGACTCTACTTGGCGTGGAAGGCAAGCTAGGCAATACGGATATGGATATCTCCTCCTTTGTAACCGACCTTGTGTAACCCTAACCCTCTCCGGTGTCTATATAAACCGGAGGGTTTTAGTCCGTAGGACAACATACGATCATACCATGGGCTAGCTTCTAGGGTTTAGCCTCTCTGATCTCGTGGTAGATCTACTCTTGTACTACCCATATCATCAATATTAATCAAGCAGGACGTAGGGTTCTACCTCCATCAAGAGGGCCCGAACGTGGGTAAAACATCGTGTCCCCTGCCTCCTGTTACCATCCGCCTTAGATGCACAGTTCGGGGCCCCCTACCCGAGATCCGCCGGTTTTGACACCGACAGCCGGCCTTCCACCCCTTAACCTCAAGTGAAGTGTTGGATGAGTTCATTGCCATGGACATCATGAACAAGACCGCCGACATGCTCTTGCTCGTGTCTGGTCAAATAAGAGCACTCCCTCCCTTGCTTTGAAGGCCAATGCCATTCCAGAAGAAGAAGAGGAAGAATAAGAGGAGTGTGCTCCCGAGGACACCAAATATGATTACCATGAGCACCGGGCTTTTGCGTCAAGGCAATTTTAGAGCAACAAGAGGAACTCAAGGCCCAACGTTGCTACCTCTTGAGCACTGCGTTGGTTATCCCTTGAAGTGGAAATGGTGATGCAGCAAAGTACCGTAAGTATTTCCCTCAGTTTTTGAGAACCAAGGTATTAAACCAGTAGGAGACTACACGCAAGCCCCTCGTACCTGCACAAACAAATAAGAACCTCGCAACTAACACGATAAAGGGGTTGTCAATTCCTTCACGGTCACTTACGAGAGTGAGATCTGATAGAGATAATAAGATAAATAAATATTTTTGGTATTTTTATGATATAGATTGAAAGTAAAGATTGCAAAATAAAATAGATTGGAAACGTATATGATAAAAGATAGACCCGAGGGCCATAGGTTTCACTAGTGGCTTCTCTGAAGATAGCATAAGTATTACAGTGGGTGAACAAATTACTGTCGAGCAATTGATAGAAAAGTGCATAATTATGAGAATATCTAGGCATGATCATGTATATAGGCATCACGTCCGCGACAAGTAGACCGAAACGATTCCGCATCTACTACTATTACTCCATACATCGACCGCTATCCAGCATGCATCTAGAGTATTAAGTTCATAAGAACAGAGTAACACACTAGGCAAGATGACATGATGTAGAGGGATAAACTCAAGCAATATGATATAAACCCCATCTTTTTATCCTCGATGACAACAATACAATGCGTGCCTTGCTGCCCCTGCTGTCACTGGGAAAGGACACCGCAAGATTGAACCCAAAGCTAAGCACTTCTCCCATTGCAAGAAAGATCAATCTAGTACGCCAAACCAAACTGATAATTCAAAGAGACTTGCATAGATAACCAATCATACATAAAAGATTTCAGAGAAGAATCAAATATTGTTCATAGATAAACTTGATCATAAACCCACAATTCATCGGATCTCGACAAACACACCACAAAAAGAGTTACATCGAATAGATCTCCAAGAAGATCGAGGAGAACTTTGTATTGAGATCCAAAGAGAGAGAAGAGGCCATCTAGCTAATAACTATGGACCCGAAGGTCTGTGGTAAACTACTCACACATCATCGGAGAGGCTATGGTGTTGATGTAGAAGCCCTGTGTGATCGATTCCCCCTCCGGCGGAGCTCCAGAAAAGGCCGCAAGACGGGATCACTTGGGTATAGAAGGTTGCAGTGGTGGAAATAGGGTTTCGTGTTGCTCCCGGATGTTTTCGGGGTATATGGACTGAGGGAGTCTTGGATTAGGGGGTGTCCGGATGGCCGGACTATACCTTCAGCCGGACTCCTGGACTATGAAGATACAAGATTGAAGACTTCGTCCCATGTCCGGAAGGGACTTTCCTTGGCGTGGAAGGCAAGCTTGGCGATACGGATATGTAGATCTCCTACCATTGTAACCGACTTTGTGTAACCCTAACCCTCTCAGATGTCTATATAAACTGGAGGGTTTTAGTCCGTAGGACAACATACAGAACAACAATCATACCATAGGCTAGCTTCTAGGGTTTAGCCTCTCCGATCTCGTGGTAGATCTACTCTTGTACTACCCATATCATCAATATTAATCAAGCAGGACGTAGGGTTTTACCTCCATCAAGAGGGCCCGAACCTGGGTAAAACTTCGTGTCCCTTGCCTCCTATTACCATCCGGCCTAGACGCAAAGTTCGGGACCCCCTACCCAAGATCCGGCGGTTTTGACACCGACATTGGTGCTTTCATTGAGAGTTCCTCTGTGTCGTCGCCGTTAGGCTTGATGGCTCCTACGATCATCAATAGCGATGCAGTCCAGGGTGAGACCTTCCTCCCCGGACAGATCTTCGTCTTCGGCAGCTTCGCACTACGGGCCAATTCACTTGGCCATCTGGAGCAGATCGAAAGCTATGCCCCTGGCCGCCAGGTCAGATTTGGAAGTTTAAACTACACGGCTGACATCCGCGGGGACTTGATCTTTGATGGATTCGAGCCACTACCGAGCGCGCCGCACTGTCACGACGAGCATGATCTAGGTCTGCCGCCGAACAGTGCCCTAGAGGCCGCACCCGCATCGGCTTCGACCCTTAATTCGGAGCCAACTGCGCCGATTGAGGATGGGTGGTTGGACGCCGCCTCGGGGGCTGTGATCCCAACGGCTATCGAGCCAAACACCAGCCCCGCACTCCGCGTGACTCGTGACTCCAAGGAGCCGGACTCCTCTCCAGACTCCGAACCCTCCGCGCCCCTGCCGATCGAATCCGATTGGGCGCCGATCATGGAGTTTACTGCCGCAGACATCTTTCAGCACTCGCCTTTCAGCGATATTTTGAAGACACTAAAGTCTCTCTCTTTATCAGGAGAGCCCTGGCCGGACTACGGTCAGCAAGGTTGGGATACAGACGTTGAAGAAATTCAAAGCCCACCCACCACCCACTTTGTAGCCACTGTCGACGATTTAACCGACATGCTCGACTTTGACTCCGAAGACATCGACGGTATGGACGCCGATGCAGGAGACGATGAAGAACCAGCGCCTATTGGGCCCTAGAAATCCACCTCGTCATATGACATATACATGGTGGACACCCCAAAAGAAGGAGATGGCGATGGAACAGCGGAGCATGACCCCTCCAAGAAACAGCCTAAGCACCGGCGTCAGCGGCGCCGCTCAAAATCCCGCCAAAGAAAATACGGTGATTCCAGCACGGGAGATAATAATAGTCTGGAGAGTGCCGAAGAAAACCCCCTTTAGCAAGATTTAGCACAGGAGGATGGAGAAGCCAGCCCTCATGAGAGAGAGGCAGACAGAGAGGTCGAGGACGATAATTATATGCCTCCCTCCGAAGACGAGGCAAGCCTCGACGATGACGAATTCATCGTGCCAGAGGATCCCGTCGAGCAAGAGCGTTTTCAACGCAGGCTTATGGCCACGGCAAGAAGCCTCAAGAAAAAACAACAACAACTTAGAGCTGATCAAGATTTGCTAGTCGACAGATGGACTGAAGTCCTTGCGGCCGAAGAGCATAAAATCGAACGCCCCTCCAAGAGCTACCCAAAGCATAGGTTGCTACCCCGATTAGAGGAGGAAGCACTTAAACCTACATCACCAGCACTTGATACGGCCGACCGGCCACCTCGCGGCCGTGATAGAGAGGCCTCTCGGCCCTCCACTCAAGCCGCACCCCGTACCAAGGCACGGGAAAATGCGCCTGACCTGCGAGATATGTTGGAGGACAAGGCAAGGCAAATAAGATCGATCTACGGATCGCGTGGGCGCCCCACGACTCGAGACGGTAACCGTCACGCCGGACACAAATCCGGTAGGGCCGAACACAGTAGACAAAGCTCATTGGAGCTACATCGTGATATAGCCCAGTACAGAGGCGGAGCACACCCACTATGCTTCACAGACGAAGTAATGGATCATCAAATCCCTGAGGGTTTCAAACCCGTAAACATCGAATCATATGATGGCACAACAGATCCTGCGGTATGGATCGAGGATTATCTCCTTCATATCCACATGGCCCACGGCGCTGATCTCCACGCCATCAAATACCTCCCACTCAAGCTTAAAGGACTAGCACGGCATTGGCTTAACAGCTTGCCAGCAGGATCAATCAGTTGTTGGGAGGACCTGGAAGCCGCATTCCTCGACAATTTCCAGGGCACTTATGTGCGACCACCAGACGCCGATGACCTAAGCCATGTAATTCAGCAGCCACAGGAATCGGCCAGGCAATTCTGGACACGGTTCCTAACAAAGAAAAATCAAATAGTCGACTGTCCGGATGCAGAGGCCCTAGCAGCCTTCAAGCACAATATCCGTGATGAGTGGCTTGCCAGGCACCTTGGACAGGAAAAGCCGAAATCTATGGCAGCACTCACGACACTCATGACCCTCTTTTGCGCGGGAGAAGACAGTTGGCTTGCTCATAGCAACAATATGACCAAGAACCCTGGTAATTCGGATACCAGGGACAGTAGTGGCAGGTCGCGTCGCAACAAGCAGAAGCGCCGCATTAACGGCGACAATGCTGAGGATACGGCAGTTAATGCCAGATTCAGAGGCTATAAATCCGGTCAGCGGAAAAAGCCATTCAAAAGAAATACTAGGGGCCCGTCCAGTTTGGACCGAATACTCGAGCGCTTGTGCCAGATACATGGCACCCCTGAAAAGCCGGCCAATCACACCAACAGGGATTGTTGGGTGTCCAAGCAGGCAGGCAAGTTAAATGCCGAAAATACCGACAAGGGGCTGCATAGCGATGACGAAGAAGAGCCCCGGCCACCGAACAACAGTGGATAAAAGGGGTTTCCCCCACAAGTGCGGACGGTGAACATGATATACGCAACCCACATCCCCAAGAGGGAGCGGAAGCACGCGTTAAGGGACGTATACGCGGTAGAGCTAGTCACCCCAAAGTTCAACCCATGGTCCTCCTGCCCGATCACCTTTGATCGAAGGGACCATCCCACTAGCACCCGTCATGGCGGATTCGCCGCATTGGTTCTAGACCCAATTATTGACGGATTTCATCTCACTAGAGTCCTTATGGACGGCGGCAGCAGCCTGAACCTTCTGTACCAGGATACAGTGCGGAAAATGGGCATAGATCCCTCGAGGATTAAGCCCACCAAAACGACCTTTAAAGGCGTAATACCAGGTGTAGAGGCCAACTGTACAGGCTCAGTCACACTTGAAGTGGTCTTCGGATCTCTCCGGATAATTTCCGAAGAAAGGAGTTAATCTTCGACATAGTCCCATTCCGCAGTGGCTATCACGCACTGCTCGAGCGAACCGCATTCGCCAAGTTCAACACGGTACCTCACTACGCATACCTTAAGCATAAGATGCCAGGCCCTCGAGGAGTAATTACGGTCAATGGAAACACCGAACGCTCCCTCCAAACGGAGGAGCACACGGCGGCCCTTGCAGCGGAAGTACAAAGCAGCCTCTCTAGGCAGTTCTCCAGTCTGACCATTAAACGTCCGGACACCATCAAGCGCGCCCAGAGTAACCTACAACAAGACCGCCTAGCACGTTCCGAGCAGGCATAGCAATGCGGCCCCAACCCCAGCCCTCGCAAAAATGCGACGCCAGTGCTTCGCATACATAACTACGCTCTAGAAATACCATGGGTACAGGGGGAGGGGCACCATCACGGCACACTCGAAACACGGCTTAAACCGCACCAGGGGCTGCCGATTTTTTAATATTCTCTTACTTTCAGGACTCCATTCTTTGGAAGGCCTGTTCGGCAGTTCAATTGCCGCACAAATGATGCAAGAACCAGGGAAGCAGACAAGCCATGCCGCATTACGGAACTCCCAGGTGGTCTCTATCACGAGCAGTATACCTGTTTCGCATACCATTCCGCAGCTTGCCCCTAGAACAGACATGTTAAACAGTCCAACCTTTTGCTTATCGCATTATTTGTATCGTTCTGCTTTGATCGCAGCCCTTTTTAATAAACAATGCATAGCTTTTGTCCATTTTTGCATTACTCTTTTTTTTACAAATATATGTTCCTTAACGACATGTTGCACCCGTACACTTCGGTACGGCCAAAATACGCCAGGGGCTTTAGTACCCCTCAATATGGTGTGAGAAGTCCGAACACTTTAACAAGTGCAGCACCCCGAACTTATAGCATTATATGCATCGGCTCCGAATCATGTCTTGGGTCAATAGTTGGGTTTGCCCGGCTACGATGTTTTGGTGCCTTACATTCCGCTATGTCGGCTAAGGTAGCACTAGGAGAACTACTGCGATTGTGCCTCAGTTGAGCTGGGTCGAGCACCTCAGTAGAGAAAGCTAAAACTAACTGTCATGATGAAGCGAGAGCTGGTCGCTGTTCGAGAGGTTTTTCGAGTCCCTAAAGACTTATGTCGCTTAGAGCGAGGAGTCGGCTCTGTCCGGCCAAGGCGTGGATAGTGCCCCGAACTCGGTCTTCTGAATACCAGGGGCTTCGCTGAATTTTAAAATTATAGAATTCTATAGCTAAGTGAGAGTGTTCACGCATTATAGTCCGATTGCCTTGTTCGTTGTGCTGAGCGCCTCCCTCGAAGGACCCAAACATGGGAAAAAGAGCGCTCAGGTTTATCCCCGAACACCCCAGCACTAGCGGCACGGGGGTAGAAGCCGACGACTCGCCATCTCTCAGAATTGATAAACAGCCGCACAGAAGGTAATATTTTAAATTCCAACAGCATTGCTTAGCGCATATGAACAAGTTTTCAGCACACAGGACAAAACGAGCGAGTTTTACTCAAAAATTACATCCCTGGAACATTCATCCACCATAAGGCAGGCACCCTTCAGAACATCCTTACAATAATTCTCAGGCTTGCGATGCTCTTTCCCTGGCAGTGGCCCGTCCTTCACAAGCTTCTCAGCATCCAGCTTGCCCCAGTGCACCTTAGCACGGGCAAGGGCCCTACGGGCACCTTCAATGCAGACGGAGCGCTTGATGACTTCGAGCCTTGGACAAGCCCCCACCAGCCACCACACCAGCCCGAAATAGCTCCCAGGCAGAGCCTCTCCAGGCCACAGCCGAACTATGAGGCCCTTCATGGCCTGTTCGGCCGCCTTGTGGAGCTCGACCAGTTGCTTCAGCTGGTCGCTCAGGGGCACGGGGTGTCCGACCTCAGCATACTAAGACCAGAACACCTTCTCTATCGAGCTGCCCTCCTCGGCTTGATAGAATGCGTCAGCATCGGACACGCTACGGGGAAGATCTGCGAACGCTCCTGGAGAGCTCCGGATTCGGGTAAGTAACAAGTAACTCACGTTTATGTGTTTGCTTTGCATAAAGAATGCCTTACCCACCGCTATCTTTTTCACCGCATCCAACTCTTGGAGGGTCTTCTGGGATTCGGCCTTGGCAGACTTGGCATTTTTAATAGCCACCGCGAGCTCGGACGCTCGCGTCTTTGAGTCAAGCTCCAAACTCTCATGTTTTTTCATGAGAGCCTGGAGCTCTTGCCGCACCTTGCCAACCTGGGCCTCATGCTTCTCCCGCTCGGTGCGCTCCGTGGCCGCCCTCTTCTCGGCCTCGAGCAGCGCTTGCTTAAGGGTCTCCACCTCAGACGTGGCCCCTGCAATAGCCACTACAATCCTGTCATTTTTTGCAATTGCACCTTTTTTATATATATTTAAACAAGGTATTTCTTACCTTCCTTGTCCTCGAGCTGCTTCTTGGCACGCCCGAGCTCTTGCTCGGACTGCTCGAGGTTCTGCTTTAGCGTGTCCACTTCCACAGTCAGTGCGGTGGACGCCAGCAGAGAAGCCTGCATACGCATATTGACTCCTTTTTGTTAGACTCCTGCGAATTTTATTTGATCCTCTATTCGGCTTTTCTTCCCGAATGCCAAATAGAGCATCAGGGGCTACTGTCTATGCGGTAATATTATTTACACATTCTTTACTTACCTCAAAGCCTGTTAAAAGGCTAGCACAAGCTTCAGTCAGTCCACTCTTGGCGGACTGAACCTTCTGGACCACCGCACTTATAATGGTGCAGTGCTCCTCGTCGATGGAGGCGCCTTTGAGCACCTCCAACAGATTGTCCGGCGCCTCCGATTGGACAGGGGTCACCGGCATGGTGGGCTTGCTCCTCTTGGAAGGAGTTCGCCCGCCGGACTCTGGAACCTTTGAAGGTTCTGGAGCGGTGTCCGGCCTAGAGCCGGACTTGGAGCCCTGGGGGGTTTTATCCCCTTTACTCCTGGAGTCCGGGAGGTCGCCTTGCGGTGCCTCCAGGACCACCTCCTCCTGGCTTAGAACCTATTGGGACAACACTTCGGCGTCGTCCGTAGGGCGGGGGAGGTAGCCGTCGGAAGCGAATTCACATCCGACGAGTCCAGTGAACCACTCGACGATGCGTCGAGCCGGTCTTTGGGTGGGCTGCATAATCATATTCGACATAAGGGAAAGTTGTCCAATAAAGGAATACTCTGAATTACTCTAGTATCCAGATACTTACGATTTCGCCAGGGGCTTGGCCCTAAGCGGCCACTCCTCTCCGCCGTCGTCGGCGTCGGTGGAGTAGTCCGGAGGAAGGGTTTTCCCCTTCTTGGACCCTTCGGCCTCCCCAGTGAGGGTAGCCTTCCTTTTCTTCTCTCCTCCCGCTGGAGGGGGAGAGGTCTCTTCTTCCTCCTCCTCGTCTTCACGGGAGGAATGCGCCTTGGAGCCGTCGGATGATGAACCCGACACCTCCTGGCGCCGGGCACTTTTTCGAGTCCCCGTGGCCTTCTTCGTGACCTTCTTCTCCGGCACCACATAGGGTGCCGGAACTAGCAGCTTCACCAAGCGGGCATCGGCTGGGTCTTTGGGCAAAGGAGCCGGACAGTCGATCTGTCCGGACTTCGCCTGCCAATCCTGTCAAAGGTAAGGGAGCTTAGATCCCGCATAGAGTTAAACTATGAAAAACTAATACCCTGTAAAAGGTACAAACAACTTACCGCGCTAGCGTGACGCTGCGCGCTAAATCCGCGATCCTCAGTAGCGGATGAGGGGGCCTCGATGCCCTTGAAAAGCACCTTCCAGGTATCTTCGTACGTCGTGTCGAAGAGCCTACTCAGAGTTCGGTGCTGCGCCGGGTTGAACTCCCACAGATTGAAGGCCCGTTGTTGACACGGGAGGATCCGGCGGATGAGCATAACCTGGACTACGTTGACAAGCTTGAGCTGCTTGTTCACCAGGGTTTGGATGCATGTTTGCAGTCCAGTCACCTCTTCTTTGCTGCCCCACGATAGGCCCGTCTCTTTCCTGGACGTGAGCCGCATTGGGGGTCCGGACCGGAACTCAGGGGCTACGACCCACTCAGGGTCGCGCGGCTCGGTGATGTAAAACCACCCCGATTGCCACCGCTTCAGGGTCTCCACAAAAGATCCCTCGAGCCATAAGACGTTGGGCATCTTGCCCACCATGGCGCCTCCACACTCCGCCTGGTTGCCGCGCACCACCTTTGGCTTGACATTGAAAGTCTTGAGCCATAGGACGAAATGGGGGCGGATGCGGAGGAAAGCCTCACACACGACGATAAACGCCGAGATGTTGAGGATGAAGTTTGGGGCCAGATCATGGAAATCCAGGCCGTAGTAGGACATGATTCCCCAGACGAATGGGTGGATAGGAAAGCCCAGTCCGCGGAGGAAGTGGGGAAGGAACACTACCCTCTCATGGGGCCTTGGGGTGGGGAGGAGCTGCCCCTCTTCAGGAAGCCGGTACGCGATGTCGTTAGACAAGTATCCGGCCTTCCTCAGTTTTTTGATGTGTCCCTCCGTGACGGAGGAGACCATCCACTTGCCTCCCGCTCTGGACATGGCTGGAAAAGGTTGAGGTGGGGAGTGCGGACTTGGGCGCTGGAGCTCGAGTGCACGAAAATGGATAGGC
Source organism: Triticum dicoccoides (assembly GCF_002162155.2). Lineage (NCBI taxonomy): Eukaryota > Viridiplantae > Streptophyta > Magnoliopsida > Poales > Poaceae > Triticum > Triticum dicoccoides. Next base: position 669,972,416 of record NC_041392.1, read on the forward strand.
GAAGGAGGAAGAAGGCGTAGGTGAAAAGGTGGATCCTTATCCCCTTATATGGGTGGACGCAACTGCGTGTCCCCACCAGCCTGGTAAAACTCGCTTATCTCCAAGCGCCGTAATCAATGGCACGGTTGGGTTACCCACGCCCGTATTGATGAGAATCCCGGAATAAGGGGACACGATCTCTGCTTCAATGAGACGTGTCAAGGAAACCGCCTCACATGACACGCTGAGGTGGGACAATAAAACGATTCGAATAAAGGCTTGGCCGTGGTGCGACGCCACACTATGGAATACGTCAGCAGATTAGATTTGTGTAAATATTATTCTCTCTATGGCAATATGTGGAAACTTATTTTGCAGAGCCGGACACTATCTTTGTGTTCAAAATCTTCTGTGAAGTACTTGGAGGAGGAACCCGCCTTGCAATGCCGAAGACAATCTGCGCGCCGGACTCGTCGTCATTGAAGCCTGGTTCAGGGGCTACTGAGGGAGTCCTGGATTAGGGGGTGTCCGGATGGCCGGACTATACCTTCAACCGGACTCCTGGACTATGAAGATACAAGATTGAAGACTTCGTCCCGTGTCTGGAAGGGACTTTCCTTGGTGTGGAAGGCAAGCTTGGCGATACGGATATGTAGATCTACTACCATTGTAACCGACTTTGTGTAATACCATAGGCTAGCTTCTAGGGTTTAGCCTCTCCGATCTCGTGGTAGATCTACTCTTGTACTACCCATATCATCAATATTAATCAAGCAAGACGTAGGGTTTTACCTCCATCAAGAGGGCCCGAACCTGGGTAAAACTTCGGGTCCCTTGCCTCCTGTTACCATCCGGCCTAGACGCAGAGTTCGGGACCCCCTACCCAAGATCCGCCTGTTTTGACATCGACATGGACATATATAAGAGGAAGAAGTAGGTCGGTGGAGCCACGAGGGGCCCACGATGGTGGGGGGCGCGCCCAGCGGGGGCAGGCATGCCTCCCTTCCTCGTGGCCTCCTCATTGATTTCTTGACGTCTACTCCAAGTCCCCTGGATCACGTTTGTTCCAAAAATAACTCTCCCAAAGGTTTCATTCCGTTTGGATTCCGTTTGATATTCCTTTTCTGTGAAACACTGAAATAGGCAAAAAATAGCAATTCGCACCGGGCTTTGGGCTAGTAGGTTAGTCCCAAAAATAATATAAAAGTGTATAAATAAGCCCATTAACATCCAAAACAAATAATATAATAGCATGGAACAATCAAAAATTATAGATACATTGGAGACGTATCAAACGTCACCAAGAACAACTCAAGTGGGTTAAAGAACAAGCAACGTGTAAGAACTTGCTACAATTGCAGCAATGTGAGTCACTTCATGGTGGATTGCCCCTACAAGAAGAGGGAAGACAATGGTGGCAAACCCTTCTCAAAGATAAAGCCAAGTCCTTCCCTAGCAAGAACAACTTCACCAAGAAGACTCCTCCAAAGGGCTTGGTGGCTCATGAAAGTACCCCTCCGACGATGAGGAGGAAGATGCAAGTGGAGAAGGAATGGCAACGACAACCATTGCCATTGCTACATCTTCTCCCTCCAAGGTGTCTGTCTTCGACGCCCCAATGAAAACACCATTGCCAAGTGTCTCATGGCCAAAGGTATCAACAAGGTAACTCCCAACATTAAAACCACCATCATTACTACTCCTTCATTGTTAGATTGTGTTGATGATAGTGAGGTGGAGAAAGTTGGTGAGAATGTGTTTCACCAAGTTTGTGAGCAAGCTCAGGGTGAGTCCAAGAAGCACTTTGTTGCTCTCTTGGAACAACTTGGTGAGGCCAATGATATCATTGAGTCGCATGAGGATACCATCTCCAAATTGAAGGGGCATAGTCGTGACTATGCCGATGAGATTGCGGATCTTTCCATCGCTCTAGAGGAAGAGTGAGATATTCGTTTGACTCTTGAGGAGTCACACAATGTTGATCATGCTAAATTACAAAAAGATCTTGATCATACTATTGTTCTTACTTGTGTGCTTAAATCTGGGAAAGCCGCACTTGGGGTTGGCCATAATAGACTCAAGGAAGAATTTGATACACTTGACAAGGCTCACAAGGTCTTGAAGGGTGCTCATGCTTCTCTCAAAGAGTCTCATGATTAACTCCAAGCGAAGCTAACCAAGGAGATTTACACTTGTCCACCTTTCGTTCTAATTGATAATGCCCATGCTACCAACCCTTGTTGCGAGCATGTGCATCTCGTGGAGGAAAATGCTAAGTTGAAAGAGCAACTTGAGAAGGGCCTTGTGACTTGCATATAAGGTGAGAAGAACCTCAATGAACTTTTGAGCAATCAAAAGGAAGTTGTAGGAAAGAAAGGACTTGGGTTTGTACCCAAGTCAAAGAAGAAGAAGAAGAACAAGACCAAGACCAAGCCATCTCTCCCGCTCAAGGACACCTTTGTCAAGGCGGGTGAGGGTGCTCATGATAAGAATAGGAACAAGGAAGTGGGTGGTAATGCCAAGAAGGGCAAACCTCTCCTAGCAACAAAGCCGATGACTTTAACGCCTCTTATGTTTTGTGCCGTGCTAGTGATGGGCATGTTTATGCTAAATTTGTTGGTTCTTCTTATGAGTACATTGAATGGTCTATTTGGGTTCCTACGACCCTTGCTACTAACATCAAAGGACCCATTCAAAAATGGGTACCTAAATCCAAGCATTGATTTCTTGTAGGAGTTTGCTACCGGTGGGGTGTCATGGTTGCTCGATAGTGGAGCAACAAATCATATGACCGGGAGCAAGGACTTGGTGGTGGACGTGCATCCAATTCCATTTATGCCCACCCATGACCAATTCGGTGATGCTTCAACTTCTAAGGTATTGGGGCTTGGCAAGGTGGTCATCTCTCAAGATTTAACTATTGAGAAGGTCATGCTTGTTGAGTCCCTTGCATACAATTTACTTTTCGTTCGTCAACTTGCACTTATGGGCTTTGCAACATTCTTTGATCTAGATACCGTGTCCCTTTCGTGGAGAAAGACTCTTAAAGTAGCCTTTGTTGGGCATGTGGAGAATGGTCTCTATGTGGTGAACTTTTCGGAGAGACCCACTAAGACCGCGACTTGCCTAATGGCTAAAGTTGATGTGGATTGGCTTTGGCATCGCCGACTAGCCCACGTCAATATGAGATCTTTGCAAAGCCTCCTCAAAGGGGACCACATGGGTGGACTAACAAATGTGAGTTTTGCCGAAGACTGTGCTTGCAGTGCTTGTATTGAAGGAAATCTTCATCAAACGGCTCACCGACCATCGACTATCATTTAGTCAAAGAGGCCCTTGGAGCTCCTTCACATGGATCTCTTTGGTCCTCCATACTTTGATAGTCTTGGTGGAAGAAAGTATTGCTTAGTGATTGTGGATGACTACTCAAGATAAACATGGGTATACTTCTTCAAGAAGAAGAGTGAGACTCAACTAAGCGTCATCAACTTTGCAAATGAAGCTCAACGTAAACATGAAGCAAAGATCTTGACGATTAGAAGTGACAATAGCATTGAGTTCAAGAACTACACCTTGGATGAGTTTCTTAATGGCGAGGGGATCAATCACCAATATGCCGCACCCTATACCCCTCAACAAAATGGTGTGGCGGAAAGGAAGAACTGGACGTTGATGGATGCGGCAAGGACCATGATGGCGGAATTCAAATCTCCGTACAACTTTTGGGGCGAAGCCATCAACACTGGTTGTCATGCTTCCAATAGGATCTACCTATGCAAAGGCTTGAACAAGACTCCTTATGAAATACTTACCGGCAACAAGCCCAACCTCAAGTACTTTCGGGTGTTCGGTTGTTTCATTCTCAAAAAGGGTGTTCGATTGTCTAAATTCTAACCTAGAGATTGATACGTCTCCAATGTATCTATAAATTTTGATTGTTCCATGCTATTATATTATCTGTTTTGGATGTTTAATGGGCTTTAATATGCTCGGGCATGAGTCAGATGAGAGTCCTGTTGGTTCACGTCTAGCTCTTGGAATGAGGAGTCTTGTGTTCGAAGTCTAGCAACCCATCAACGCATCATGGAAGGCCACATGTATTGCGGGTTGATTTTAAAAAATGTCAGGGTTTTTTTTGACAAAAAGTGCGCGACGGTCAACCCGACAGAGTCAATCCGTGCTTTATTATTAGGGAAAGATTTTTGGGACTAACCTATTAACCGGAAGCCTAGTGCCGGTTTCTGTTTTTTTCCTATATCAGTGTTTCGCAGAAAATGAATACCAAATGGAATGAAACCTTCGCGATGATCTTTCTTGGACCGAAAGCAAACCAGGAGACTTGGAATGGAAGTCTGGAACTCCGTGAGGCGGCCTGATAATTCCCAAGTGCAGGGAATCATCGTAGCAATTTCCAAAGGTGGAAGTGATAAGTATGGAGTGTCGAACCCACAAGGAGCTAAAGGTAATATCAATATTCTCTCAAGCCCTATCTTCCACTGATACGACTCTACGTACACTGCACGTTTTCTTCCAACTAGAAACGAGAAATAAAACTATGTTGTGGGTATGAAGTGGATAACTTTGTATGATATCGGAGAGATAAAATATGAAAGTAGGTGCTATTATCATAAAGTTAGAATATATTACTAAATATTATAAATAGCGAGTGTGGAATAATGGTGGATCGGTGTGCGGAATTGTCCTAGGCAATTGTTAACAAGACCGGTAATCACTATTGCAGTTTCATATGAGGGAGAGGCATAAGCTAACATACTTTCTCTACTGGGATCATATGCACTTATGATTGGAACTCTAGCAAGCATCCGCAACTACTAAAGATCATTAAGGTAAAACCCAACCATAGCATTAAAGCATAAAGTCCTCTTTGTCCCATACGCAACAACCCCCTTACTCGGGTTTGTGTTTCAATCACTCACGCAACCTACTATAAGCGAATCGTAAACGTATTGCAACACCCTACAGCGGGAATCCCTCATGCTTGCGCAACATGGAGGGCACCATAGGACATCACCAAAGTAAAACATACAACCCATACTGAGGGAGTCCTGGATTAGGGGGTTTTCGGACAGCCGAACTATATCCTTTGGCCGGACTGTTAGACTATATTGAAGACTTCGTCCCGTGTCCGGATGGGACTTTCCTTGGCGTGGAAGGCAAGCTTGGCAATGCAGACATGTTGATCTCCTCCCATTGTAACTGACTCTGTGTAACCCTAGCCCTCTCCGGTTTCTATATAAACCGGAGGGTTTTAGTCCATAGGACGAACAGACAATCATACCATAGGCTAGCTTCTAGGGTTTAGCCTCTCCGATCTCGTGGTAGATCTACTCTTATACTACCCATATCATCAATATTAATCAAGCAGGACATAGGGTTTTACCTCCATCAAGAGGGCCCGAACCTGGGTAAAACATTGTGTCCCCTGCCTCCTTTTACCATCCGGCCTAGATGCACAGTTCGGGACCCCCTACCCGAGATCCGCCAGTTTTGACACCGACATTCGTGCTTTCATTAAGAGTTCCTCTGTGTCGTCGCCATTAGGCTTGATGGCTCCTACTATCATTGATAGCAATGCAGTCCAGGGTGAGACTTTTCTCCCCGGACAGATCTTCGCGTTCGGCAGCTTTGCACTGCGGGCCAATTCGCTTGGCCATCTATAGAAGATCGAAAGTTACGCCCCTGGCCACCAGGTCAGGTTTGGAAGCTTAAACTACACGGCCGATGTCCGCGGAGACTTGATCTTCGACGGATTCGAGCCTCTGCCTTGTGCGCCACACGGTCACGATGAGTACGATTTAGCTCTACCATCGGACAGTGTTCAAGTGATCGCACTGGCAGCCGCTCCGACCCTCGATTCGGAGCCAGTTGCGCCTTCCGCGGACGGATGGGTGGACCCCGCCACGGAGGCCTTACCCTCATCAGCGATCAAGCCGAACATCGACCTTACCTTGCATAAGAGCCGTGTTGATAAACTGCCGGATCGTTCTCCGGCCATAGACTCCGAACCGTCCGCGCTCGTTCCTATCAAATCCGATTGGGTGCCGATCATGGAGTTTACCTCCACGGATATTTTTCAGCACTCGCCCTTTAGCGACATACTGAACTCATTAAGGTCTCTCTCCTTGTCAGGAGGATCCTGGCCGAACTATGTCCGGTAGGACTGGGATGCGGACGACGAAGAAATTCGCGACCCACCCACCACCCACTTATTAGCCACTGTCGATGACTTAACCGACATGCTCGACTTCGACTCCGAAGACATCGACGGTATGGATGACGATGCGGAGACAAAGAGGAACCACTGCCTACGGGGCACTAGACAGCCACCTCATCATATGATATATACATGGTGGATACACCCAAAGAAGGCAATGGTGACGAGATAGCGGAGGATGACCCCTCCAAGAAGCAACCCAAGCACCGACATCAGCGGCGCCGCTCTAAGTCCCGCCATAGCAAAAGTGGTGATACCGGCATAGGAGATAATAACACTCTGGATAGTGCCGAAGACAACAACAATCCCCTCCAGCAAGATTTAGAGCAGGAGGATGGAGGAGCCAGCCCTCCTGAGAGAGCGGCAGATGGAGAGGAGGAGGATGATAGTTACATGCCCCCCTCCGAGGACGAGGCAAGCCTCGGCGATGACGAATTCGTTGTGCCAGAGGATCCCGTCGAACAAGAGCGCTTCAAACGCCGGCTTATAGCCACGTCAAATAGCCTTAAGAAAAAGCAGCAGCAGCTTCAAGTTGATCAGGATCTGCTAGCTGACAGATGGACTGAAGTCATCGCGGCCAAGGAATATAAACTCGAGCGCCCCTCCAAGTGCTACCTCGACTGGAGGAAGGAGCGTATGATACGGCTGATCGGCCACCTCATGGCCGCGATAGAGAGGCATTCCAGGAAAAAACTCAGCCTCCACCCCGACGCCATTCAAATAAAAAGGCATGGGGAGATACGCCAGACCTGCAAGACATATTGGAGGACAAAGCAAAGCATGCAAGATTGATCTACGGATCACGAGGGCGCACCACTCTGCGAGACGATAAATGTCACGCCGGATACAGTAAAAGCAAATCCGGACGGGCCGAATACAGCGGGCAAGACCCATTCGAGTTGCGTCGCGATATAGCCCAATACAGAGGCGCCGTGCACCCCTTATTCTTCATAGACAAATTAATGGATCATCAAATCCCAGAAGGTTTCAAACCTGTAAATATTGAATCATACGACGGCACAACAGATCCCGCAGTATGGATCGAGGATTTCCTCCTCCACATCCACATGGCCCGCGGTGATGACTTACACGCCATCAAATACCTCCCACTAAAGCTCAAAGGACCAGTGCGGCATTGGCTTAACAGCTTGCTAGCAGACTCCATTAGCTGTTGGGAAGATCTGGAAGCCGCATTCCTCGACAACTTTGAGGGCACTTATGTGCGACCACCAGACGCTGATGACTTGAGCCGCATAATTCAGCAGCCAGAAGAGTCGGCCAGGCAATTCTGGACTCGGTTTCTTACAAAGAAAAATCAAATCGTCGACTGTCCAGATGCAGAGGCCTTAGCGGCTTTCAAACACAACATCCGAGACGAGTGGCTAGCCCGGCACCTAGGTCAGGAAAAGCCGAAATCTATGGCAGCTCTCACAACGCTCATGACCCACTTTTGTGCGGGAGAAGACAACTGGCTGGCTCGCAGTAATAACATATCAAAGAACCATGGTACCTCGGATACCAAGGATGGCAATAGCAGGTCACGTCCAACAAACATAAGCGCCGCATTAACAGCGAAAATACCGAGGATACGGCAGTCTATGCCGGATTCAAAGGCTCTAAACCCGGTCAGCGGAAAAAGCCATTCAAACAAAGTATGCCGGGTCCGTCCAGCTTGGACCGTATACTCGATCGCTCGTGTCAAATACACGGCACCCTAGACAAGCCAGCCAATCACACGAACAGGGATTGTTGGGTGATCAAGCAGGCCGGCAAGTTAATTGCTGAAAACAAGGACAAGGGGCCGCATAGCGATGACGAGGGGGAATCCCGGCAGCCACACACCGGAGGACAGAAGAGGTTTCCCCCACAAGTGCGGACGGTGAACATGATATACGCAACCCACATCCCCAAGAGGGAGCGGAAGCGTGCGCTCAGGGACGTATATGTGTTGGAGCCAGTCGCCCCAAAGTTCAACCCTTGGTCCTCCTGTCCGATCACCTTCGATCGCAGGGACCACCCCACTAGTATCCGTCATGGCGGATTCGCCGCACTGGTCCTAGACCCAATCATTGACGGATTTCACCTCACTCGAGTCCTTATGGATGGTGGTAGCAGCCTGAACCTGCTTTATCAGGACACAGTGCGCAAAAATGGGTATAGACCCCTCAAGGATCAAACGCACAAAAACGACCTTTAAAGGCGTCATTCCAGGTGTAGAGGCCCATTGCACAGGCTCAATTACACTGGAAGTGGTCTTCGGATCCCCGGATAACTTCCGAAGCGAAGAGTTAATCTTCGATATAGTCCCATTCCGCAGTGGTTATCACGTGCTGCTCGGGCGAACCGCATTTGCTAGATTCAATGCGGTACCGCATTATGCATACCTCAAGCTCAAGATGCCAGGACCTCGCGGAGTTATTACAGTCAATGGAAACACCGAGCGCTCTCTCCGAATAGAGGAGCACACCGCGTCCCTCGCAGCAGAAGCGCAAAGCAGCCTCTCAAGGCAATCAACCAGTTCGGCGCTTCAAAGCCCGGACACCTTCAAGCGCGCTCGGAGCAATCGGCAAATAGACCGCCTGGCGCGATCTGAGCTCGCGTAGCAATACGGAGGCCACCCCAATCCCAGCCCAATGGCGAAACTCGTGCCACGCGTACATAATTACGCATTAAAAATACCATGGGCACAGGTGGGGAGGGGGGCACAACTGCGGCACGCTCCAAGACGCGGCTTAAACCGCACCAGGGCCTTCCCATTTGGTTGTTTTTCTCTTTTTTTTCAGGACCTTAATCTCTGGAAACACTGTCCGGCAGCACTATTGCTGAACACATGATGCAACAACCAAGGAGGCAGACAACTACGTCATACCACGAAATTCCCAGGTGGATTATAGTAACGAGCGAAATATTCGATTTAATATCATTCCTCAGCTTGCCCTTGGAAGGGACATAGTCCTACTCTTTGCTTATCGCACTATCTGTATCACTCTGATTTAACGCAATTTTTTGAATAAACAATGCATGACATTACGACTATTATTGCATTCTTGTTATATATATATATATATGTGTGCGTGTGTGTGTGTGTGTGTGTGTTCATTAATGACGCCTTGCAACCATACACTTTGGTACGGCCAATACACCAGGGGCTTACATACCCCACAATACGGTGTGAAAAGTTCGAACACTTTCACAAGTGTGGCACCCCGAACTTATAGCATTATATGCATCAGCTACGAATCATGTCTTTGGTCAAATGTTGGGTTTGCCCGGCTCCTATGTTTTGGTACCTTACGTTCTGCTCTATCGGCTAAGGTAGCGCTAGGAAAACTACTGCGATGTGCCCCGGTTCTGCTGGGTTCAGCACCTCAGTAGAGAAAGCTAAAACTTACTGTCATGATAAGGCGAGAGACTGGTCGCTGTTCGGCGAGGTTTTCGAGTCCCTAAAGACTTATGCCGCTTAGAGCGAGGGACCGGCTCTGTCCGGCTTAAAGGCGTGTATCGCGCCCCGAATTCGGCCTTCCGAATACCAGGGGCTTCGCCGAAATTTAAAATTATAGAATTCTATGGCTAAGTGAGAGTGATAAAACATTATTAGTTCGGTTGCCTTGTTCGCTGTGCTGAGCACCTCCCTCGAAGGACCCAAACATGGGAACAAGAGTGCTTAGGTTTATCCCGAACACCCCAACACTCGTGGCATGGGGGCAGAAGCCGAGGACTAGCCATCTCTCAGATTGGATAAACAGCCAAACAGAAGGCAATATTTTAAATTCAAACAAGCGTTGCATAGTGCATATGAAAAAAGTTTTCATAAATACAGGATAAAATGAGCAAGTCTCACTCAAATATTACATCTTTTGAACACTCGTCCGCTATGAGACGGGCACCCGGCAGAACACCCTCGTAGTACATCTCGGGGTGGCGGTGCTCCTTGCCCTCCGGCGGCCCCTCCTTGATCAGCTTCACGGCGTCTAGCTTGACCCACTGCAATTTCACACGGGCGAAAGCCCGGCGTGCACCTTCAATGCAAAGAGATCGCTTGACGACCTCCAGCCGCGGGCAGGCATCCACAAGCCGCCTTACCAGGCCGAAGAAGCTATTCGGAAGGGCGTCGCCAGGCCACAGCCAGACTATAAAGCCCTTCATGGCCTGATCGGCCGCCTTATGTAGCTCGACCATCTGCTTCAGCTGGTCGCTCATTGGCACCGGGTGTTTGGCCTTAGTATACTGAGACTAGAACAACTTCTCCGTTGAGCTTCCATCCTCGGCCTGGTAAAATTATGCGGCATCGGACACGCTGCAGGGCAAATCTACGAATGCTCCTGGAGAGCTCCGGATTCGGGTAAGTAATCGGTAATTTACTTTTACATGCTTGGTTTGCATATAGAAAGCCTTACCCGCCGCTATCTTCTTCATTGCGTCGATGTCCTGGAGGGCCTTTTGGGCTTCGGCCTTGGCACTTTTTGCGCTCTTGAGGGCCACGGCAAGCTCAGACTCCCGCGTCTTTGAGTCAAGCTCCAACGCCTCGTCCTTCGCCACGAGAGCCTGGAGCTCTTGCTGCACCTCACCCACCCGAGCCTCGTGCTTCTCTCGCTCGGTGCGCTCCTTGGCCGCTTTATCTTCGGCCTCGGACAACGCTTGCTTTAGGGTCGCCACTTCGGTCGCGGCCCCTGGCAAATTCATGATAATCCTGTCATTTTGCAACCGCATTCTTTTTATACATATCTATAGACAGGGTATTACTTACCCTTGTTCTCCTCGAGCTGCCTCTTGGCAAGACCGAGCTCTTTCTTGGACCCCTCGAGGTCCTGCTTCAGTACGGCAACCTCCACAGTCAGTGCGGCGGACGCCAGCAGCGAGGCCTGCATACGCATATTGACATACTTATATTAGACTCCTGCGATATTATTTGATCCTCTGTTCGGCTTTTCTTTGTGAACACCGAACAAAGCATCAGGGGCTACTGTCTATGCGGTAATATTTTTCCTATATTTTAAAAAACACTTACCTCAAAGCCTGTTAGAAGGCTGGCATAGGGTTCAGTCAATCCGCTCTTGGCGGACTGAACCTTTTGGACCACCGCACTCATAATAGTACGATGCTCCTAGTCGATGGAAGCGCTGCGAAGCGCTTCCAGCAGATTGTCCGGCGCCTCTGGATGGACAAAGGTCACCGGCACAGGCGTCTTGCCCCTCTTGGAAGGAGGCCGCCTGCCCGAGCCCGGAACCACTGGAGGTTCTGGCGTAGTGTTCGGCTGAGGGCCGAACTCGGAGCTCTCAGGGGCCCCGTCCCCTCGGCTCCCGGAGTCTGGAAGGTCGCCTTGAGGAACCTCCGGGACTGTCTCTCCTCGACCCGGTGCCTCTTGAGATAGCACCTCGGCATCGTCAGCAGGATGAGGGGAGGTGGTGGTCGGGACTGGATCACTATCCATGTCCGACGAGCCCAAGGAGCCGTCCGATGATACATCGATACTGGCTCGTGGCGGCCTGCATAATTATATTCGGCGTTAGGGAAAGCAGTGCGACAAAGGGATGCTATGAGTTACTCTGGTATCCGAATACTTACGATCTCCCCAGGGGCTTGGCCCTGGGCAACCACTCGTCTTCGCCTTCATCGGTGGCGGTGGAACTGCCCGGAAGGAGAGTCCTTCCCTTCTTGGACCCTTCGGCCCCCCAGTTGGGGCGGCCTTCCTTTTCTTATCTCCCCTAGCTGGAGGGGGATCATCTTCTTCTTCTTCCTCGTCTTCGGGGGAGGAGTGCGCCGTAGAGTCATCGGACGGAGAGTCCGACGACGCCTGGCGTCAGGAACTCTTTCGGGTTCCCTTAGCCTTCTTGGTCTTCTCCGGCACCGTATAAGGAGCCAGAGTCAGCATCTTCGCCATAAGAGCGTCCGCTGGGCCTTCGGGCAAAGAAGCCGGACAGTCGATCTGTCCGGCCGTCTCCTGCCAGTCCTGTCAAAGGTATGGGAGTTTAGATCCCGCATGGAGTCAATCTATAAAAGATAAGTATCCCGTGAAAGGTAAAGCAGCTTACCGCACTGGCTTGGCACTTCGCGCTGAATCCGCGATCCTCAGTAATGGGAGGAGGGACCTCGGCGCTTTTGAACAACACCCTCCAGGCATCTTCGTGAGTTGTGTCAAAGAGCCTGTTCAGAGTTCGGTGCTGCGCGGGGTCGAACTCCTACAAGTTGAAGTCCCGTTGTTGGCACGGGAGGATCCGGCGGTGGAGCATGACCTGGACTACGTTGACGAGTTTGAGCTTCTTGCTCACCATGTTTTGAATACATGTTTGGAGCCCGGTCAGCTCTCTCATACTACCCCAGGACATGCCCTTCTCTTTCCAGGAGGTAAGCCGCATGGGGATGCCAGATCAGAACTCGGGGCCCGCTGCCCATGCAGGGTGACGCGGCTCGGTGATGTAGAACCACCCCGATTGCCAGCCCTTTATGGTTTCCACAAAGGAGCCCTCAAGCCATGTAACGTTGGGCATCTTGCCCACCATGGCGCCTCCGCACTCCGCCTGGCGGCCGCCCACAACCTTCGGCTTGACATTGAAGGTCTTCAACCATAAGCCAAAGTGGGGCTTGATGCGGAGGAAGGCCTCGCACACGATGATAAACACCGAGATATTGAGGATGAAATTCGGGGCCAGATCGTGGAAATCCAGGCCATAGTAGAACATGAGCCCCCGGACGAATGGGTGGAGAGGGAATCCCAGCCCGTGGAGGAAATGGGTAAGGAACACTACCCTCTCATGGGGCCGGGGGTGGGGATGAGCTGCCCCTCATCTGGGAGCCGGTGCGCGATGTCGTCGGGCAGGTATCCGACTCTCCTCAGCTTCTTGATGTCTCCCTCCGTGACGGAGGAGACCATCCACCTGCCTCTCGCTCTAGACATGGTGGGTAAGGTTGAGGTGGGAAGTGCGGACTTGGGCTCTAGAGCTTGAGTGTGCGAAAATGGATGAGCAAAGGAGGAAGAAGGCATGGATGAAAAGGTGAATCCTTATCCCTTTATATGGGCGGATGAAACTAAGCGTCCCTACTAGCCTGGTAAAACTCACTTGTCCCCCAAGCACCGTAATCGATGGCGCGGTTGGGTTACCCACACCCGTATTGATGAGAACCCCATGATAAGGGGACACAATCTCTGTTTTGACAAGACATGTCAAAAAACTTCCTCGCGTTATATACGGGCCTAGTTAAAGGAAACGGTTCGAATAATCACCGGGCCATGACATAACGTCATGCTGCCAAAACAAGTCAGCAAATTAGATTTGCGAAAATATTATTCTCTCTACGGTGGTATGTGGAACTTATTTTGCAGGGTGGACACTATCCTTGTATTCAAATTCTTCCATGGTGTATTCAGAGGAGGAAACCACCTTGCAATGCCGAAGACAATACTGCGCACCGGACTCATCGTCATTGAAGCCTATTTCAGGGGCTACTGAGGGAGTCCTAGATTAGGGGGTTTCTGGACAGCCAGACTATATCCTTTGGCCGGACTGTTAGACTATATTGAAGACTTCGTCCCGTGTCCGGATGGGACTTTCCTTGGCGTGGAAGGCAAGCTTGGCAATACGGATATGTAGATCTCCTCCCATTGTAACCGACTCTGTGTAACCCTAGCCCTCTCCGGTGTCTATATAAACCGGAGGGTTTTAGTCCATAGGACAAACAAACAATCATACCATAGGCGAGCTTCTAGGGTTTAGCCTCTCCGATCTCGTGGTAGATCTACTCTTGTACTACCCATATCATCAATATTAATCAAGCAGGACGTAGGGTTTTACCTCCATCAAGAGGGCCCGAACCTGTGTAAAACATTGTGTCCCCTGCCTCCTTTTACCATCCGGCCAAGACGCACAGTTCGGGACCCCCTACCCGAGATCCGCCAATTTTGACACAGACACATACCAATCTAGATCATTAATCAACCCAAAGACAAAGGATATCTACTCAAAACATCATAGGATGGCAACACATCATTGGATCATGATATGTGGCATAAAGCATCATGTTCAAGTAGGGATTACATTGGGGTGCAGGAGAGTGGACCGCGTAAAAGAGATGAGGATGGTGATGATGATGGTGATGTTGATGAAGACGATCACCGCGGCGATGATTCCCCTCTCGATGGCACTCCGGTGCCACCAAGAGAGAGGAGGAGAGGTTCTCCCCCTTGTTCTTCCTCCTCCATGGCCTCCCCCTGGATGGGGAGAGGTTCTCCCTCTGGTCCTTGGCCTTCATGATGACAATGGCACCTCCGGGATCCTCCTCCATGCCCTCCGGTGATGATGGCCCCCTCCGGCAGGGTGCCAAAGAGGGCCCAGATTGGTTTTCGGTGGGTACGGAGGCTTCTTGCGGTGGAACTCCCAATCTAGGTTAATTTTCTGAGGTTTCTGTATTTATAGGAATTTTTGGCGTTGGTCTCACGTCAAGGAGGTGCCCGAGGCATCCACGAGGGAGGCCCACGCGCCTGGGGTGGGGGTGGGGGGGTGGGCACGCCCCACCCTCGTGGATGCCCCGGGACTCTCTTGGCCCAACTCTTTTACTCCGGGGTCTTCTTTTGGTCCATAAAAAATCGTCAAAAATTGGCACATCAATTGGACTCCGTTTGACATTCCTTTTCTGTAAAAATCAAAAACAAGGAAAAAACAGAAACTGACACTGGGCTCTAGGTTAATAGGTTAGTCCCAAAAACCATATAAAATATCATATAAATGCATATAAAACATCCAAGGTTGATAATATAATAGCATGAATACTTCATAAATTATAGATACGTTGGAGACATATCAACATCCCCAAGCTTAATTCCTGCTCGTCCTCGAGTAGGTAAATGATAAAAGAAATAATTTATGAAGTGTGAATGCTAGCAGGTGCATAAGTTTCATCAGTGACAGTTCCAATCACTTTTTCTAGCATCATTATATATCATAACAGTAGCTCATTTTCATAAAACTTTTCATCATCAAGAAACAAGCTATTCACATGTTAAAGTATAGATCATAAACTCTCTTGAAACTAACAAACTATATTCTCAGTCATCAAAGAATTGCAATTCATCTTATTTTCAAGAAGGTTCTATGTCAGAGCTTTGATTTAGCAAACTCCACATACTCAACTATCATTTAGCATTTCACAATTGCTAACACTCACGTGATATTTATGGGTTCAAAGTTTTAATCGGACACAGAGAAAGATAGGGGCTTATAGATTCGCCTCCCAACTTTTATCTCAAGGGGAATGTCAACAATAATAGTTCATGATAACTTACATCCAATTGGATATATATATCAGGACCTTTCCAACGCAATGTGCTTGCTAAAGGATAAAATGTAAAAAGGAAAGGTGAAGATCACCATGACTCTTGCATAAGGTAGAAGATAAAAGTAAAAGATAGGCCCTTCGCAGAGGGAAGCAGAGGTTGTCATGCGCTTTTATGGTTGGATGCACAAAATCTTAATGCAAAAGAACACCACTTTATGTTGCCACTTGTGGTATGGACCTTTATTATGCAGTTCGTCGCTTTTATTTCTTCCACATCACAAGATCGTATAAAGCTTATTTTCTCCACATTAATAGATCATACATATTTAGAGGGCAATTTTTATTGCATGCACCGATGACAACTTACTTGAAGGATCTTACTCAATCCACAGGTAGGTATGGTGGACTCTCATTGCAAAACTAGTTTAAGGAATGTTTGGAAGCACAAGTATTATCTCTACTTGGTGCAAAGAATTTGTCTAGTATGAGTGGGAAAAGCAAGCTCAACATGTTGGATGATCCAAGACAATATACTTTATTTCGGATATAAGAAAACATAACCCATTATGTTGTCTTGTCTAACATCAACCTTTTAGCATGTCATATTTTAATGAGTGCTCACAATTACAAAAGATGTCCAATATAGTATATTTATATGTGAATTCTCTCTTCCTTCAATATTCTTTCATGAATTGTTCAAGTGACCAATTCTACGTTTGCTAACTTTCACTAAGTTTACTACCTATACTTATTATATGTGAAGTCATTACTCCCCATGGTATAAGCATATGAAACATATATAAATTCATATTTATGATATTCAATTATTCAACCATTTACTCATAGGATATACGTGAAGCACGTGAGTAAATGACAAACTACTCCAAAAGATAATAGTGAAGGACACTGAGTAGTCACAGAATTAACTAGCCATGGGAGGATTCTTTTTCATTTAATATTTCATATCCAATGATTTTATTCAAACAGCAAGTAAAATTGAAAATACGCTCCAAGCAAAACACATATCATGTGACGAATAAAAATATAGCTCCGAGTAAGTTATACCGATAGTTTTGAAGACGAAAGAGGGGATGCCTTCCGGGGCATCCCCAAGCTTAGATGCTTGAGTCTTCCTTGAATATTACCTTGGGGTTCCTTAGGAATCCCCAAGCTTAGGGTCTTTCCACTCCTTATTCTCCTCATATCAATATCTCACCCAAAGCTTGAAAACTTCAATCACACAAAACTTAATGGAACTTCGCGAGATAGGATAGTATGATAAAGAGTAAACCATTCACCTTGGTACTGTCAAAGACAAAGATCATAATTGTTCTCACACAATTCATACTGTACCATATCATTTCTACAATTTATATTGAGTAATATAAGTCATAGAAACTAGAAAACAAGCAAACTATGCAATGAAAACAGAATCTGTCATAAACAGAACAGTGTGTAATGATCTGAACACTAACCGTCCTTATGCTACTCAAAAAATTATGAAATAAATTTTTGGACTTGATGAATTTGTCTATTAATCTTCTGCAAAAAGAATCAGCACCAAAGCACTCTTATGTAAAAAATAGAAGCTAATCTCGTGAGCGCAAAGTTTCTGTTTTTTACAGCAAGATCACATTAAGTTTCACCCAAGTCTTCCCAAAGGTCTTACTTGCTACTTTATTGAAACAAAATCTATAAAACATGATTAATACAGTAGCTTAATCATGTAAACACAAAAAAACAGTACGGGTAAATATTGGGTTGTCTCCCAACATGCGCTTTTCTTTAATGCCTTTTAGCTAGGCATGATGATTTCAATGATGCTCACATGAAAGATAAGACTTGAACATAAAGAGAGCATCATGAAGAATATGACTAGCACATTTAAACCTATCCCACTTCCTATGCCTAGGGATTTTGTGAGCACACAATTTATGGGAACAAGAATCAACTAGCATAGGAAGGCAAAACAAGTATAACTTCAAAACTTTAAGCACATAGAGAGGAAAACTTGATATTATTGCACTCCTACAAGCATGTATTCCTCCCTCATAATAATTTTCAGTAGCATCATTAATGAGTTCAACAATATTACCATCACATAAATCATTCTTTTCATGATCTACGAGCATAGAAATTTTACTACTCTCCACACAAGAAAAATTCTCCTCATTCGGAATGGCGGGATCACTAGTTCCTAAAGTTGACACTCTTCCAAACCCGCTTTAGATGATAGTATTATTCAGACTCCAAAAGATATAAGTGAATTTCATGGATCATTCTACAATTAATATAGACTAACCAATTTCCAAGCTCAAAATGTATAAGTGAAGCACACGAAGCATTCTATAAAACCATACTCAAAAGATTTAAGTGAAGCACAAAGAGCAATTCTATAAGAT
Organism: Triticum dicoccoides; assembly: GCF_002162155.2. Taxonomy (NCBI): domain Eukaryota; kingdom Viridiplantae; phylum Streptophyta; class Magnoliopsida; order Poales; family Poaceae; genus Triticum; species Triticum dicoccoides. The sequence continues at coordinate 669,990,302 of NC_041392.1, forward strand.
CATACTTAAAAGATATAAGTGAAGCACATGAAGCATTCTATAAATAAATGAAGGTCTATCTCATACTAGCATGGTTCATAAAGGAAGAACAAAAAAACAAAGGACACAAATCATGTGAACGAAACAAAAACCGAGGTATACCGATAATTGTTGAAGAAGAAAGATAGGATGCCAACCGGGGCATACCCAAGCTTAGATGCTTGAGTATCCTTAGAATATTTACTTGGGGTGCCTTGGGCATCCCCAATATTTAGATCTTGCCTCTCTTTATTCTTCTCACATCGGTAACTCCTCGTTCTTCGAACACTTCATCCACAAAAAACTTTAACAAAAACTTTGTGAGAGCCGTTAGTATAATAAAGCAAATCACTACCTTTAGGTACTGTTACAAACTCATTCCAATTTCATATTAGAACTATATCTACTGTATTCCAACTTCACCATGGTTCATACCCCCCGATACTACCCACAGATTCATCAAAATAAGCAAACAACACACGAAAAACAGAATCTGTCTAAAACAGGACAGTCTGTAGTAATATGAAGGTTGAGTAAACTTCTATAACTCCAACAATTATGAAATAAATTTGAAAATTTTAACAATTTGTACAGAAGTAAAGTTCAAAACGTTTCAGACCCATTTGACTTTCCAGTAAAAAAAATGTAAAATCACGCGCTACAGCCAAAGTTTCTGTTTTTGTTCTGCACATATTAAACAAGAAATCTAATCATCCTAAAACCAAAGCTTGGCACATTATTTTTATAATACAATGGATATATATATAAGGGGATAATTATTTACAGGGAAACTTCCATGCAAAATTCTACATTGTTTACGTGAGCATGAACACGAGTGCTCAAGGTCGACCCTCACTTCTTCAATGCATAACATTCCAATCACTTCTCTTTTTTGAAAAACTTTTTAGGTATGAGAGGCAAGTATTTTTTTTGTATTTTCATTCTTTTAATTTTTTTTGTATGTTTCACCCACAACTAAACATAAACAAAAAGTAAAAAAATCTACTTAATGAAGAAAGCAAACAAGCACACATGAGAATATCAACCCCATGTTATTGCTCCCCGACAACGGTGCCAGAAAATAGCTTGATAATCCCCAAGAGCAGGGAATCATCGTAGCAATTTCCAAAGGTGGAAGCGATAAGTATGGAGTGTCGAAACCACAAGGAGCTAAAGGTAAGATCAATATTCTCTCAAGCCCTATCTGCCACTGATACGACTCTACGTACACCGAACGTTTGCTTCCAACTAGAAACGAGAAATAAAACTACGTTGTGGGTATGAAGTGGATAACTTTATATGATATCAGAGAGCTAAAATATGAAAGTAGATGCTGTTATCATAAAGTTAGAATATATTACTAAATATTATAAATAGCAAGTGTGGAATAATGGTGGATCGGTGTGCGGAATTGTCCTAGGCAATTGTTAACAAGACCGGTAATCACTATTATAGTTTCATATGAGGGAGAGGCATAAGATAACATACTTTATCTACTTGGATCATATGCACTTATGATTGGAACTCTGGCAAGCATCCGCAACTACTAAAGATCATTAAGGTAAAACCCAACCATAGCATTAAAGCATCAAGTCCTCTTTATCCCATACGCAACAACCCCCTTACTCGGGTTTGTGTTTCAGTCACTCACGCAACCCACTATAAGCGAATCATAAACGTATTGGAACACCCTACAACGGGAATCCCTCATGCTTGCGCGACACGGAGGGCACCATAGGACAACACCAAAGTAAAACATACAACTCATACCAATCTAGATCATCAATCAACCCAAAGACAAAGGATATCTACTCAAAACATCATAGGATGGCAACACATCATTGGATCATAATATGTGGCATAAAGCACCATGTTCAAGTAGGGATTACAACGGGGTGCGGGAGAGTGGACCATGTAAAAGAGATGAGGATGGTGATGAGGATGGTGATGTTGATGAAGACGATCACCGCGGCGATGATTCCCCTCTCGATGGCACTTCGGTGCCACCAGGAGAGAGGAGGAGAGGTTCTCCCCCTTGTGATTCCTCCTCCATGGCCTCCCCCTGGATGGGGAGAGGTTCTCCCTCTGGTCCTTGGCCTTCATGAGGATAATGGCCCCTCCGGGATCCTCCTCCATGCCCTCCGGTGATGATGGCCCCCTCCGGCAGGGTGCTAGAGAGGGCCTATATTGGTTTTCGGTGGCTACGGAGGCTTCTGGCGGCGGAAATCCCGATCTAGGTTAATTTTCCGAGGTTTCTGTATTTATAGGAATTTTAGGCATCGGTCTCACGTCAAGGAGGTGCCCGAGGCGTCCACGAGGCAGGCCCACGTGCCTGGGTGGGGGGGGGGGCGCCCCACCCTCATGGACGCCCCGAGACTCTCCTGGCCCAACTCTTTTACTTCAGGGTCTTCTTTTGGTCCATAAAAACCATCAAAAATTGGCACATTAGTTGGACTCCGTTTGATATTCCTTTTCTGTAAAACTCAAAAACAAGGAAAAACAGAAACTGGCACTGGGCTCTAGGTTAATAGGTTAGTCCCAAAAACCATATAAAATAACATACAAATGCATATAAAACATCCAAGGTTGATAATATAATAGCATCAATACTTCATAAATTATAGATACGTTGGAGACGTATCACGGCCACGAGATAGGAGGGCGTGCCCAGGGGGTAGGCGCGCCCCTCCACTCTCGTGGGCCCCACAGAGCTCCACTGACGTACTTCTTTTGCCTATATATATACTCTTATACCCTAAAAACATCAGGGGGAGCCACGAAACTACTTTTCCACCACCGCAACCTTCTGTACCCATGAGATCCCATCTTGGGACCTTTTCCGACGATCTGCCAGAGGGGGAGTCGATCACGGATGGCTTCTACATCAACACCATGGCCTCTCCGATGAAGCGTGAGTAGTTTACCACAGACCTTCGGGTCCATAGTTATTAGCTAAATGGCTTCTTCTCTCTTTTTGATCTTCAATACAAAGTTCTCCTCGATGTTCTTGGAGATCTATTCGATGTAATACTCTTTTGCGGTGTGTTTGTCAAGATCCAATGAATTGTGGGTTTATGAACTTGATTATCTATGAATATTATTTGGTTCTTCTCTGAATTCTTATATGCATGACTTAATATCTTTGCAAGTCTCTTTGAATTATCGGTTTAGTTTGGCCTACTAGATTGATCTTTCTTGCATTGGGAGAAGTGCTTAGCTTTGGGTTCAATCTTGTGGTGTCCTTTCCCAGTGACAGTAGGGGCAGCAAGACACGTATTTTATTGTTGTCATCGAGGATAAAAAGATGGGGTTTATGTCATATTGCTTGAGTTCATCCCTCTACATCATGTCATCTTGCTTAAAGTGTTACTCTGTTCTCATGAACTTAGTACTCTAGATGCATGCTGGATAGTGGTCGATGTGTGGAGTAATAGTAGTAGATGCAGAATCGTTACAATCTACTTACACAGATGTGATGCCTATATTCATGATCATTGCCTTAGATATATTCATAACTATGCACTTTTCTATCAATTGCTCGATAGTAATTTGTTCACCCATCATAATACATGGTATCATGGGAGAAGCCACTAGTGAAACCTATGGCCCCCAGGTCTCTTTCTTATTATATTGCATATCTTTTCTTATCACATGTTGTTTACTATTTTGCAATCTTTATTTTCCAATCTATACAACAAACACCAAAAATATTTATCTTACTATCTCTATCAGATCTCACTTTCGCAAGTGACCGTGAAGGGATTGACAACCACTTTTATCACGTTGGTTGCGAGGTTCTTGATTGTTTGTGCAGGTACTAGGTGACTTGTGTGTTGTCTCCTACTAGATTGATACCTTGGTTCTCAAAATCAGAGGGAAATACTTATGCTACTTTGCTGCATCACCCTTTCCTCTTCAAGGGAAAACCAACGCATGCTCAAGAGGTAGCAAGAAGGATTTCTGGCGCCGTTGTCGGGGAGATCTACACCAAGTCAAGACATACCAAGTACCCACCATAAAATCTTCTCCCTCGCATTACATTATTTGCCGTTCACCTCTCATTTTCCTCTCCCCCACTTCTAAAACGATTTTCAAAAACCTTCGCCTTTTTCTTCGCCCCTCTTCCGTTCGATCTTTTGTTTGCTTGTGTTACCATGTGCCTTCTTTTTGCTTGCAGCTTCGCTTGCTAAAAGTTTATGGATACTCATCCACTTGCTAATCTTTTTAAGAGATCCAATTATGATGAACCAATTGCTAGTGAGTTGTGTGCACTAGATTATCTTTATGAGGTTTTGCTTGAAATCCGTGAATATGAAAATTGTGATGAAGTACTTTATGAAGTGATTCACGGTAAATCTTTGAATGAAAAGCATGATTGCAATGATGTTATTAATTCTATTAATGTCAATTGTGCTAATAATATACAAAACTCTAATCTTAGGGATGCTAGTTTTGCTATGTCCTCTACTTTTTGCAATGATCATGATTGGGGTGATTCTTCTTATGATCTTAAAATTTTATTTAAGTCCCATGATGGATATGAGATTGATAATAATGTTTGCAATAATATTGAAAGTGGGTTTGTAAGAGTGTCGACTTTAGATCCCACATATTTAGAGAATATTCAATCATGTGAATTTTTTGATAAAAGTGGGTTCGGAGAGATCATGACTTTATTTTATGATAATCCCACTATTTCGGAAGAGTGTCAACTTTGCATGCATGTGGATCATGAAGAGAAAATTTTATGTGATAGTTATATTGTTGAATTTGATTATTATCCTACATGTAATTATTATGAGAGAGGAAAATATGGTTGTCTAAATTTCCATGTTACAAAATTACCTCTCGTTATGTTGAGATTGCTATTGTTCCTTTCTTCTTCCTTGCATATGCTAGTTTTTGCTTGCCTTGATAATTTGTTTGATTATAACATGCCTATGCATAGGAAGTATGTTAGACTTAAGTGTGTTTGTCACATGTTTTATGATGCTCTCTTTGTGCTTCAATTCTTGTCGTTCATGTGAGCATCATTGAAACCTCAGTGCCTAGCTAGGGGCATTAAACAATAGCGCTTGTTGGGAGGCAACCCAATTTTATTTTTGTTCTTTGCTTTTTGCTCCTGTTTAGTCATAAATAATTTATCTAGCCTCTTTTATGATTGTGTTTTTTATGCTTTAATTCGTGTTTGTGGCAAGTAAAGCCTTTAGGATCTTCTTGGGTGATTGTTGTTTGATCTTGCTGATAAAAACAGAAAGTATGTGCTCGTGAAAATAATTATCATTTTTTACCAGAGAGCGATAAAATACCAATTCAACTACAGTATATCAATATACAAATTTTCCTGGTCTTCCTAATTTTTCAAATTTTTTGGAGTTACAGAAGTACTCGAAACCCACAGATTGCTACAGACTGTTCTGTTTTTGACACATTCTGTTTTTCGCGTGTTCTTTGCTTATTTTGATGAATATATGGCTAGTATTGGGGGTATGAACCATAGAGAAGTTGGAATATAGTAGGTTTAATACCAATATAAATAAAGAATGAGTTAATTACAGTACCTTAAGGTGGTGGTTTATTTTCTTATACTAACGGAGCTCACGAGATTTTCTGTTGAGTTTTGTGTTGTGAAGTTTTCAAGTTTTTGGGCAAAGATTTGATGGATTTTGGGACAAATAGTGGCAAGAGCCTAAACTTAGGGATGCCCAAGGCACCCCAAGGTAAAATTGAAGGACAACCAAAAGCCTAAGCTTGGGGATGCCCCGGAAGGCATCCCCTGTTTCGTCTTCGTCTATTGGTAACTTTACTTGAGGCTATATTTTTATTCACCAAATGATATGTGTTTTGCTTGGAGAGTCTTGTATGATTTGAGTCTTTGCTTTTTAGTTTACCACAATCATCCTTGCTATACACACCTTTTGGGAGAGACACGCATGAATCGGAATTTATTATAATACTCTATATGCTTCACTTATATCTTTTGAGCTATACAATTTTGCTCTAGTGCTTCACTTATATGTTTTTAGAGCACGGTGGTGGTTTTATTTTATAGAAATTATTGATCTCTCATGCTTCACTTATATTATTTTGAGAGTCTTTTAGAACAGCATGGTAATTTGCTTAGGTTATAAAACTAGTCCTAATATGATGGGCATCCAAGATGGGTATAATAAAAACTTTCATATAAAGTAGGAGAAGTTTGATACTTGATGATTGTTTTGAGACATGAGGATGGTGATATTAGAGTCATGCTAGTCGAGTAGTTGTGAATTTGAGAAATACTTGTGTTGAGGTTTGCAAGTCCCGTAGCATGCACGTATGGTAACCATTGTGTAACAAATTTGAAGCATGAGGTATTTCTTTGATTGTCTTCCTTATGAGTGGCGGCCGGGGACGAGCGATGGTCTTTTCCTACCAATCTATCCCCCTAGGATCATGCGCGTAGTGCTTGGTTTTTGATGAATTGTAGATTTTTGCAAGAAGAATGTGAGTTCTTTATGACTAATGTTGAGTCCATGGATCATACACACTCTCACCCTTCTACCATTGCTAGCCTCTCTAGTACTGCGCAACTTTCGCCGGTACCATAAACCCACCATTTACCTTCCTCGAAACAGCCACCATACCTACCTATTATGGCATTTCCATAGCCATTCCGAGATATATTGCCATGCAACTTTCCACCATTCCGTTTATTATGACACGCTCCATCGTTGTCATATTGCCTTGCATGATCATGTAGTTGACATCGTATTTGTGGCAAAGCCACCGTTCATAATTTTTTCATACATGTCACTCTTTGATTCATTGCACATCCCGGTACTCCGCCGGAGGCACACAGATAGAGTCATATTTTTTGTTCTAAGTATCGAGTTGTAATCTTTGAGTTGTAAATAAATAGAAGTGTGATGATCATCATTATTAGAGCATTGTCCCATGTGAGGAAATAAAAAAATAAAAAAGAGAGAAAGGCCAAAAAAAAGAAGGCCCAAAAAAGAGAGAAAAAGAGAGAAGGGACAATGCTACCATCCTTTTCCACACTTGTGCTTCAAAGTAGCACCATGATCTTCATGATAGATTGTCTCTTATTTTGTCACTTTCATATACTAGCGGGAAATTTTCATTATAGAACTTGGCTTGTATATTCCAACGATGGGCTTCCTCAAATGCCCTAGGTCTTCGTGAGTAAGCAAGTTGGATGCACACCCACTTAGTTTCTTTTGTTGAGCTTTCATACATTTATAGCTCTAGTGCATCCGTTGCATGGCAATCCCTACTCACTCCATTGATATCTATTGATGGGCATCTCCATAGCCCATTGATACACCTAGTTGATGTGAGACCATCTTCCTCCTTTTTTTCTTCTCCACAACCACAACCCTATTCCACCTATAGTGCTATGTCCATGGCTCACGCTCATGTATTGCGTGAAAGTTGAGAAAGTTTGAGATTACTAAAGTATGAAACAATTCTTGGATTATCATTGGGGTTGTGCATGATTTGAGTATTTTGTGTGACGAAGATGGAGCATGACCAAACTATATGATTTTGTAGGGATGAACTTTCTTTGGCCATGTTATTTTGAGAGGACATAATTACTTTGTTAGTATGCTTGAAGTATTATTATTTTTATGTCAATATTAAACTTTTGTCTTGAATCTTTTGGATCTGAACATTCATTCCACAATAAAGAAAATTACATTCATAAATATGTTAGATAGCATTCCACATCAAACATTCTGTTTTATCATTTACCTACTCGAGGACGAGCAGGAATTAAGCTTGGGGATGCTTGATACGTCTCCAACGTATCTATAATTTTTGATTGTTCCATGCTATTATATTATCTTTTTTGGATGTTGAATGGGGCTTTAATATGCTCTTTTATATTATTTTTGGGACTAACCTATTAATCGAAGGCCTAGTGTCAGTTTTTGTTTTTTACCTATTTCAGTGTTTCGCAGAAAAGGAATACCAAACGGAATCCAAACGGAATGAAACCTTCTCGATGATCTTTCTTGGACCGAAAGCAAACCAGGAGACTTGGAGTGGAAGTCTGGAACTCCGTGAGGAGGCCACAAGATAGGAGGGCGTGCCCAGGGGGTAGGCGCGCCCCTCCACTCTCGTGGGCCCCACAGAGCTCCACTGACGTACTTCTTTTGCCTATATATATACTCTTATACCCTAAAAACATCAGGGGGAGCCACGAAACTACTTTTCCACCACCGCAACCTTCTGTACCAATGAGATCCCATCTTGGGACCTTTTCCGACGATCTGCCAGAGGGGGAGTCGATCACGGATGGCTTCTACATCAACACCATGGCCTCTCCGATGAAGCGTGAGTAGTTTACCACAGACCTTCGGGTCCATAGTTCTTAGCTAAATGGCTTCTTCTCTCTTTTTGATCTTCAATACAAAGTTCTCCTCGATGTTCTTGGAGATCTATTCGATGTAATACTCTTTTGCGGTGTGTTTGTCAAGATCCAATGAATTGTGGGTTTATGAACTTGATTATCTATGAATATTATTTGGTTCTTCTCTGAATTCTTATATGCATGACTTAATATCTTTGCAAGTCTCTTTGAATTATCGGTTTAGTTTGGCCTACTAGATTGATCTTTCTTGCATTGGGAGAAGTGCTTAGCTTTGGGTTCAATCTTGTGGTGTCCTTTCCCAGTGACAGTAGGGGCAGCAAGACACGTATTGTATTGTTGTCATCGAGGATAAAAAGATGGGGTTTATGTCATATTGCTTGAGTTCATCCCTCTACATCATGTCATCTTGCTTAAAGCGTTACTCTGTTCTCATGAACTTAGTACTCTAGATGCATGCTGGATAGTGGTCGATGTGTGGAGTAATAGTAGTAGATGCAGAATCGTTACAATCTACTTACACAGATGTGATGCCTATATTCATGATCATTTCCTTAGATATATTCATAACTATGCACTTTTCTATCAATTGCTCGATAGTAATTTGTTCACCCATCGTAATACATGGTATCATGGGAGAAGCCACTAGTGAAACCTATGGCCCCCAGGTCTCTTTCTTATTATATTGCATATCTTTTCTTATCACATGTTGTTTACTATTTTGCAATCTTTATTTTCCAATCTATACAACAAACACCAAAAATATTTATCTTACTATCTCTATCAGATCTCACTTTCGCAAGTGACCGTGAAGGGATTGACAACCCCTTTATCGCATTGGTTGCGAGGTTCTTGATTGTTTGTGCAGGTACTAGGTGACTTGTGTGTTGTCTCCTACTGGATTGATACCTTGGTTCTGAAAAACTGAGGGAAATACTTATGCTACTTTGCTGCACCACCCTTTCCTCTTCAAGGGAAAACCAACGCATGCTCAAGAGGTAGCAGAGCTCAAGAGGGCATATTCGTTGGTTATGCTACAAACTCTCATGCTTACTCTGTCCTCAAAAAGTCCACCAGACTCATTGAGGAGACGTGTAACATGGAGTTTGATGAAAATAATGGCTCCCAAGTGGAGCAAAGTGGTCTTTGTGATTTAGGTGACGACCCCCCCCCCCCAATCCAAAAGAAGAATGGGGATTGGTCAAATACTCCCCATTGAGAAACCCCTTGTGGCCGAAGGAGAAGGACAATGCTCTACTCAAGTGGAGCCATCTCCTACTCTAGACCCACACGCTTCCGAAGAACAAAGTGAAGGTCCTCAACCCAATGAACAAGATAAAGGGCAAGATCAACTCCATGGAGATGGTGATGCACCAAATGATGCCCAAGATCAAGTTCATGCCTCCGAGCTCGCTCAAGATCAACAACAAAATCAAGGTCAAGAGCAAGCTCAAGATGGTGCTCAAGATCATGAGAAAACTCATGACGGTGCTCAAGATGTGCAAGATGATCCTCAAATGCCCATCGAGGAACTTTTGGAGCACTGTGCCGCTAAGGTGGCTTCCAGGCTCGAGTGTCAACAACATGTCATGGAGAATGTGCTTGGAAGCTTGAGAAAAGGGGTAACTACTCGAAAACAATTGTCAAACTTTTGTGAGCATCACGCGTTTGTTTCGTTTGTTGAACTCCAAAAGGTACATGAGGCGCTTGATGATGAGTCTTGTCTTGAAGCAATGCACGATGAACTCAACAACTTCGAGCGCAATCAAGTTTGGGAATTAGTGCCAAGGCCAACGGAGGAACATAATGTCATTGCAACCAAACGGATCTTTTCTATCTCTTGAGCATGCGTTGGTTTTCCCTTGAAGAGGAAAGGGTGATGCAGCAAAGCAGCGTAAGTATTTCCCTCAGTTTTTGAGAACCGATGTATCAATCCAGTAGGAGACCACGCGTGAGTACCTCGTACCTACACAAACAAATAAGAACCTCACAACCAACACGATAAAGGGGTTGTCAATTCCTTCACGGCCACTTGCAAGAGTGAGATCTGATAGAGATAATAATAATAAGATAAATATTTTTGGTATTTTTATGATATAGATTGAAAGTAAAGATTTCAAAATAAAATAGGTTGGAAACTTCTATGAAGGAGAATAGACCCGGGGGCCATAGGTTTCACTAGTGGCTTCTCTCAAGATAGCATAAGTATTACGGTGGGTGAACAAATTACTGTCGAGCAATTGATAGAATTGAGCATAGTTATGAGAATATCTAGGTATGATCATGTATATAGGCATCACGTCCGTGACAAGTAGACCGGCTCCTGCATGCATCTACTACTATTACTCCACACATCGACCGCTATCCAGCATGCATCTACAGTATTAAGTTCATAAGAACAGAGTAGCGCCTTAAGCAAGATGACATGCTGTAGAGGGATAAACTCGTGCAATATGATATAGACCCCATCTTTTTATCCCCGATGGCAACAATACAATACGTGTCGTTTCCCTTTCTGTCACTAGGATCGAGCACCGCAAGATTGAACCCAAAGCTAAGCACTTCTCCCATTGCAAGAAAGATCAATCTAGTAGGATAAACCAAACTAAAAATTCGAAGAGACTTGCAAAGATAACCAATCATACATAAAAGAATTCAGAGAAGATTCAAATATTGTTCATAGATAATCTTGATCATAAACCCATAATTCATCATATCTCGACAAACACACCGCAAAATAAGATTACATCGAATAGATCTCCAAGAGAATCGAGGAGAACTTTGTATTGAGATCCAAAGAGAGAGAAGAATCCATCTAGCTAATAAATATGGACCCGAAGGTCTGAGGTAAACTACTCACACATCATCGGAGGGGCCATGGAGTTGATGTAGAGGCCCTCCGTGATCAATGCCCCCTTTGGCGGAGCTCCGGAAAAGGCCCCAAGATGGGTCTCTTGGGTTCAGAAGGTTGCGGCGGTGGAAATAGGGTTTTGTGGTGCTCTCCGATGTTTTCAGGGTATGTAGGTATACATAGGAGGAAGAAGTAGGTCGGTGGAGCCACGAGGGGCCCACGAGGGTGGAGGGCGTGCCTAGGGGGGTAGGCGCACCCCCTGCCTCGTGGCCGCCTCGTTGGTTGCTTGACGTCCACTCCAAGTCCTCTGGATCACTTTTGTTCCAAAAATCACGCTCCCGAAGGTTTCATTCCGTTTGGACTCCATTTGATATTCTTTTTCTGCGAAACACTGAAATAGGCAAAAAACAGCAATTTGGGCCGGGCCTCCGTTTAATAGGTTAGTCCCAAAAATAATATAAAAGTGTATAAATAAGCCCATTAAGCATCCAAAACAGAATATATAATAGCATGGAGCAATCAAAAATTATAGATACGTTGGAGACGTATCAATCTTCAAGAACAAGCAAGATGTAAATGGTGTGGTTGTTCGAAACAAGGCAAGATTGGTGGCACAAGGCTACTCCCAAGGCTACTCCCCGCTGCTCATCTTGAATATATTCGCATGTTTCTTGGTTATGCATCTCATCATGACTTTAAATTGCAACAAATGGATGTGAAAAGTGCATTTCTTAATGGTCCTTTGAATGAGTTGGTGTATGTTAAACAACCTCCGGGATTCGAGGATCCCAAGTTCCCCATTCATGTATACAAACTCAAAAAGGTGCTCTATGGCCTTAAACAAGCCCCACGTGTGTGGTATGGGCACCTTACCGAGTTGTTGCAAGATCGTGGGTTTGAAATTGGGAAAATCGATCCCACTCTTTTTATTAAGAGGGTCAAAGGGGATTTGTTCATATGCCAACTATATGTTGATGATATTATCTTTGGTTCTCCTAACAAATCTTTCAATGATGAGTTTGCCGCACTAATGACCGAGAAGTTTGAGATGTTTATGATGGGTGATTGAAGTTCTTTCTTGGGTTCGAAGTCAAACAAAGAAGAGAAGGAACGTTCATCAACCAAGCCAAGTATACCCAAGACATGCTCAAGAGATTCAAGCTAGATGATGTCAAGCCAGTCAAGTTTCCAATGCCCACCAAATGCAAGCTTGAAAGTGATCCCAATGGTAAAGTGGTGGATCAAAAGGTATATCATTCCATGATTGGATCCTTGTTTTACCTTTGTGCATCTAGACCGGATATCATGTTGAGTGTGGGAATTTGTGCACGGTTTCAAGCCACACCTAAGGAAAGCCACTATGTGGCGGTCAAGCGAATCTTTTGATATTTGGCTCATACCCCAAACTTTGGCATATGGTACCCCAAAGGATAAAGCTTTGATCTCATTGGTTACTCGGATTCGGATTGGGTGGGAGATTGTGTGGATAGGAAGTCAACTTCCGGAGGGTGCCAATTGCTTGGTCGCTCTTTGGTGAGTTGGTCTCCAAAGAAGCAAAATTGTGTGTCTCTCTCGTCCACAAAGGCCGAATATGTAGCCGTCGCAAGTTGTTGTGCACAATTTCTATGGATGAGGCAAACTTTAAAGGATTACGGTGTCACTTGTGACAAAGTGCCTCTTCTATGTGATAATTAAAGTGCTATCAAGATCTCTCACAACCCGGTGCAACATAGCAAGACGAAGCATATTGAGATATGTCATCATTTCATTAGGGATCACATCAAGCCAATATTGATATCATCTACATCAACACTCAAGAGCAACTAGCGGGTATTTTCACCAAACCTCTAGATGAAGCAAGATTTCGCGAGTTAAGGCATGAGCTAAATGTCATTGATTCAAGCAATGTGGCTTGAATCTAGGCACACCCCACTACACTCATCATCATATCTTGTTCTAGATGTAGGCATGGACACAGGGGGAGTGTTGTTCTCTCAATGAACTCTCCCTCCCACCATTATGCATAAATCGATCAAGTCTTTCACATTAGCCATTTTTATGGTACTTGTGCTTCAAAGATGAGTCCAGGTCATGGGCCCAAGGTTAAAATCTTCACGGTGCCATACCACTTGACTCAAACATAGGTGGCCTCGGCCACCGCCCCCTCTTTGAGGGTTGTGTGGTTTTCCTGTTCTTCCTCTTGTTGCTTTGTGTTTGGTGTGTGTTTTTTGTCTCTCCGTGGGTGCAACTCTGGCTCTTAGTTGTGTTTTGCTTGTTGAGTTTCTCACTCGGCTCTTTCAGTGTTCTTTTTGGTTGGGGCTAGGCTTGTTTTCTCTACTGTCTAGCATTGTTTGCGTTGGGCGGCACTACCGCTCAGGTCGGGCGGTACTACTGCTGAGTGGCATCAAGTGGCACTACCACCCGCCAGAGCGGTACTACCGCTGCGGGGCAAGACTGGGGGGTTATGACTCGGGCAGGGGGAGTTTTCTCCCCCATACCCATTCGTCTCTCCCTGCTTGTTCCTCTCTCGCTACATCGTCATACTTGCCGCGCGAGAGGCCGCCGCCGGGCTGCCTTCTCCGGGCCGTCCTTCACATTTTTCTCTGGTGGAATCGATCCCCTGAAAGGATCGAGATGAACCTAGAGGGGGGGTGAATAGGTTCAATTACAAATTTTAATTATTACTTAGCAATTTTGGGAAATAATGCAGAATATGAAGATGAGCCTAACAATTGCAAGAGTAGTACAAGGAGCTAAGCTGGATAAACAAGTAACACAAGTATGTAAGTAAGCAAGCACAATATGATACAAGTAAGTGCTAAGAGACAAGTAACCACAAGTAGATAGTTAGGGTTAGGAATAACGGCAACTCCGGGAGACGAGGATGTATGCTGATGTTCACTTCCTTGGAGGGAAGCTACATCACCGTTAGAGAGGTGGATGTTACCACGAAGGCACACCAATGACACAAAGGCTCACCCTATTCTCCCTTTGAGACAACACCATGGAGGCGTTTCTCAACCACTAGTGGTAGACCTTGGGGGGGGTCTCCAAACCCTCACAAACTTTTCCGAGGGTAATCACAAGAGTCGATTCCTCTCCAAGAGTAACAAGAACGTGGGGAAAAAGCTCAAGACTTGCTCAAATCACGAATTCCTTTGGCACAAAGAAGGGGAAGGAGTGGATCTATCACTTGATTGGAGAACTTCTCTCAAGTGCTCTCAAATCCCTTGGGGATCTAAGATTTGGTGTGGAAGAGTGAGAGAGTGAGTGAAATGTGTTCTTAGGAAGCTCAAAGTGAATGGTCAACCTTATCCCGTGAGGGGGAGAAGGCTATATATAGTGGAGGTGGAAAAGTAACCGTTTGAGCACCACAAGTGCACAGGAGGCGTCGGACGTCCGGTGGTATAGATAGGTCCGGATGTCCGACACACGTCGGTCGTCCGGTCGCTGGAGAATCACAAGGCACGAATCAGCATACAGCTAATGGACGTCCGGACCGTTTCGGCCGTCCGGTGACCGGACATCCGTAGAAGACCGGATATCCGTAAAAACTGTTCTGTTGAGTAAGTGTCGGACGTCCGGAGGAAAACAGACGTCTGTGGACCGGACGTCCGGGTAAGGTTGGACATCCGTGAATTTTGTTCTGTGAAGAAACACCGGACGACCGACGGGAGCTGGATGACCGGTCAGCTGAAAGGGATCAGACGTATGTAACGTACCGAACGTCCGATGAAAAATGGAGTTATGGGTTTTGAGCAAATCTTTCACTAGATCCATCGATCCCCTCTTAATAGTGCGGGATCCCTATACTCAAAAACAAACCTAAACAAAGCAACACTATTGTCTTGTATCTCCAATCTTGAGTTATATGCATTTGTCTTTAATCATGATCCACACACGGCCTATGAGACATAATCCTGAGATATACTTGATAAACATGATTAGTCCCATACATGTATGTTGTCATCAACATCAAAATAAGATTAAGGGCATGATTGCACTTTCAATCTCTCCCTTTTTGGTAGTTGATGACAACATACATGTACTTCTTAAAATGAAAAAAACTTTGAGTATCGAAGGGATTTGTTGCGGAGCTCCCCTTAACAATGTGCACAAAGAAACATAAGCATGAGAGGAGCTCCCCCTCAGGGTGATACCAACACATTCAAATCACAAGTTGCACATGATAACATTCAAATAGATTCATCACTCACATCATAGAACCTAAAGTAACAATGATCATAACAAGGTTCATGGTACGATACATATCATAGTGCAATACAAGTTAATATTACATATTACAGTACTCAATGGATACACTACTCCCCCTTGGCAGCAAGCACCTAAAAAGGGGGCCAAGAGGAGCAACCAGAACATCATCATCATCATCAGAACCCAGCCTCATCATCATCATGAGCACCACTACCACCGGCCTCGTCAAAGAAGTTAGACCACTCAGGACCCAAAGGAAAGCCAAAGTCAGAAGGGGGCTCATCAGGAAAATGGTCATCATCACTCACATCGAACACTCTGGAGTCTCTCAGACGAGCCTTCAGAGTGTTTTTGGAGGTGATAAGGCGCGTGACAACATCGTGATTTTGGAAGCATTTAAAAGTAACAGCCTTCATCAAGGCAGAGTGGGCCTTCCCAAGAAAGCGAGCAATGCGACCAAAGGGTGCAGATCCGGAGGGAGAAGGATGAGGAGTGCTAGCAACAGTTCGGTGCAGATGAGCAGAAGAGGAAGAATCCTTGGGAACATAGTCATCGGCCATGTGTGTGGGAATGACCCATCACTCATGCAAATGAGTGCGGACAATAGGAATGGAGCCACACTTTCGATAAATGCCTGAAGAAAGGGAGCATGAGGAAAGGCCAGCTTGTACTGGAGAGAAGCGAGGCGAATCTCATGCCATAGAAAATGAGACACATTGATCTTCCCTTTCGGAGACGCATAGAGGCGATGCATGATATCGATGCAGTAGCTACTGCAAGATCCGTTGTCACCCATCTTATGATAAATGGTGCGAATGACACATTGATAGATAATGAAGAAAGGAGCACGCCAAATGGAGACTTGGTTAAAGCCCTTATATTTCTCCTCATTAGTCAGGTCTGGTATGGGTTTGATAAGATCAACACACACATTGGTGCCCTTGGGTCTATGTTCGGGGTCATCATTGTGAATTTTGAACCCGGTGTCAGGAAAACCAAGGGCAGCAACAAACTAAGAATAGGGAGTCGAGAGCTTTGTGTCCGAGGTCATCCAAGTAATAGTGTTATTGGGACCGAAGAAACATGCAACATAGAATTGATGAATGGCGGCTTGGTTAAAGTCATGTTGAAATGCAAATGGGGCAGCAAGATTGGATGACTCAATGAGCTCAATAGCCCCGGAATAGTTGTCCGAATGAGTATGAATATGCTCTAAATCAATGCACAAATGCAGAGAAAGACCCTTAGGAATGATGACAGTGGTAAAAATGCCAGCTTGGACATTAGTGCGAAAACGATTGTCCTGAGAGTCTCGAGCAACCGTAAATTGATCAACATCACGACGCAACTTAAGATAAGAGGCAACAGGAACCTCGTTGAACCGCTTAACGTGGCGGCCGAGGGGTAAGGGAGGTTCGAGAGAGATATGCCGAGCATCACCGTGAGGTTTCACCGGAGGAGGAGGAGGAGGCTTGAAGGTGGGACGACGAGTACCCGGCTTGGGTGCGGATGTGTGAACGAAGAAAAACTCTGGCTGCTCCAAATCATCCAACTCATCCTCATAGTCGGAGCCCTTCGAAGAGGATTTGCTAGTAGAGCTGTGAGGGCGAGAGGCACGCTTTCGAGGACGAGCCCGCTCTTGTGAGTCATCGGAGCCACCCCAACGAGACATACGAGATGGCCCACCAGTGACCTGCTTGCGTGCGGAGTACTTGGTCTTGGGCATCTCTACCTAAAGGCGGAGGACGGCCCCAAATCAGCAACCCCACCATAGATCGAAGAATCAATGGATGAGATGAGAAGAGATGGGTGCTACCTTGGAGTGAAGACCGCGGATGAAGATGGCGACCGGAGCAAATCAGGCAAGGGGTCGTGCCGGAGACTGCGATGACCAAAGTGAGGTGGCGTCGGCGAGGGGAACAAGCGGGGAGCGACTACGGCGAGGAGCACGAGCGGCCGCGGTGAGAAACACGAGCGACGAGTGGTCGCAGTGAGAAACACGAGCGGCAAGCTTCCGCGGCGAGGAGACATGGGCGGCGGCTGGGAGCAAAGGGATTTAGGGTAAGAAGACCCGAACCACACCCCGCGTTATATATAGATGCCCGAGAAAGTCCCAGACGGCCGGAGTCCTACGGACGTCCGGTGCCTGAGCCGGGAGAGGAATTAATAGACGACCGGATATACCGGACGTCCGGATCGATGGAACAGAGAGCTTTCTACGGACGACCGGAGTCCTTCGGCCGTCCGGTGCCTGAGAAAGTCCCGGACGACCGGCGTCCTACGGACGTCCGGTGCCTGAGCCAGGAAAGAATTAACGGACGACCGGTGTTGGGGATATTACTACTGGACGTAAACCGGCCAGGAGTAGCCGGATTAGCTTTATGAAGATTAGAAGCCCATGAAGACGTAATCATGATGGCGCTTTATGAAGGCCGAAGGTCCAGAGGCGAGTTAAGGCCTGTAGATGTAAACTGACCTTATTATGTAACTTGCATTGTAAGATAGGAAGTGTAGAGACCGAACCGGACACGTTTATGATCTGGCTTCGGGACTCTGTAAACTGGCGGGCGTCAACCTATGTATATAAAGGGATGACCCGACAGCGGATTAGGGACAACAGACAACAACTTGAGAGCCAGTCAAAGCAGATTGGCTCCCTGGTCATCGAAACCCTAGCAATACCAATCACAACTAGATGTAGGCTTTTACCTTCATCGAAGGGGCCGAACTAGTATAAACTCCCCATGTCCCCTTGTCCGGTTTAACCCCTTTAAGATAACACGTTGTGATGGCTCCACGACTAAGTCCTTTCACGAGGACATCTGCCGTGACAAACCCACGATAGTTGGCGCCCACCGTGGGGCTATCGCATGATGGTTTCGAGTTCTTAAAGGGTAGCTTTGATGGACTCAAGGGATACGCTGTGGGCCGGATGACGAAGATTTGTCGCGGCAAGCTCTACATCGACAACGCAGGATGGGGCCCCGATGCCAATACAATCGAATATGGGTACGGGTCCCCTTTGGTGGGATTCACGTCACTAGTAGAAAAAGGGTCAAATGTGAAGCACATTAGTGCCGGTTTGAATTTGAGCCGGCACTAATGTGACCATTAGTGCCGGTTCCAATGTCTAGGCGGGCGGGCATCATTAGTACCGGTTCATGGGCAACCTTTAGTACCGGTTCATGCCATGAACCGGTACTAATGAGGCCAGTGCGGCAACGGTCAGGCTGGGGCCCCCACGAAGACCTTTAGTACCGGTTCATGGCATGAACCGGTACTAGAGTTTCTTAGTAAGCTGATTTTTAGTCCCACCTCGCCAAGAGAGAGGCAGTATGAGCGGTTTATAAGCCATGAGTGCAGAGACAATGACGAAGAGGCACAATGCTCACCTGCACGTTGATTAGCTTCAAGCCTTTCTGAATAGCATAGATTGCACTGAGCTATGTGCAGTGCAGTCTACACTATTCCAAAAGGCTTGAAGCAAATTAACCAGCATTGCACCTCTTTTATATTTTTAATAACTTATTTGAACTCCGGACTTCTTTTGATTTCAGTATGCAGCATTCAAAGCAACATCATCAATTTCCAACATGTTCTGACATCATTTGTTGTTTTTCAGTCATTTACCTAATTGTTTAGAGAGCTAAATGACCGTGAAATTGAAAATCACTACAAAATGAATTCTGAAAATGTTGAAACTTGGCATGGTATCATCATTTCACCCGCATAGCATGTGCGAAAGAGTAGAGAGGGTCACGGCAAAAACTGGACGCACTTCGTGTACAAACTGGACAAACTCTTTCGGAGTATCAAGGTTTCGGACGAGAACTCATCTGTTACATGGGTACTTCAATGTTTTTTAAACTTATTTGAACTCCGGACTTCCTTTGTGTTCAGTATGCAGCATTCAAAGCGACATCATCAATTTCCAACATGTTCTTACATCATTTGTTTTTCAGTCATTTACCGAATTGTTTAAAGAGCTAAATGACCGTGAAATTGAAAATCACTACAAAATGAACTGTGAAAATGTTGAAACTTGGCATGGTATCATCATTTCACCTGCATAGCATGTGTGTAAGAGTAGAGAGGGTCACGGCAAAAATAGGACGCGCTTCGTGTACAAACTGGACAATCTCTTTCGGAGTATCAGGGTTTCGGACAAGAACTCATCTGTTACACGGGCACTTCAATGTTTTTTAAACTTATTTGAACTCCGGACTTCTTTTGTGTTCAGTATGCAGCATTCAAAGCGACATCATCAATTTCCAACATGTTCTGACATCATTTGTTGTTTTTCAGTCATTTACCTAATTGTTTAGAGAGCTAAATGACCATGAAGTTGAAAATCACTAAAAAATGAATTCTGAAAATGTTGAAACTTGGCATGGTATCATCATTTCACACGCATAGCATGTGCGAAAGAGTAGAGAGGATCACGGCAAAAACTGGACGCACTTCGTGTATAAACTGGACAAACTCTTTCGGAGTATCAGGGTTTCGGACGAGAACTCATCTGTTACACGGGCACTTCAATGTTTTTTAAACTTATTAGAACTCCGGACTTCTTTTGTGTTCAGTATGCAGCATTCAAAGCGATGTCATCAATTGTTCTGACATCATTTGTTGTTTTTCAGTCATTTACCTAATTGTTTAGAGAGCTAAATGACCGTGAAATTGAAAATCACTACAAAATGAACTCTGAAAGTGTTGAAACTTGGCATGGTATCATCATTTCACCCGCATTGCATGTGCGAAAGAGTAGAGAGGGTCACGGCAAAAACTAGACGCACTTCATGTACAAACTGGACAAACTCTTTCGGAGTATCAGGGTTTTGGACGAGAACTCATCTATTACATGGGCACTTCAATGTTTTTTAAACTTATTTGAACTCCGGACTTCTTTTGTGTTCAGTATGCAGCATTCAAAGCGACATCATCAATTTCCAACATGTTCTGACCTCATTTGTTGTTTTTAAGTCATTTACCTAATTGTTTAGAGAGCTAAATGACCGTGAAATTGAAAATCACTACAAAATGAATTCTGAAAATGCTGAAACTTGCCATGGTATTATCATTTCACCCGCATAGCATGTGCGAAAGAGTAGAGAGGGTTACGGCAAAAACTGGACGCACTTCGCGTACAAACTGGACAATCTCTTTCGGAGTATCAGGGTTTCGGACGAGAACTCATCTGTTACACATGCACTTCAATGTTTTTTAAACTTATTTGAACTCCGGACTTCTTTTGTGTTCAGTATGCAACATTCAAAGCGACGTCATCAATTTCCAATATGTTCTGAAATCATTTGTTGTTTTTTAGTCATTTACCTAATTGTTTAGAGAGCTAAATGACCGTGAAATTGAAAATCACTACAAAATAAACTCTGAAAATGTTGAAACTTGGCATGGTATCATCATTTCACCCGCATAGCATGTGCGAAAGACTAGAGAGGGTCACGGCAAAAACTGGATGCACTTCGTGTACAAACTGGACAATCTCTTTCGGAGTATCAGGGTTTCGGACGAGAACTCATCTATTACATGGGCACTTCAATGTGTTTTAAACTTATTTGAACTACGGACTTCTTTTGTGTTCAGTATGCAGCAATCAAAGCGACATCATCAATTTCCAACATGTTCTGACATCATTTGTTGTTTTTAGTCATTTACCTAATTGTTTAGAGAGCTAAATGACCGTGAAATTGAAAATCACTACAAATGAATTCTGAAAATGTTGAAACTTGCAATGGTATTATCATTTCACCCGCATCGCATGTGCGAAAGAGTAGAGAGGGTCACAAAAAAACTACTCAGAAATAAATAGAAGAAAATAAATAAAGCAGAAAAGAAAAAAAATATAAAAAATTACTCAAAAATAAATAGAAGAAAATAAATAATGCAGAAAAGAAAAAAACTATATAAAAAATTACTCGGAAATAAATAGAAGAAAATAAATAATGCAGAAAATAAAAAACTATATAAAAAATTTGTTGGGGCGCTGCCTAGTGGGCCTGCCAGACCTAGGGTGTGCAAATGCTGGCCCAGAAGGGCCAGCAGACTCACAGGGCAGCGCGCCCTAGTTAGGCCCAGAAGCCTGCTATATAGAGAAGTTCGAAGGAGCAGCCGCTGCTGGGTTTATAAACCAGTGCGGCTGGCCTTCGCTCGGCGAGGTGGGACTAAACATTGTGCACCGCCGGTGGCAGCGCACAACCATTAGTACGGGTTGGTGGCTCCAACCGGTACTAATGATTGGGCCTTTAGTACCGGTTCATTGCATGAACCGATACTAAAGGGGCCGTTTCCTGCCCCTTGGCCTAGCGAAAATTGGCCTTTAGTACCGGTTGGTGGCTCAAACCGGTACTAAAGACCCCTCCTATATATATGGCGCTTACGGAATATTCAGTTTCATCGACCACCACTTCTTCTCGATCCAACTTCTTCGCCGCGCCCGTCGCCCATCGCGCGCCGCCCTCGCAGGCCCCGCCGCCCTCGCCGCCCCCGCCGCTCGTCGTCGCCGTCACCGCCGTCGCCCCCGCCACCCATCGT
>NC_041392.1:670012500-670049108 GCF_002162155.2 Triticum dicoccoides
CCACCCATCGTCGCCGTCGCCCCCGCCGCCCATTGCCGCCGCCTTGTCCGCCGCCCGTCCCCGTCGCATCGCCCGCCGCCGCCCGTACGCCGCCGCCCCCCCGCTCGTACACACACACACATACACACACACATTGTTTTTACTTATTTTCTATTTTCTGTTGTTTAGATTAATGTTAGATAAATTACGTAGATAATAATGTTAGAATGTTAATGTTAGATGAATTATATGGAAAAGATGTTAAATATTAATGTCAATTTTAGATGAATTAGCTAGATATTAATTAGGTATATATATGAGATTTGAACTAGTTGAATTAATATAACTAGTTTATTTTTAGTATGAAAATTAATAGAACAAGTTTATTTTTAGTAAGAAAATTTAGGTATATGAGATTTGATGATCTAATCAAAATATTACTATATAGAACTACCTACTTTATTTTAGTAAGAAATTAATAGAACTAGTTTATTTTTAGTAAATGCTTAGTTGAATTAATAGAACTAGTTTATTTAGTTGAATTAATAGAACTAGTAAGTGTTTAATGTTTCATCTATATATGAACATATGTTAGATATTAATGTCAAATGTTAGATGAATTAGATATAAATTATATGTTAGATATATATTTAATTTAGTTATATGAGATTTCATTATCTAATTAACATTTTATTATATAGAACTAGCTACCTTATTTTTAGTAAGAAAATTAATAGAACTAGTTTAGTTGAATTAATTAGTTGAACTAGTTAGTTGAATTAGTTCAATTAATTAGGTATATTTTTCGTAAGTGCTTAGTTGAATTAGTTCAATTAATTAGTTGAACTAGTTGAATTTACAGAATTAGTTGAATTAATAGAACTAATAAGTGTTTAATGTTTCACCTATGAACATAGGAATGTCGTCTGACGACGAACACGATTTCATTATGTGTGAATACTGGGAAGACCAGCGCGGCCTGTGCGGCAGAAATTTTCTAGTTGATGATAGACGCTTCAGCATCAAGCTGGATGAGAACTTAGAAGTGGATACAGTAAGTCACAACGACAAGTCTTTTTTCGTAATTAAGCATGACTTATGCTTCATTTGCTTCACCTTTTAATTTTATTTTTCACTATTCTACTAGCGTATCCCCTACCATGCAAGAATTTTTGTCTTGGATGAGATATGTTTCAGTCCTAACGAAACTATGGAGGTAAAAAGAGTTTACTTGAAGACCGAGCATGGTTATACCTTCAACGTCAAATTATACAATGCAAACACATACACCTATTTTGAATGCAAAACTTGGCAAGCACTATGCAAGGCTTATGCATTTGAGTCTGATATGGTTATCACCTTTGATATTCGTCCGGAAGATGATATTGAAGGTAATAGAGACATCTGGGTCGATGTGCAGACGCCTCCACTTCTACCATTATGTGAGTTCCTCAACCATATTTATGTCTTTGATATGAGATTATTTGAACCAGTTGAATAATTAGTAGATCTCAATTTGTATTGATAGCTTACTTCCAATCAAGCAAACATGTCCGGCGCTTGGTAGACATGACCGTCCACTGTCCCGGGGCTGAACTAAACTGCGAGGAGACAAGTCATTATGTTTCATGGCTTGAGGATCTTGATGCTGTCAAGACAAATTTCTTCCTGCACTTAGAAATGTTAGTACTAAAAACGTGCGACCAATAGTGTTCATACTGAACTACGGTCACATATATTTAGGAAAGATGGTAAGATTTCTACTATTTCTCCTCAGTGCATCTTTTGCATACCTTATTTTTTTAAGCTAAACTTCATTGCTAAGTATGTTACTATACGATGTTCTTCAACAAGGACTCCCGATGAATGTTGTGCCTAATTGGATCGAGACTAAAGGTACCATGAATATTGTTAGCTTACGGCCAAGATATCCTACAATGCATTTTAGTGCATTCAGGATTTCTAATAGCGAGGAATGCTTAATAGTAAAAGACTGGAGCAAAATTGTGAACGATCATAGAGAAGTACTAGGGGGCAGCAATCAGAAGCGCAACCCACGATTAGGAGACAGGTTCATCTGCATGCTCCAATATGACGAATCAGCAAAGCTATACATGTTCTATGCTTTTTTACCTGAGAGAGAGCAGCAAGAGTGATTAATTAGCTAGTTCATGCTCTTAGTACTTGTCCTCTCATGTCCGTGTTCTTCGTCCTGAACTTAATCTCAAAGAGTGATTTGCTTTTGTGGTGTTATGAACGCTTATAATATCATTACCATGTTGAACTTGATGATATCTTTGCTATGAAAACTGTTGTTGGTGATGATATATATGATGCAAGAGTTTTTATATTAATATGATGATGATGATGATGAGTTATTATATCATTTATGAAAAAAACTGCATATTAATTTCAACTGGATGGATTCTAGCTAAGTGATCAAGTATATGCCATATCCATATTACCTCGATCACTTAATTTGGTGATCAAGTATATATAATATGGATATGACATATACTTGATGACTTAGCTAGGATCCACGCATCCAGTCAAACTAATCTGCGGTACATTCACCTAATGATTTAACAACTCATTATAATGTAAAACAATCACTAAATAAAATTGAAAACACAAAATTAAAGTAAAAATAAAAAAAACCAAAACACACCCAAACATTTAGTACTGGTTGGTGTTACCAACCGGTACTAATGTCCTACGCACCCATGGAGCTGGCTCGTGCCTCGTGGTTGCCCTTTAGCACCGGTTCGTGCTGAACCGGTACTAAAGGGGGGGGGCTTTAGTGCCCACAATTTAGTGCCGGTTACTGAACCAACACTAAAGGGCCTTATGAACCGGTGCTATTGCCCGGTTCTGCACTAGTGCGTCTTCATCGGCAAGATTGGCGAACCGGGCCCTGAGCCGGACACCTGCACCGACATCATTGAGACGGCTCACCGTGCGAGCCCTTCCCCGGTTCAGCCCATGGCAAAGCATGTTTTTGTTGGTGTCATCCATGGAGCAGAACATGAGGACGGACCGGCATCCGATGGAGAAACCGTCTTCTACTCCGACGACGAGTCTTCTGGAGAGACCGAATCGCTCTATCAGTTGCAGGATGGCCGGATTAGCGGAGGTTCCGAGGGCAACAGTATTCTGGACTCCCCTGATCTGCCAAACCGGGCCGCTATCTTCATGGCCGGTACACAGTCAGCGCCCCACTCATCAACCGCCGTAGCAATGCTCTCTGGTTCAGCAACAGCCACGCCGGCGGGGGCAGGGAGCTCTGCGCCACCTCCAGCTCAAGTTCTGTCTGACTTGTTCAACGCTTTGGCAACATTGATGGCCGCGGAAGTGGACGCAGCAGCCCGAGATCAGCACAATGCGGAGATCACAAAGGTGAAAGATCAGATAACTCAAGCTAAAGCGGACCTAGCGGCAGAGAATGCTAGGATGACTACAGAACGGGCCGAGTTAGAAGCTCAGGCCTATCGGGTTAGGCTGGATCAGAATGCTTCAGAGGAAGTCATGAGGAGAAGATACCGATCGCATCTCCCGCCGAGTTATGAGCCAAGAAATCTCTTCAACACGCCAGGAGCAGGAACCAGTAACCAGCCAATATTAAACCGGACGGAGGCACCACGAACAGGAGCGTCGGTTCAGCCACGCACGATGGACCCGCCCCGTCAGAACAACATTGTGCCATAGTACGTTCCAGCACCTCCTGGGCATTACTCCAACCCGTTGGACAACATTGTGGCTGCCGCCTCACGATTGGCAGCCCTCCCAACCGACGGCGAATCACCAGTTGTGATTGAGGCATGACGGGCTAGGGATCTCCTTCAAACAGCCCTAAACCAGCAGCAGGCATATTCGCATAGATGTGAGATGACTCATTCCACCCCCCGTCCAAGCGGGAGCTACAGCAGGCACGTTGAGGATGAACCGGCCGTATCAAGCAGTGCACGTCACCGTAATTCTTCGCGAAGGCACAACCCGACAGGGGGAGGTGCTAATGCGCAAGATGTGGCGGATCATGGTCGCGCACATCGAGAGGCCAAGTTAGCAGCTCCGCACAGAGCCCGTCAACCTACTCTGATTCACCCTACCGCTTCAGTAGAGCCAGGTGTGGTATTCAGTTCCTTAGGGGTGCCGTGTCTTACCCCCGCTTTGCTTAATGTGAGACTGCCCAAGGATTTCAAAGGACCTCGTAAGGTACCCAATTATACCGCCGATCTACAAGCAGAGGCATTGGTTGAAAGCTACGAGATGGCAATGGAGATGTTAGATGTGGATGAAGCGGTATGTGCTAAATACTTCACCATGATGTTGGAAGGAACAACTCGTACTTGGTTGAAGAGCTTACCAACTAACTCTATTGGATCATGGGACGAATTGAAGCACCGGTTTATCCAGAACTTCAAAGATACTTGTAAGTAGCCCATGTCAATTGTGGATCTGGCCGCTTGTGTCCAAGAGGATGGAGAGTCCCCGGCCCATTGGGTAAAGCGGGTCTCAGCTATTTTGCATTCATCAGATCATATCAATGCAGATACCGCAATGCTAACGTTGGAGGGCAATTGCCGTTTTCTACCGCTCAAACAGAAGTTAGGAAGGCTCAAACGTTACTGCAATGATATGTCAACGCTTATGGCCGCTTTGGTTAAATACACCGATTCAAATAATACCAAAGACCCTGACTCAGAGGAGGACAAACCGGGGAAAGGGAAAAAGAACGGCAACACTAAGGGTCAGCAGCATAATCCGGCAGGCCATGGGAACAATGGTGAGCGCAAGGCCGACAACAGCTTGGACTTTGTGGCTAACACCAATGCTCAGGAGAATGGTCAACACCGTAAGGGCAAGCAGCCCCAGAGGGGCAGAGGTTCAGGCCCCAATTTGGAGTGCCTGTTAAATCAACCATGTCCAAAGCATGGATCAAAGGAGAAGCCAACATCGCATCTTTGGAAGGATTGTTATATCATGCGAGATTTCAAGAACTCCAATATGTTTCAGTATGATAATGGCCCGCCCGGTGGTTCAGGAGGTGGCAGTTCCGGTTCAGGATTTCAGGGCAATCAAACCGGACACATCAATCAAGGGCACTAAAGCAACCAGGGAGGTTACAACCATCAGGGGAACCACCACCAGTAGTAGCAGTCAGGTTATCAGAGCAATCCTAAGTAGTTAAATAGTGGGCAATATCATGTCTTCACCACTAGCTTGTGTAAGCGTGATCAGAAGCTTCACAAGAGGGCAGTGAACTCTGTTGAACCGGCGGTGCCCCAGTATTTGCGCTGGTCTGAGCAACCCATTTTATGGAGTAGAGAGGACCACCCACCCCGGGTTGACAATCCGGGTCATCTGGCCTTAGTGGTGGCCCCTCAAGTTGGGGGATATAAGTTCACTAAGGTACTCATGGATGGGGGAAGTAGTATCAACATTCTATATTATGATACCTTCCGTCATATGGGGTTGACAGATAAGAATCTTAAACTGTCAAACACCATTTTTCATGGTGTGGTGCCCGGTAAGTCTGCATATCCAGTGGGCAAGATAGCCTTGGAGGTGGCTTTTGGAGATGATCATGATTCAAGATCAGAAACATTGACTTTTGAGGTGGTGAAAATCAAAAGTCCGTATCACACTTTGTTTGGGAGGCCGGCTTACGCTAAGTTCATGGCGAGGCCGTTTTATGTGTATCTGCAGCTTAAGATGCCAGGTCATAAGGGGACCATCACAGTACACGAGAGTAGGAAGATCGTTTTGGAATGTGAGGAAGGTGATGCGGCTTATGCTGAGTCGGTTTGTGCCACGGAGGAGCTGAAGTTTTATAAGGACCAAGTTGATCCGGCAGATATGACTTCTTTGAAAAAGCCAACTATGGAACACGATCCGGCATTGAAATTTAAATCGGCCACAGATACTAAGATGGTTGATTTTGTTCCTGGCGATTCATCTAAGTAGTTCAGCATCAGCGCTAACCTGGATCCCAAATAGGAAAGCGCACTCATTGAGTTCATCCGTGAGAACCGGGACATCTTTGCATGGAAACCTTCTAACATGCCAGGTGTACCGAGGGAACTCGCTGAGCACACACTTAACGTTGATCCTAAGTTTAAACCGGTCCGACAGTTTCTCCGTTGCTTCAATGAAGAAAGGCGCCAGGCTATTGGTGAAGAAGTAGCTCGGTTGTTGGCCATAGGGTTTATCGTGGAGGTCTTTCACCCCGAGTGGTTGGCTAATCCGGTGCTGGTTCTTAAGAAAAACGGCACTTGGCGTATGTGTGTGGATTACACACACTTGAACAAGGCTTGCCCTGCAGACCCCTTTGCCCTCCCTTGTATTGATCAGATCATTGATGCTACAGCGGGTTGTGACCGTTTGTGTTTTCTGGATGCTTATTCTGGTTATCATCAGATCAAAATGGCAGTTAAGGACCAGGAGAAGACAGCTTTCATAACTCCCTTTGGAGCCTTCTGCTATGTCTCCATGCCCTTTGGGCTTAAGAGTGCCCAGGCGACTTATGAACGCTGTGTTCAAAATTGTCTTCATAAGCAAATTGGGTGTAATGTTCATGCATATGTGGATGATATTGTGATAAAATCCAGGAAGGAGGAAACATTGATAGATGATTTGAGAGAAACCTTTGACAACCGGATTGCAGCTTTGAGCTGGTTTATCAGTCGTCTTGGGGAGAAGGCTATCCCTTTATATCAGATGCTAAAGAAAACATATGATTTTGTCTGGAGCGAGGCGGCTGATAAAGCGTTGGAGGATCTGAAGAGGCAGTTAGCTGAACCGCCTGTGCTTGCAGCCCCGATCGATAAAGAGCCGTTATTGCTATATGTGGCTGCTAATGCTTGAGCTGTTAGCGTGGCTATTGTGGTGGAGCGCAAGGAAGCTGGAAAGGAGTATCCGGTTCAACGGCCGGTTTATTATATCAGTGAGGTGCTCATTGAATCAAAGCAGAGGTATCAACATTGGCAGAAGCTGGTGTGTGGAGTGTTTATGGCAAGCCGGAAGCTTAAACATTATTTTCAGGGCCATCCTATCACAGTGGTTAGTTCAGCCCCTCTGGGAGATGTCATTCAAAAGAGAGGAGCAACGGGCCGGATTGCCAAGTGGGCTATTGAGCTTGGACCTCACGAGCTCAAATACATACCTCGCACAAAGATTAAATCCCAAGCACTCGTGGACTTCATCAATGATTGGACAGAATTGCGGGCACCAGAGGAAAAGCTAGATAATACATATTGGACTATTCACTTTGATGGATCCAGACAGTTGAGGGCTCGGGGGCTGGAGTCATACTAACTTCCCCACGAGGTGACAAGTTTTGTTATGTCCATCGTTTAATGTTCCCTTGTACTAACAATGCAGATGAGTATGAGGCCTTGCTCCACGGTCTTCGGATGGCTAAGGAGATGAACTTAAGACGGGTTAAGTGCTTTGGGGATTCAGATCTGGTGGCTCAACAGGTGTCTGGCACTTGGGATTCTAAGGACCCACTCATGGCTGCATATAGATGAGAGGTGGACACAGTGGCTGGTCACTTCAAGGGTTATCAGGTGGACCATATAGACCGACAAAAGAACGAAGCAGCGGACGCTTTAAGCCGCCTTGGTTCTCAGCGTAAACCGGTCCCACCAAATGTCTTTCTTGACGTGCTACATAATTCGTCGGTCAAGGTACCAACAGAGGAGGAGTTGGCTATTCCTGATCTGGAGGCTCAATTGGTGGCAGCTTTGCATGTCATACCGGATTGGACAATCCCATACCTGGCTTACATGAACCGGGGCGAGTTACTGGATGATGAAACCTCGGCCCGACAGATAATCTGGCGTTCTAAGTCGATGACCATACTCAACGGAGAGCTACATCGTTACAACGTCTTAGGGGCAATTCAACGTTGTGTCTCTCCTCAAGAGGGTTGTGAGATTTTGCAATAAATCCATGAAGGGGATTGTGGTCACCACGCCAGTTCAAAGTCTTCGGTAGCCAAAGCTTTTCGCGACAGTTTTTATTGGTTAACAGCTCACGTTGATGCGGAGGACTTAGTCAAAAGGTGTGACGGTTGCCAAAAATTCACACGGCGTGCTCATATTCTGGCTCAGGAGTTGAGGATGATTCCAATAATGTGGCCATTTGTGACTTGGGGGCTTGATATGGTTGGACCCTTTAAGCGCTCCAAGGACAAAAAGACCCACTTATTAGTGGCAGTTGACAAATTCACCAAATGGGTGGAAGCAGAGCCAGTCAGTAAGTGTGATGCGGCCACGGCGGTTCAATTCATCAAAAAGGTGATATTCCGGTTTGGCTTTCCACACAGTATTATAACTGATAATGGTACTAATCTGTCAAAAGGAGAGATGGAGGAATTTTGCCAATGTGAGCACATCCGGCTTGATATAGCATCGGTGGCTCACCCCCAGTCTAATGGTCAAGCGGAGAGGGCAAATCAAGAAATTTTGAGAGGTATTAAACCCCGGCTTATGGTTCCTTTGAAACGGACACCGGGCTGTTGGGTTGAGGAGTTACCTTCTGTGTTATGGAGCATCAACACCACACCCAAAAGATCTACGGGTTACATGCCTTTCTTCATGGTTTATGGAGCGGAGGCAGTTCTTCCTAGTGACATACGTCACGACTCGCCTCGTGTGGTAGCTTATATTGAAGCTGATAATGAGACAACACGTCAGGACTCACTGGACTTGTTAGATGAGGAGTGTGATCTTGCAGCAGCATGTTCGGCGATTTATCAACAAGATCTCCGATGTTATCACAGCCGCCGGGTTAAGACCAGAACCTTTCAAGAGGGCGATTTGGTGCTCCGGCTCATCCAGGATCAAACTAATATGCACAAGTTATCCCCACCTTGGGAAGGACCCTTTGTGGTCAGCAAGAATCTGCACAACGGGTCATACTACCTCATTGATGTTCGAGAGCACAAAGACTCACGTAAATCGGAGGAGGAGACCAAGCGGCCATGGAATATAGCTCTTCTTTGGCCTTACTATACTTGAGCCATAGGCTCTTCATATGTACATATTTATGACAATGTATATATTGTATAATAAACCAGAGCCTCGAATAAAGCGGGGTCTTTGTTCTTTTTACATCATGTGTGTGCTTACAAGAGTTTTTACTGACAAAGCGGAGTTTTGTTAAACCGGTCTCTGCAGCCGCACGGATATAAAGAAAATCACTAGGGGGCTTGGTCATATCTGAACCATAGCTACACCTCTTGGTCGGTTTGAAACCACAAAGGGATATCACTAGGGGGCTTGGTTGTTGTCACACCATAGCTACACCTCTTGATCGGTTTAACACCACAAAGGGATGTCATTAGGGGGCTTGGTTGTTGTCACACTATAGCTACACCTCTTGATAGGCGTTAAGCCAAAAGGAAATTTTGTGGAGCCAAAGAGAGTCTGTTGTATTAAGCACAACTCAAACATAGGTAACCACCGAGCATAGCTCACATATTACCTGGGGCTCTTTGTTCTCAAAGAACAATGAATTTTGAACCCTTATAACAGGCTATCAAGCTAGGCTTGGAAGCTAGGTGTATTCACCTAAAACACCGGATTATCCTGCCTCTTTAAGTAAGTCACTCCGTCCAGGTAAACCTGGTATGACCCATCAAACGTTCGACAAGTCAATCCCATGGACCCTGAACTTGTCACAGTTAAATCGGTGATTGGTTAAAGATTGAGGTCCATCTAAAAAAGGCTTTGTAAAACGATTTAACCTAGTGGCCTGGCAGCCCATGAAAAGCCTCGATTTGGAGCCTGGCAGCTCGTAAAAAGCCTCGCATGTTCTTTTTGAGTTCTATTTGCCAAGTTTTTCGCCTTTGTTGAGGTTCATAATATCTTCCAATAAACCGGTGTTCTTAACCCAGCTTGTCTTTCAACTACAAGTTGTCAGTACATGATCAGTTATAATCCGGTGTTCATTAACCCAGTCTGGTTTTGACTAACAAGTCGCCAGTGTTATAAGGAAAACCCGGTGTTTATTATATGCCGGTACGGTTTATTATCATAATCCGGCAAATTAAGGATGGAGTTATCAACGCTCCGGATTGGTGTTTACACCTTTACCATACAAGCAGTTGGTCAGCCAACGAGGTATGTTGCAGATGTTATTTTTTATACACTTTGATTATCCATCCAAGTATTGTCTATTTTTGGGCATCATGACCCGTCCAGTGGTAAACCACTAGGACACTTTCAAGTTCTTATATCCAGGAACACAAATCATCATAGGCTATGCATAAATAGATCCCAAAAAGTGGAGCAAGTTTTCACAATGTCAGAGCACCACAACACATGCTCGATGGCATGACAGATAAAGGTTTTTTTTGCTATCCTATTACAAGAAGCTTCAAAACGGATCCAATTGAATAATTGTTTCTAAGCAGTGGCACACAATAGCTGGTAAACCGGCTGCCGGTTTAAGATGTTTCGTCTGGATGGTTTGACGGTTGAGGGTCATTGGGTGCAATCACTTCTTCTTCATCCCTCCCCAGACGCTGGAAATCAACCTTGACCAATTGATTCCGGTTAAAGCTTGAAATACAACTTCTTCATGGATAAGGCTGGAGGGGTTAATATCAGGAGCGTAAGTGTGCTTACGGATTGGAGGCACAAGTTCTTCGACTTCATGGATTTCGGCAGGCTGTCTCTTCCCTTCAGTGTCATAAGCTGGCTGGAAATGAGATAAATCTGTGCCTTGTGCCAGTTTGCTGGCTATTGGCCGCATCTCCTTTGTCAGCCTTCGGAGATCATCATTGTCGAAGTTTGAACCATCCCTCTTCACACCCGGATATCCTTTTATAATGTCATCCGCTTCAAGGTCCGGAATCCATGCCTTGGCCCGGATTAGCGCGGTTAATGCTCCTGCTCTTGTGGCTGCCTTCTTCAGTTCGGTAATCCGGGCTGGTAACATGGCCAGCTTCTCAAGAGTTTCTTTTATCAGTGATGGCACCGGCTTGTTGTAAGCCGAAGTGCAAATAGCACGCTGGGACCTAGAGTACAACTGTTCAATCAAGGTATAAGCCACTTTAAGATTCATCCGCATATTCGTGCCCAAATGAGCAATACAAGTGCCTGTCATGGTTTAAAATCAGCAAACGGGTAAATGATAAGATCTCATGAATTGGACAAACTGCATAAGGAGATACTTACCAAAAATAGCGGGCGTGATTGCGTTGATTTGCCGCTTCAAACCAATTAGTTCATCTACAACTAGCTTGAGGGCTGCTTCGGCATCCTCAGCTCTTTTGGTTAAACCAGCCTTCTCGATTTCCCAGTCAGCATGTTCTTTGTCAAAAGACTCCTTTAGCTTTTCCATAGCTGTCAGGGCTTTGGTCAGCTCCTCTTTGGCTTTCACAGCCTCTGCTTGTTGGGACTTCACGTTCTCTTGCAAATCAGCGGTTCAGGCATCTCTATTGCTTAGCTCGGCCTGTAACAGCAAAGATATGTCAACAACATGATATGTATTTTCAAAGTACTAAGTGTATAACAAGTTATGCACTTCGTACTTGGGGCTAATGCCTATTCGCTCTATTATCAATACATTTTTTATAAGTCTCTAGAACAATGCAAGCCTTATCCTTGACACTTGGGGGTTAATGTACATCTGTTCAAGTCGGACGCATGGATTTCAAGACCTGGATTACCTCGCAAAGCTAAACCGGCCCTTGGGGGATACACTGAGGAAAGCTACATAATTGCATTGGTAAAGTATCGGCTTTGTTAAGGACCTGACATGTTGAGGGTTAGCAGGAGAGGATTAAATTATTTGTAAGTCCCTGTTTAAGATTAACATCATAAAATGGCCCTTGGGGGCTACTTGGGCTAGTATTTCAACTTTGGAATCAAAGAAATAAAGGGCGATGAAAATACCTCATAGCGTTCCTTCATCGGGTTCACCAAACCGGCTTCATAGTCATGGTTTGAGTGTAGACGGTTTAAGAAACCGGAGTGAAGTTCTTCATCACTGAGATGAGCATAGCTTGATAAGTCAGTGTTCCATTTACCCTTTTCCCTAGCAGCACGCTCTTCTTTGGTGCTATGTTGGGCCAAGACTACAGGATGGCCAGGAGAGCTGTGGCCCATGCCAGTAATGATAATATCATCTCCTTGGCCTTCAGTAGTTTTTGTGGGTGACGATGGAGTATCAGTACCTATCACCGGAACAGCCTGGTTTGGAGCTGCCGGTTCAGTGTCAGGCACAACAGGATCAGCTTCTGGTTGTTCATCAATATTCTGGTCTGGAAGGGGTGGTTCATCAAAGGTAGCTTCAGGATGAGGACCCTCCGGTTCACGAGTTTGGTCCGGTTCACCTATTTGCTCTTCTCCAAAAACCGCCTGGTCTTCTGACGGATTGTTGACCCGAGCTTTCTTGCTGGGTCTAGCTTTGGCTCTGCAAACAAAATTAAAAAGAAGGTTTAGCATCTTATTCAAGATTTGCAACACATTTTGAAGAAAGGGTTTGAATGCTTACCCAGCTACAGTTTTAAGAGGAGGGAGTTGGGTTGTTGTTGATTTGCAAGAGGATGAGGGAGGTGTCACCTGATAATTTGAATCGGACGGATTAAGAGGTTGTCTGAAATAACCTGCCTTGGGATAAGAATTGTCAGAAGTGGGAGAGACCTCAGATCGGCGCTTCTGAACCGGAGTATCAGGTAAACCGGCCGAAGTGACCTGTTGGCCACTGTGCCAGGTTGTCCGGCGAGCTTCATGCTGTTGCGTCTTCAAAATAAATGTTGGATCCAAGTAAGCAAGAGGATGAGAAAAGCTTACTTTCCGGAATGCTTGACGGGTTTTTTGTGTTGGCATAGAGTCTAAACCAGAGGAAAGGGTAATTACCTCTACATCATTAGCCTGGTTGCCTTCTGCGTCCTCTTGATAAAGATCATTGTTAATGAGGTGCATGAAAAGGGAGCCAAGTGAGTCAAGTTCTACCTCAACTTCCGGATCATCGACATCTTCATCAAGTTCCATGTTGATCCGATCAGCCGTTTTCCGCTTTGAGGTACGCTTGACGGCTTTGGTTTTGGGACGGGATGGATTTGTCGCTTTATCTGGGGATTTCCGTTTCCAGAAGGGATCATCACCATGTTTATACACAAACAAAAGAAAGTTTACAAGTTGAACAATTTAAAGATATCAAAGATAAAAAGGAATCATAGTGCTTACAGCAGGCAGTTTATTTTGAGTGCAGAAGGGGTTCAAGCCGGTTTGGCGATAGACTGATTCCGGTTCAATGAAAATCTTCTTGACGCTTCCAGTGACTTCTTCATCGGTTACCTGAATGTTGATGTGGCGTTGGGGGTCTTCTAATTCACCAATGTACTCACACATTAAACCGGGGTGGCGGCTTAGTGGCAAGACACTCCAAGATATCTAGCAACGCACAAAATGAATGCATGTTAAACCGTTGGCCATAAAGGCCCGGAGCTTGGCGAGTTGAGGGGCATATTTGGCCCGTTCCACAGAACTTAAATGTTGCGGCATTGGATGAGTGTTGGAAAGCCGGTGATCACGGTAGCCTGGAAGAGGGTTCTCATCTTCAGGAGAGGTATCTATGAAGTAGAACCAAGTCTGGTTCCATTCCTTAGGGTGACTGTGCAGTTTGGCATGAGGGAATTCAACTTCCTTCCGGTTTTGAACAGAGGCACCACCAATCTCAATGTTAGGACCGTTTACAAATTCTGTACGCCGGTTCAGATGAAAAAAGTCACGGAACAGCTCAGCAGTTGGTTCTTCTTGTAAGTACACTTCACAGAAGACTTGGAAGTTGCATATATTGGACACAGAGTTGGGTCCGATATCTTGAGGATGGAGTTGGAAACTGGCAAGCACATCTTGGTAAAACTTTGACCCTGGCGGTTTGAAACCGTGGCCTATGTGGTCGACAAAAACCACTACCTCACCCTGCCTTGGGGTTGGAGGATTCTCTGTTCCTGGAGCTCGCCATCGAATTTCAGTTTTCTTAGGCAAGGTGCCGATACTGACCATTCCATTCAATTGTTCCTCGATGACCCGGGAACGAGCCCAGTTGCAAGCGGCAAACTATTTGGCCATTGTGAAACGAAAAGCTGGAAACGAAATGCCGGTTTACAAATCATTCATCATGATACGCAAGATGCAATAGGAATAAAGATATACATATATGTGAAATTGCGTAAACCGGAGACTAATACAATAATGAATGACAAGGTCATATCAAGGGCATACATGTGTTGTTAAACCGGACTATTACAATCAATGTAAAGGAGGTTTGCCGGTTTACTAGGGGACTAATGGTATGAGATAGATTGTTTTCTACAAGGGTAAACCGCCTACATGGTACAGAGGATACAGATCTAAGGTGGAAAGGGCTAAGTAAGGTAAAACAGGTTTCACAAGATCACATGGGAATTTTGGATCTACCACAAGTCAGGAAAAGAAAAAGATTTAGACCTAAAAAAGTTGGTCCTGGAGCAGTTCACAAAGGTCCAGATCGGTCTTTATGCGTATAAAGCTTGGTTTGATAGCCAAAATAAGGACCACTATAGCTACCGCACAGAACGCATCAAGTTTGAGGTCTGCTGTGTGTGGACCGACAAAGAACAAGAGAAGAACGCCATGAACTCATGTGAACCCTAGGTGGATCTACAGAGGAAAAAGGGAAGATTTACCGAAGTTGTTGAAGTAGAGGAGGTGCACCACATTTTTCTGGTTCAGTCAGGTCGATGTAGCGGCCGACGATGAGGCATAGGCGAAGCTCGATGACCGCGGCGGCGCTCGGGTGCAGAGGCGTCGCGAGGAGGAAGAAGAGACGAAGAGGCAATGGGAGGAAAGGAAAGGGATCCTCAACCCTATTTATAAGACAAAGAGATAAGCGACAAGCGCAGGAATCGAGGAGCCTAAAAATGGATATATGACAAGGTTGTTGCCTCGATTGTTGGATGCTCATTAATAAAGGGTATCTTTGGTTTTAATGAATAGGTGATGTCACGGCGGTTTACTACAAATCTAGAGGATGACGTCACGGTGGTTTACAAGATCTATGCGAAGGTGCGAAGGGAGGAATTTTTCTAAGTGTCGAAGATTGACATGAACAAGTTCAAACCAATCTGGGGCCTAATGTTGGGGATATTACTACTGGATGTAAACCGGCTAGGAGTAGCCGGATTAGCTTTATGAAGATTAGAAGCCCATGAAGACGTAAGAATGATGGCGCTTTATGAAGGCCCAAGGCCCAGAGGTGAGTTAAGGCCTGTAGATGTAAACCGACCTTATTATGTAACTTGCATTGTAAGATAGAAAGTGTAGAGACCGAATCGGACATGTTTATGATCCGGCTTCGGGACTCTGTAAACCGGTGGGCGTCAACCTATGTATATAAAGGGACGAACCGGCAGCGGTTTAGGGACAACAGATAACAATTCCAGAGCCAGTCAAAGCGGATTCTCTCCCTGGTCATCGAAACCCTAGCAATACCAATCACAACTAGACGTAGGCTTTTACCTTCATCGAAGGGGCCGAACTAGTATAAACTCCCCGTGTCCCCTTGTCCGGTTTAACCCCTTTAAGCTAACCCGTTGCGATGGCTCCACGACTAAGTCCTTTCACGAGGACATCTACCGTGACAAACCCACAACAACCGAATTTCTTCGGACGTCCGTTGCCTGAGAATGCTTGAGCCAGGGGAGGAATTAACGGACGACCGGATAGACTGAACGTCCGGACCCAAGGTACCAGAGAGTTTTTTACGGACATCCGGACAGAACCGGACGACCGACACACAAAAAAATTTCTGTGAAAATTTAGATGATGACTAGGGGGGGTGATGATGACATGATGAATTGTTATAATATCTAGTAGTGAGTAACCTATGTCAATACAACAACATCACCAAAACACATACCGCTCATATATTGTTCTAGTGACAAGAGCAGTGGCCATGGCCACCATGTATGATTATACGTGACATGGCTCTGCAAAGAATGGGACTTTGGGTGCATAATCACTACTCCATCATAGAAAGCTCCATAGTTAGAATAACATGATAGCTTTGAGAGTGTTTGTTCTTTTTATGCATTTCATAGGGTGAGATTCCTCATTAGTTGAATGTCTCCCCCTAAATATATGCCTACATCGAGACAAGACATTATGACAATGCATGCATGGGTACTAGTTTTCACATAATGTTGTCAAGCTCCAAGATACCAAGTTCACGCCTAAGTTGACAAAACCTTGCTTCATCCAATGGCTTCGTGGAAATATCTGCAAGTTGCATATCTGTCCCAACATGACCAATATCAATATCCCCCTTTTCCACATGATCTCTCAAGAAGTGATACCTAATATCAATGTTCTTGGTGCGAGTATGATCTTTGGGGTTCTCAGCAATATTGATGGCACTTTCATTATCACATAGAAGAGGCACATGTCTATAGGTGAAACCGTAATCCTTCAAAGTTTGCCTCATCCATAGTAATTGAGTTGCACAACTGGCATTTGCAATGTATTCAGCTTCTGCGGTGGAGAGAGCAACACAATTTTGTTTCTTCGAGGACCAACTTACCAAGGAGCATCCAAGAAACTGACAAGCACCGGAGGTGGACTTACGATCCACTTTTTCGCCAGCCCAATCCGCATCTGTTTACCCAATGAGATCAAACTTAGCATCCTTGGGGTACCATAGACCCAACTTTGGGGTGTGAACAAGGTATATAAGAATATGCTTAACCGCCTTATGATGACTTTCCCTAGGGGAAGCTTGAAATCTAGCACACATGCATACACGAAACATGATGTCTGGTCTAGATGCACAAAGATAAAGCAATGAACCAATCATAGAGCGGTAAGTAGATGGGTCGAAAGGAATACCATTTGTGTCTTCAGTGAGTGCACTTTTGGTTGGTATGGGTGTCTGACATGGACTAGCATCACACATGCCAAACTTCTCTAAGATATCCTTGAGGTATTTTGCTTGAGACAAGAAAATTCCTTCTTGAAATTGTTGAATTTGAAATGCGAGGAAGAACTTCAAATCCACATTGAGTGACATTTCAAAATTCTTGGTCATGGAAGCCGCAAACTTCCTGCACAAATGAATGTTAGGGGAACCAAAAATGATATCATCTACATAGATTTGGCATAAGATCAAATCACCCTTGTCCCTCTTAGTAAAATGAGTGGGATTGATCACCCCTCTCACAAAACCATCATCGAGTAGAAACTTCTTAATATGATCATACCAAGCACGAGGTGCTTGTTTGAGGCCATACAAAGCCTTATGAAGTTTATACACATAGTCTTTGTGATCGGGATCAACGAACCCAGGTGGTTGTGATACAAATACTTCTTCTTGTAGAGGACCGTTAAGGAAAGCACTCTTCATATCCATTTGATGTAATGTAAAACCATTGAAAGCAGCATAAGCAAGTAAGATGTGAATGGATTCAAGACGGGCAACAGGGGCAAAGGTCTCACCAAAGTCTAAACCTTCAACTTGTGAGTACCCTTGTGCCACTAACCTTGCCTTGTTTCGGATGATTACACCATTCTCATCTTGCTTGTTCTTGAAGATCCACTTTGTTCCAATGACGTTGTGCTCAGTAGTTGGCCTCTTGACTAATGACCACACTTGGTTGCGTTCAAAACTGTTCAACTCTTCTTGCATAGCAATGAGCCAATCGTTGTCCATCAATGCATCTTGTACCTTGAGAGGCTCAACACTAGACACAAATGAGAAGTGAGCACAAAAGTTTGTCAAGTGTTTACGAGTGACTCTACCTTCTGATATGCCGGTGAGAATTTTGTCAACATCAGCACGACCGACCACACGGGGCATGATGGAGGTAAGAGTTTCATGAGGTTCAACTTCATGTCCATCATCCACATCCGCAACATAAGGATCATTGATGTGTGGTGGAAGGTCTTCTTCTTCATCTTCCATTTGTTGAGGTTCGTTATCAATGATTGCACTTTCTTATTCTTGCCCTTGGTGATGATCTTGTTCTTGATATTTATCATGAAAAGGAACTTGATCATCATCTTGTACTTGGTCTACGGGTATTTGTTGAACAATAGGAGCTTGAGGTGGTATGGGTGTTGAAGTAGTTTGATGATGCGTGAAGCTTCCATCTTCTTCTTCATCATCATGAGGTTCTTGCTCCATAGGAAGAAGTGCACCAACACCCATGGTCAAGATATCTTGAGAAGAATCTTCTTCACCTACATCACTTAGATCAACTTGCTCCCCATGGGAGCCATTAAATTCATCAAACACCACATCACAAGTTTCTACAACACATCCATTGGATTTGTTGTAGACTCTATAGGCGTGAGAGTTTGATCCATAGCCAACAAATGTGCCCTCAATGGTTTTGTATTGAAATTTTCCTAACCGTTCTCTTTCATTGAGAATGAAACATTTGCACCCAAATACTCGAAAGTACTTGACATTTGGCTTGTTACAGTTAGAAGATCATATGGAGTCTTTTCCAATATAGTGCGGAGAAAGAGCCGGTTTGATGCATGGCAAGCAGTGTTGACAGCCTCGGCCCAAAAACTATGTGGTGACTTGTATTCATCCAACATGGACCTTGCCATCTTCACAAGTGTGTGGTTCTTTCTCTCTGCTACACCATTTTGTTGGGGAGTGTATGGAGCTGAATATTGATGTTCAATCCCTTCATCACTAAGAAATTCTTCCAAGGTGTAGTTCTTGAACTCGGAGCCATTATCACTTCTTATTGCCAAGATTTCTTTGTCAAACATGCGTTGTGCTTGCTTGGCAAAATCAATGAAGGTGATCTTCGTCTCATCCTTGGACTTGAGGAAGAAAACCCCTGTATATCTTGAGTAATCATCAACAATAACAAGTCCATACTTTTTCCCACCAAGACTATCCCATGAAGGAGTCCCAAAAAGATCCACATGAAGGAGCTCCAAAGGCCTTGAGGTAGACACAATATTCTTGGGTGGATGCTTTGATTGATGTTTCTTCCCGGCTATGCATGCACTACACACACGATCTTTCTCAAAAGAGACATTTGTTAGTCCAAGGATGTGATTACCCTTTAAGAGATCTTGAAGATTTCTCATGCCGACATGGGCTAGCCGGCGATGCCATAGCCACCCCTTGTCGGCCTTGGCCATTAGACAAGTTGCATGGAATGTGCTCTCTTTCGAGAAATCAACCGTGTAAAGGTTGCCATCCAACTCTCCAACAAAGGCCACTTCGAGAGTACCTCTCTTAAAGACTTTCACATCCGTTAGTCCAAAGAGTGTATCATAACCAATAGAAGCCAATTGGCGAACAGAAAAGCAAATGGTATTTAAGGGATTGGACAAGCATGACATTTGCAAGCGACATGTCATTTGTGATAGCCACCTTGCCCAACCCGAGTACCTGTCCTTTTGATCCTCTACCCAACATAATGCTCATAAATGGTTGAATGGCTTCCATGAAATCATAGAGCAACTTGCTATCTCCGGTCATATGATTGGTACATCCACTGTCAATCACCCATTTTACTCCACCGGAGAAAGCAACCTACACACAATTATGACTTGGTTAGAGGCACCCATTATGCAATGGGACCTATCAAGTTAGTCACAAGGGTCTTAGGGACGCAAATAGCATAAAACCAGAATGCATTTCGAGGACCAACAAACTTTGCATAAACCACTCCATCCTTAGCCTTACGAGGTACATAGGATCGAGGCATGAACTCTTTTGGCTTGTTGAGAGTGGGAATGTCCCTCGTGGCCTTCCCACTAACAACCTTACCTTTCTCCTTGTTCCCTTGTTGTACAAAAGTTTCTTTTAGAGGGGTGGTGCGCTTTTGAGAGGATGTCTTCTTCTTGCTTGTGCTAGGGTCAAACCCGAGTCCCTCTTTGGCGAACACTCCATTGTGTTGGATCAATACCTCATTAAGGTTCTTTTGCCCTTGAGCACACGTCATGAGCCCTTTCTCGATTTGAGCCTTGAGAAAGCGATTTTCCTCAAGAATAGATGCTAGATCACTACTAGAGTTAGTAGTACAAGCATCAACATTGATAATAGGAGAAGAGTAAGCCTTGGCTAGAGTTTCAAGATAAGTAAGCTTGAGTGTCTCAAAACTCTTTGTAAGAAGGGTGAGCTCTTCTTCCTTAGTCTTAAGGGACACGGACAGGAGCTCACAATCATTAGAGAGATAAGCATTCGACTTCACAAGCTTACTTTTATCATTCATCAAATCTTCGCAAGAGTCAATAGCCTTTTCAAGGAGGCAAGATCTTTAGTATGAACATCAATGTTTGCACCAATTTTCAAGCATAGTTCATCATTTCGTGTTTATTCATATTGGACTTTCCGCTCAAGGATTTCATATTTTTCCTTTTCCTCGGTGACGAGGGTTTCGAGTTCCTTAATGGTGATGGTGTGCTTACTCACCATCTCCATAAGCATACAAAACATAGTGAGCTTCTTTCCTTTGAGGGAGCACATGAACTTATTTAGTTTAGCAAGCATAGGATCATCTATATCATCATCCTCATGACTATCCTCCGCATCAAGTTACTCATCACTAGGAGTAGGAGGAGTGAAAAGAGGAGGATTTGATCGTGGAGTTACCTTGACCTTGTCAAGAGAACTTTGGTCATTTCCATCTTCTACCAAGGCCTTTGCCATTAGGCACTTCTGAGCGTTGCCCTTGTAGTCCTTCATATAGTTGTAGGTGACAACATCACCACTCTTGTTGACTAGCCTCAACGTGTTTTTATAATCTTGAGCAACTCCGGAAACACCACTAACATCATCCGGATCGGATTCTTCTTGAATAACCATTGCTTTCCCATCTCTCTTCTTGAGCTTGGATTTCAAAGGATTTGGCAACTTCTTCTTGGGAAAGATCTTGGGAAACATTGGTTTATCCTCCCTCTTCTTATAAGGGCACTCGTTGGAGAAG
Source organism: Triticum dicoccoides (assembly GCF_002162155.2). Classification (NCBI taxonomy): domain Eukaryota; kingdom Viridiplantae; phylum Streptophyta; class Magnoliopsida; order Poales; family Poaceae; genus Triticum; species Triticum dicoccoides. The sequence continues at coordinate 670,033,433 of NC_041392.1, forward strand.
TGGTTGGTTTGTTCACAGTTGTAGCATTTTCTTACGTTCTTCTTTTGAAATCTTCCCTTGAATTTTCCCGTGCTAAACTTCTTGACAAAGACAGCCATGTCTTCATATGAAGGGCCCTCATCGGATTCAACCTCATCACCATCTTCTTCTTCTTCATCATCATCATCATCTTCTTCTTCTTCACTTTTCTCATCTTCACATACATGCTTGGCCTTCAATGCAAGATTGGTCTTTGATGTTGGAGTACCATGCATGGCAAGATGTTTTGTGGCATTTGCCTTTGACTCTTCAAATAGTTGGAAGGTGGATATGATGTCATCTGTAGTCATTTCCTTGAAGGCATGGTGTTGTCTTATGTCCCACACCATTTGGTGGTGATATGGGGCAAGAGCGTGAAGCAACTTGTCCGCAAGAAATCGCTTAGTCATGTTGAATCCATCTTGTGTCTTGTCACACTCACACGACTCAATTTCAGCAGTGAGAGTCATGAGACACTCAAGGAGTTGATTGGGAGTTTCACCTTTCTCCATACAAAAGTTTTGCAATTGCCCGTTGGCAATTTCATATTGAGCACTCCGGAGGGTGGAGGTACCGGTCTTGGATCTTATAATACTTTCCCATAGTTCCTTTGCACTTGTGATGTGTATGAAAGGTCTCCTTTGCTTTTCAACCATACCTCTCCTTATACACATGGTTGCAGTGTCATTGAGATTCTTGTCATAAATTTCTCTTGGTGTAGGATTCTTTGGATCAACCACATGGTAACCATACTCCAAGATCTCCAGCATCTCATCGTTTCCATATCGAAGATGATCCTGCATAGCAACTCTCCGCAAGGCAAAATCGGAAGTGGTATCAAGTAAAGGAGGTTTGCCATGAGGGTTATATTTTGGTTTCTCAACTTGGGGTCTTGCATAAAGCCAAGGAACACTGGAGTGCTCATTGTTAGGAGGTTGTTGACCAAGTTACGGAGTAGGCACAATTGGCCTCGAAGCCGCACCACCAGAAAGTGGTGCAAGCACCGTGGACAACGTGGCTAGTCTCATTTGTACCAAGGCCTCAAGAGAAGCATCATGCTCCTCTTTTTGCTTAGCAAGGGCCCATTCCAGATCCTTAGAAGTAAAGGACTTGACTTCTGAAGAAGCCTCACCTTTATCCTTCGGATCTGTAACAAGGGGAGTCCCATCGGGGTTCATCTCTCTAGGGAGGTTAAGCCACAAGAATAGAGCACGAGGCTCTGATACCAATTGAAAGGATCGAGATGAACCTAGAGGGGGGTGAATAGGTTCAATTACAAATTTTAATTATTACTTAGCAATTTTAGGCAATAATGCGGAATATGAAGATGAGCCTAACAATTGCAAGAGTAGTACAAGGAGCTAAGCTAGATAAACAAGTAACACAAGTATGTAAGTAAGCAAGCACAATATGATACAAGTAAGTGCTAAGAGACAAGTAACCACAAGTAGAGAGTTAGGGTTAGGAATAACCGCAACTCCGGGAGACGAGGATGTATGCCGATGTTCACTTCCTTGGAGGGAAGCTACGTCACCGTTAGAGAGGTGGATGTTACCACAAAGGCACACCAACGCCACCAAGGCTCACTGTCGGTGTCAAAACCGGCGGATCTCGGGTAGGGGGTCCCGAACTGTGCGTCTAGGCCGGATGGTAATAGGAGGCAGGGGACACGATGTTTTACCCAGATGCCCTCTTAATGGAGGTAAAACCCTACATCCTGCTTGATTAATATTGATGATATGGGTGTTACAAGAGTAGATCTACCACGAGATCAGAGAGGCTAAACCCTAGAAGCTAGCCTATGGTATGATTTTATGTTGTGATTGTTGTCCTACGGACTAAAACCCTTCGGTTTATATAGACACCGAAGAGGGTTAGGGTTACACAAGGTCGGTTACAAAGGAGGAGATATCCATATACGTATTGCCTAGCTTGCCTTCCACGCCAAGTAGAGTCCCATCCGGACACGAGACGAAGTCTTCAATCTTGTATCTTCATAGTCTAACGGTCCGACCGACGGAGATAGTCCGGCTGTCCGAAGACCCCCTAATCCAGGACTCCCTCAGTAGCCCCCGAACTAGGCTTCAATGACGACGAGTCTGGCATGCAGTATTGTCTTTGGCATTGCAAGGTGGGTTCCTCTCCAAATTCTATGTACCTGTCAAAATAATGTCCGGTTTCTTGTGAATGTTTGTACTCCTTGGCTTCTACGCCCAATAATGGCCACTTTCCACGTGTCGAGCGAATGTGAAGAGCCAGGGTGTTTTCACATTTACCCCCTAGCTGTGTGAATGAGCCGCCTATTTAAAAAGACGAGGATTCAGATCCAAATCACACCATCCTACCTTGGCGAGCCTTCATCGGAGCGCACCCGACAGAGATCCATTCCACCATGGCCAGTCGACGCAGCTCCTCCTCTTGCACCCCTAGCTCCAAGCCTGGAGATTGGGAGAGATGTTCCATCCCGCACAGCAGATTAGTGATGCTTCAGTCCAAGGGATTTCTTCCCCCAGTGTACATGGTCCCGGTTCGAGCCGGGCTTGTCACCTATAATGGCAGAGAGCAAGCGGAGAGCCTTCCCAATCCCTCCAAGGGGGAGCGGGTATGCCTTGTACCTTACTTGGTAATAGGGCTCGGATTCCCAATTCATCCGTTTCTCCGGGGGCTCCTGGAGTTCTACGGCCTCCAGTTGCACAACCTTACGCCTGCCTCCATACTGCACATCGCGGGATTCGTAGCCCTTTGCGAGTTGTTTTTGGGCTGTGAGGCTCATTTTGCTCTGTGGAAGAAGCTGTTCTGCCTTGTGCCCCGTTCTCAGAAGGGGTCAATATATCAAGTGGGCGGAGACAAAATGTGGCGTATTGCCGGGACCAGATACCTGTCCGGGACCCCAAAGAAGACGTGCGAAGACTGGCCTTCAAAATGGTTTTATATAGAAGACGTCCCCCTCCCGGATCCTATTCGGATCGGCCTTCCTGAGTTCGACAATGCCCCTTTGAAGAAGCGCTGGAGCTGGCGTCCACGGAGCTCCCTGGAGGAAGATGACAGGGACATTCTTTATCTGATGAGCCGGATAAGTTCTTTAGCTCGATCCGGATTGACCATGATCAAGGTCATGGCCATATGCATTATGCGGCGCGTACAGCCGCTTCAGTATAGAGGTCACCCCATGTGGGATTTCAACGGGGAGGATGACGCCACCCGCCACGGCCACAAAGGACGGGGATCGGCTACTGATCTAATAAAGATCTTATCCACTTTGTACAAGGGAGAAGAGGAGGAATTCCTTCCTGTCAACCTGTAGAGCGGATTTTCTATGTACAATCCTCCGAGCTGGGTAAGCGGAGACTTTTTATCGCCCATCCATTTGATATTCCCGTAGTTAAGTATTCATTCTAGCGATTTTATCGCAGGAGCTGCGCCAGGCAGTAAATGAGATAAATAGCCCTCCTCCACAACTTGAGGACCCCGGACGGTCCCTTGACCCGGCCTCCCAGGAGGATCCGGACATATCTATTGAGCTGATCGATGGGGTATTTTAACAATGGAGTAACGACAACGCCTTGGTGGCCATTACAGCCGATTACCCTGGGCTAGTTCCCGCCTCACAGGTGACCGAGACCGAAGTCCCAGCACTTAAAAAGGGATCCTTCCTTGCGCTTTTTGAGTGCCGTATAACAGCCGTGTTTTGAAGGGGAGGTCCTCGGGGCAGAAGGCCGAGCCTGTGGCAACTAGCCAACAAGGGGCCGCGAGGCCAGGCAGGCTGAAAAGATCCGCAGTCCGGATTGAGACACCGGCGCAGCGGTACGACGCGCCGTCTTTATTGCAAGACATTATTTTCAGAGGCATATTAACGCCCATGCCTTCTTTTCAGGAAAAAGAAAGCTCGTCGGACTATACCCGGAGAGGCTACCAATCGCGCCTCCACAAGCCAGGCTCTAAGGCCGGATTCAGAGGCAGGAACAAATACAAGGCGTGCGCCGGGTGCTCCTCCGACAGAGGATGCAGATAAACTGTCCGCCACCCATTCCGAGGTGGAAAGTGCCCTGAACCACAGGCATCCCTGGACTGTTCTTCATGACGTTTGTTTCTCCCAAGAGGCATTGGATGCCTTCAACTCGGGAGACGCGCACCTCCGTGCCGCTCAAAATGGTCTAGCCAGAGCCATGGAGCAGTATGTAAAAGACATACGACTGAGAAAAATTGATGGTTATATATATTAGTAGCCCCTGAGACTTGAAACAGTTAGGATAACTGATTTAAGGATCATTTGTTATGCAGGTTCTTACAGAAAAGAATACTCAACTGTCCCAGGAGCTGGAAGAATGCAAAGCCCAGCTTCAGGCCGCACTGGCCGCAGCAGGGGAGCCCAAAGAGACCCCCTCTGGTAACATATCCTTCGAATGATAAGTATCATATTAGAATGCGGCGTATATGCAGATCTGACGATAAAATTGCAGATGACGCTGGAGTAAATCCGGATAAGCAACAGCTCATATGCCAGCTGAGGGCCGGTGAGAGCGTGCTTACGAGGGTGAGGCAGGAGAAGAATGATCTCCAAGATGCCAACACCAAGCTGGGCGTGGAACTAAAAGATGTTCGTGCCCAACTGTCGGACTCTGTTAAGGAGAATCTGCGGCTTCGACGCGGCATATTTAGTAAGTGCTTGAACGAACTTTGAAAAAGAGTTCGGCGAGGAAGCCGGCTGACAGAGTTATGTCTATAGGTATGCTAACAGGTCGTCCTGCCGAGGAGATGCCTGGTTCAACAGGTGATCTTCTTCCCGAGCTCGCACAGTTGCACGAACGAGTTCGGCAGGTGATGCAAGGCGTCGCCCAGGCCTTGTGGCCGTCCGTCTCCATACCCGAAGGCCTTGGAGAGCTTCCAGAAAAGCTGAAGGGAGCACGGCGGTGCTTCCGATTATGGAAGATATCGGCCTGTCGTCAAGGCGCCAGGGAAGCCTGGGCAATGGTGAAGACACGCTACACAAAGGCTGACCCGAGCCACATGGCCAAAGTCGGACCTGTGGGGCCTGATGGCAAGGAGATTCCTGTGAGTTTAGTGTACGGCCAAGTAGAATTGGCCGCAAAATATTCCCAACAGGACTGTAGACTAGACAGCCTATTGGATGGCATTGAAGAGGAATTCAACTAGTCAAATTGACTATGTAATTTTAAAATGACATGTATGATGCCTTCTAGCCGGATCGTAGATCGTTTGTCGTGGCGGACCTTTTTGCTTCAACCTCGGGACCCAACGGACCGGAGTGTATCCGAATACCCTCTCGGTTATGTAAGAACCGGGGCATGCATGGAGACCAGGCGTAGGGGTCATTAGTGCTTTATCAGACAAGTGCCCAACTAGTTATGTTATATTACGTGGGTAGTAAGAAACATCTTCCAGAGAGAATAGTTCCGTTAAGGGTTCCTTTCCCTGGGTAGGCATGCCCTAAAGTGCATGTCTGGACTGCGACAAGAAGCGCAGAATAAACATCGGGGGGCAGATATGAATAATAAATAAAAGTCATCTTTTGTTCACCGACCGAATATTCTCTTAAGAACGCTAGCTTTCGGCTTCACCTAGTCTGAGGTACACGTCCGGCTGACCCGGCGGTAACAATCGCAGAGGTGCTCCCCTTATGCCCTAGCCGAATTAACGGGAACGTAGGGCATAAATACAAGAGCCAGGCAACCCAGCTTGGCCAAAACTTAAGTCATATCGATGCATATAATGGTGAAAAAAGGTACATACGGAAGTATAACGCATGTGTTGGGCGTGATGCCCAGGTAAATAATTTAAGCTTTTGTGAAAGAAGCCCCCAGGTGTAGAGAGTGCGGCTAGCACATATGTAATGTACAAGTGAGGCACAAGGTGACCCTTGAAGGCCTAGAGAAATAAAATAAAGAAAGGGAAACAAGACAGATGATGCATATGCAGAAAATGGACAAAGGGAGGGGACCAACATAAAGTCCGGTGCTAGGCGTAGAATCTTCAGAGCCTGGCTGCGTTCCATGGGTTCGGCTCGAGTCGACTAGTCGATGCATCCCGCAGTCGGTATGCTCCGCCGGTCAGAAGTTGGTCGATGATGAAGGGACCTTCCCATTTGGGCTCTAGCTTGTTCTTTTTCTTATCCGGCAGCCGTAGAACTAGTTCGCCAACGTTATAAGTTTTGGCCCATACTTCTCTGCTTTGGTATCTGCAAGCTTGTTGCTGGTAAAATGCAGAACGGGATTTGGCTATGTCGCGCTCTTCCTCCAAGGTGTCCAGACTGTCCTGCCGATCGAGCTCAGATTCTCTTTCTTCGTACATGCGCACTCGAGGTGAGTCATGAATTATGTCACAGGGCAGGACTGCCTCTGCGTCGTACACCATAAAAACGGTGTGTATCCCGTACTACGATTCGGCGTGGTCCGCAGCCCCCAGAGTACGGAGTCGAGCTCCTCTACCTAGTGCGTGTCAGACTCCATTAAGGAGCGCACTAATCTGGGTTTAATGCCGCTCATTATAAGACCATTTTCTCATTCGACTTGACCGTTGGTTTGTGGGTGATAGACTGAAGCATAATCGAGCTTGATGCCCATTTTGCTGCACCAGCGTTTTACCTCGTCCGCCGTGAAGTTTGTGCCGTTATCAGTGATGATGCTGTGGGGGATGCCATAACAATGTACAACCCTGGATATGAAATCTATCACCGGTCCGGATTCGGCTGTTTTAACCGGTTTGGCCTCTATCCATTTGGTGAATTTATCCACCATGACCAATAAGTATTTTTTTCTTGTGGGTTCCCCCTTTAAGGGGTCCAACCATGTCAAGCCCCCAGACCGCAAAGGGCCATGTAATGGGGATTGTTCGGAGGGCGGTGGGTGGCATGTGGCTTTGATTTGCAAAGAGCTGGCAACCAGCGCAACGTCGGACCAAGTCCCGTGCATCTGCCCGGGCCGTTGGCCAATAGAATCCTGTACGGAAGGCCTTACTTACAAGAGCCCGGGCTGCAGCGTGATGACCGCCGAGTCCGGCATGAATTTCTGCCAAAAGGTTCCGCCCTTCCTCTTCGGAGATGCACCGTTGAAGGACTCCGGTATCGCTTTTTTTGTACAATTCTCCCTCGTGGACCCTGTAGGCCTTGGATCGCCGCACTATACAGCGTGCCTCATTTTGGTCCTCCGAAAGTTCCTATCTAGTTAAGTAGGCCAGGAATGGTTCTGTCCATGGGGCAACAATGGCCATTATTTCGTGGGCTGATTGTGTTATTTCAGTGGCGAAGCCTACGATTGTGTCAGAGAGTTCTGTTTCGGGTATTTTGGCCGGGTCCGGACTGTTGTTACCGGTGTCCCCTTCCCATGCTACGGATGGCTTGAAGAGCCGTTCCAGAAATATGTTGGGAGGTACCGCGTCGCGTTTTGCGCCAATGCGGGCGAGGATATCCGCCGCCTGATTGTTTTCCCGAGCCACATGGTGAAATTTGAGCCCCTCGAACCGAGCTAACATTTTAGGACGGCATTGCGATAAGCTGCAATTTTTGGATCCTTGGCATCAAAGTCTCCATTTATTTCGGATATCCTCACGCACCTCTAGGCGTTGAATGCCCATGGATACTGCCATCCGGAGACCAAGTAGAAGGGCCTCATATTCGACTGCGTTGTTGGAGTCCGTATACATTATCTCTAGTACGTATTGAACGGTGTCTCCTGTTGGGGATGTCAAAACGACGCCAGCCCCTAGACCAGCCAACATTTTGGAGTCGTCGAAGTGCATGATCCAGTTTGAATATGTGCCGTACTCTTTAGGGAGTTCGGTTTCCGTCCATTCAGGGACGAAGTCAGCCAAAACTTGCGACTTAATAGCTCGCCATGGCTTGTAAGTTATGTCGAATGGGAGGAGCTCAATGGCCCATTTGGCAATCCGGCTCGTCGGGTCGCGGTTGTTTATAATATCGTTAAGTAGTACTTCCGAGGCTACCATTATCGAACACTCTTGAAAGTAGTGTCGTAGCTTCCGGGATGCCATAAATACCGCGTACGCTATCTTTTGATAATGCGGGTACCGTGATTTGCATGGAGTAAGGACAGTGGACACATAGTAAACCGGCTTTTGAAGGGGGAATTTGTGTCTGTCCACTTCTCGCTCGACGACGAGCACTGCGCTTACTACTTGATGAGTTGTCGCAATGTATAATATCATTGGTTCACTACTAGAAAAACCCCTACTAATGGCGCACCTAATATGGCCATTAATGGCGCACCTGTGGTGCGCCATTAACAGCACGCCATTAGTAATTTTTACTAATGGCGCACCACCTGGTGCGCCATTAGTATCTGGTATACTAATGGCGCACCGCGGGTGCGCCATTAGTATAGGCCAGCGTGCGCCATTAGTATGCCTCCCAGGGGCCATGTATACCCAGGTGCTTTGGCATACTAATGGCGCACCACCACTGGATGCGCCATTAGTAACCGCGGCATACTAATGGCGCACTACCCAGTGATGCGCCATTAGTATGCACTGTCATACTAATGGCGCATTGTCCTGTGATGCGCCATTAGTATGAATATTAGGTTTTTTTTATTTTTTATTTTCTGTTTTTTGCACAGGTTACAAAATGTATAGTTTGACAAAATATAGACAGTACACATCAACAACAGATTCATCGAATACAATAGAAGATTAGTCTTTGAATACAATTCATCATATTAGTCTCCGAATACAATTCATCATATTAGTCTCCGAATTAAAAAGACCGAACAAAGATAGAACATTATATTACAAGTCTCGAGACCGCGAGTAGCGAGTTTGTCTTCACATTACAAGTCGATATCGATCATCTAAACTACCATCACATAGAAGAGAGCTGCGGTCATCACGATGAGCATCATCACGATGAAACTCGTCTTCATCCGGTTCCTCCAACGCTCCCTCCCCTCTCCCGCTAGATAGCGGGCGTATCTAGATTCGGCCTCGGCCCTAGTGGTGTACCCTTTGTAACTGTTACCGCTGAATCGGTGAACCTGTCTCCGACACTCCTCCCAGTCATCGTAGACTCCGGGAACCTTACCCTTGTACACGACATACATCGGCATCGCTATGCACTAGCCAAACGAAACGTTAGTACCAATTCACAGACAATACATAAGCAATATATAATTATGCAACAGAACGATCGGAAGAGAAAAGCAAGACATTAATAGCATCGATTACATCTAAGTTGAACGACTCTCGAAACCAAAGAGACATACTACAAGTTCATTAAAGTTTAATTACAACATGAGCCAATCGATGTTTCAGAACTAGACAACTCGACTCAAGGGACCGGAGCGTGGATGAAGCCGCCGTCTATCGTGGGAGTCATGAAAGAACGGACGTTGTCATCCTGCATTTGTAGCATTGTGTCGATGTCACTGTTGGACGGTTGATTTCTGAGGTAGAACTGCCCCGAGGTACGAAGGACATCTTGATGGATGATTTCCGCAAACTACGACTGGATGCGAAAGAATTCTTATCGGAGGTCCGCGTCCTGGATTGCCGACACGCTTGCGGCCCAATCTTTGAGTTTACTCGGTAGCAGAAGTTGATGATGGTCCCGTACGATCGCCCGCATGTGATGGATGGCGTAGTAGGCACCCTTCTAACTGCCAGGCAGCTGCTTGACGTAGCAGAACATCGTATTGTGGGAGAACACGTGCTTGCCGTACTTACGAATAGGCCTGGTGAAGGTGCCTCCAGATTGGGCATAGCCGGGGAGAACATCATCAAGAACCTTCTTGACATTTGTGTAGTCTACGTTCGACTGACGGTCCGGGTCGAAATATGTGGCCATGGAATATTTGGGGCTTAGGAGGATGAGCGTGCAACGTGTGTCACTGCAGAAAACACGGAATGTTAAAAGAAAAACGATCAAAATGTAAGAATTCATATGTTACGGGCCGGTTGAGGGGAGGACTTACTCGGGAAAGTAAGGCACGAGGAAGTTATCCTTATCTTGGTTTGCCAGAATGACGCCTTCGAGGTAAGAACTCGCGACTTGCCGGTCCCCAGCGCTGCCCAAGATCTTGGCACGCATGTAGAAGGGGTCGACTATCACGATGTCCGGGGTCTTGTCGCGAATGATCCGCATCTCCATACTCAGCGAAAATAGCCGAACGAAGGTGTAGTGCAGCGGATGAAGGTTCAACATAGCGTGGATGTCATCAAAACACAGGACGATCGTACGCCCGATGGAGTTATCCACAAAGCCCTTGCCCTCTGGCACCTTGGCCGCGAAAACCAGGTATGCCACATCCTTCTCCCTGAGACGCCGCTTCTCCAAAGCAAGAACACTATCATGCAGACTCCGCATAGCACCGGTTGCAGCATTGAGCATATTTGTCGGTAGCATCGCCCTACCCGCCACATGCACCCTCCTCGAGATATCCTGCGATGAAGGTGGCCCGTCCTGAGCACGGATCGTACTCGGTGCCGGCTGGCTCGCACCCTTCTTAGTCTTTCTTTTGCGTGCCTTCTTCTTCTCCTGTAATGGGACCGAGTTCTGCTCACAGACCGCCTTCTTGAGTGTGTTGGGGCTGATAATATTTTGCACCTCACCTATCTGAGGCTCGGTGAAGTCGGCAGCTGGAGGCGTCTCCTGAGAGCTGAACGCCAGACGGCTCCTATTGCAACTTGGCTTCTCCGCGGTACGAGCTAGATCGCACACGTCTTTTGTTGGGTTTGGTTCTTGAGAAGGAGGCCCCATGAAGTCGCCATCGTACCCATGCTCGGCAAAGTACTGATCGACGTTGCCAAATGTATCATCGTCGTCGTCGTCGTCGTTCTGATCCTGTGCCATATGCATGTTTGGATCCAGTGGCATAGGGATGTCCGGCACCGTTACGGCGGTCTTGCCATGGGGCCGACTTGGCGCCAGCACGACTGGCGGTGTTGTCTTTGGGGTGGTGTCCCCCGCCCCCAAACGAATCTGGCTCTTCGGCCAAAGCAGGGGCCAGCTCAGGCAGGCGCTGAGGGTCATCACGTCTTCATCGTCGGCCCCGACGGGTCGAATCGGAGGTAACAAGTCGTCGCAGCCTGGCAGCACCCAAACCAGTTGAACCCTAAACAAGTTGGGTGGCATCTGGGTACCGTGGAACAAGGGGTTGCCCGGTTGAACGATTTTGCCCTTGGCGACATCGACCAACTCGTTGTTCACGAAGTGGAGGAGAGTGCACGGAACATCGGCGGCGCCCTGCGAAAACATGTAGGGTGTCAGGGATGCCTAGTCAAAGGCAAGGAGATGAAGTCCTCGGCCGAGAGAGGCTTAATTAGTTACCGTGATGATGGCGTCGAGCTCGGCTAATGTCGAGGCACCGCCAACGGCGGGCGTGCAGTTGACGGAGGGGCCGCTTGCTGAAGAGGTGCCGGCCGGCGTACACCCGGGTGCATTAAGCTCCCGTGCCGGCGTCGGAGACACCAATGCTGCCTCCGCCGGAGGCACCAATGGCCCCGCCATCGCATTATGCGAGTTGCTGGCCGTGAAGCTAGGAATCGGGGGCGGCCCCTGTTGGCCGCCCGCAATCCATGCACTCAACCCCGAGATCAAGGTAGGCACAAGGGCGGTGATCGTCGCTCCGAGTCGTTGTTCCACTTGCTCTTGGACAATCTCCGGAATCCGCACCACCTGTGCCTTGAGTTCTTGAACCTCTCGCGCCTGGCTTTCCGAGCTGGTCTTTTTCTCCTTCCGCACACCAGCGGTATAGTATGACCCCCATTTTGTCGACAAGCCTTTGCCGGCCACACGACCAGCTGACGTCGGCTTACTGAGCTTATCCTTGTTCTTCATTACAATCAACCCCCTATTTAGAGTGGTGTCCCAAGGGTTGCTCTTAGTCGACCCCGCGCTACTGCTTTCAGTCGCCTGCGGAAGGAATGCGAACCATTTAGAAATTTGGCTTCATTAATTAGAATGCAACCATATGGAGCTAATTACGCGGGGGTGTATTCCTTACCAGAACAAGCTCAAGCTGCCTGGTCTTTGGATCCGTGGTAAGCTCCTTTGTTTTTGGGTCCTTCTTGTACCGGGCCCTAACAAAGTTCCTGGTCTGCTTGTCACCGTATTTATCGAAGAGGGGCGGTAGGCCTTGCTCGGCACGGTCCGCCTCCTCCTTGTCCCATATAGGCTCCGCCACTCTGTAACAGCCGGGACCGAGTGTGTGTTCCCCTATGTTCAGCTCCCGCATTTGTTTCCCCCACTCACTTGATTGGGAGCTTGCGGTGCTCGAGCAATTGATCTTGAAGTCGTTGTAGTCATCTTCGGTGATCGAAGGATTTTTCTCCTTGATCTTCTGATAACTCTCACCTTTCTCGATCATTCTCTTCACATTGCTTTTCCAAGTAGACAGGGCCTTGCTCATCTTCGTGAGGGCAGCATTGTTCACTTTATTCCCTTTGAGGTTTGTGTTTTCAAATTCAGCGGGGAACTTGTATCGTTCATGCAGCTTCGTGAAGAGGAGGTGGCGCAAATTCCCTCGGTCAGGATGCCTCAGGTTCTCGGTGTTGATCAAGACGGTGCTCCAGACAATGCACCCGAGCTGAAGCGAGTACCCCTTGACTATTCGTTCGGGCGCCGTTGGATTCCCGTTGGAGTCCACTTCAGTAACTTCCTCCTTGAGGGTGCGGAGCACGATCGGGCGCCGGTCCTTCCGTTGCCTCTTCGGTTGGCTGCCATCTGTGCGTGCGCCGCCATCATCAGTGGTGGCATCCTCGGCGGCACCATCAGTGGTGGCATCAGTGTGGTCATCCTCGGCGGCACCATCCGTGGTCTCAGGGTCGGTGGGGAAGGCGGCAGCCTCATAGAAGTGAGGTTGTTCCTCCATCTCCTGGGACAGCTCCCAGAATGCCTTGCCGCCCGAACCCCCGGCCTCATCGTTGTGGGCCATGTTTCTCTCTAAATAGAAACAAAGTTTGGTCAAAAAGTTGGTTATTGTCAAGGAACAAGATCTCTAAGTTGACCAAATAACCTAATTCTCGAGGAATGTCGCCAAAAAGTTGGTTATTGTCAAGGAACAATTGAGAGATGTTTGTGATATTGCGTAGGTGTTTTGGGATAGAACCTGTTAGTGTGTTGTTGCTAAGGTCCAAGTCCACGTTCTCAGGGTAACCTAGTTCTTGAGGGGTGTGTCTAGAAAGTTGGTTGCTGCAAAGATACAAGGTTGTGAGTTTGGTCAAATTGCCTATGATGCTTGTGATATTGCCTTGGATCTTGAAGGCACTGTTGCATGATGCAGTGGTACAGCCAGCATGGGACCTCATCTTTGCAGGCTAATTTTCTCGATTGTAACACTGGGATTTGTGCACAAGCTAAGCTAGCTAAGACAGTAGCTTCCTTGCAACCCACAAAAGACAAAGGAAAAGGGGTGAAAAGGGGGAGATGGTTAGCTTTGATGAGCAGGCAACATCTTCCTAACCCCCTTCTTCTTGTCTCCTCTCACTATCTCTCTCACACACATGGCAAGCAAGGGTGTCTGAGTGTGTGAAAAAAATACTAAACTAATCCAACCACTAAAGCAAATTAATTTTTATTTCGGTTGAGAATCGGGCACCTTCTAGGTCAAGAAAATTGGGCATGACCTTTGCTAATTTTCTTGACCTTGGAGTGCCCCATTTCTCAACCGAAACGGAAATTAATCAACGTTTCAGGAGAAAGGGGTCATTTTAGAAGATCACAAGTAGCAGCAGCATCACTTGACAAAATCACAACTAGCAGCAGCTCGCAGATAGCAGCAGCAGCATCACTTGACAAGTAGTACAGCAGCAGCAGTAGCATGCATGCACTGGTCCATGGCACAAAGTCCATGACCCAGAACAGAGCACTTTACTAAAAATGAAGAAGAAAAAAGGCATGTATGCACTGGTTGTAGCAAATCATCATTTCTGAATCAAAACAACAATTAGGACAGGGAAATTATGACACACTTCTGAAGAAAAAATGATTTGTGTAATCTGGTTGGTACTCTTACAGTTGCATAAATTGAAAAAAATTTGATCTGTTTGATCTGGGTTACATTATCAGCAACCTTGCATTTCATTTTATACAAAGGAGCTCACAAAGTCCATGTCATGCTTCGCAATATTTGTTTACTGAAACTAAATGAACAAGAGCAAAGATGCACTAAAGGTTCTGCTGGACATGCTTTATGTCTAACACTCCTATGTTTAAGATATGCATAACATTCAATCTGGATCAATCTCACACTATGAACATAGGAAAAATTATCACTCCCCAGGGATTTAATCAGGGAATATGATATTCTTCAATCAACAAGAAAATATATTTTAGCTCAGAAAAGGATTTACTCAGGGAATACAATATTTGCCTGTTGCTAGTTGAGTTTCAGAATGAACCACTCTCTTTCTCAGCTCCATCAGTACTACTACAGTGCAGTTCTCCCCTCAACCAGAAACATACTCCAATCAGTAAAACTGGAAACAGAAGAAACAATGATATGCAAAATCTGGTTATATGCAAGCAATAGCATGCTCTAAATACAACAAGTCACCCTTTGCAGCCAAGCAATGAGCAGAACAGTCTAAGCCAAATCTTTGTTGCCATCAATTTATATATACTCAGGGAAATTGATACATGGAGGTCCTACAATCTGCTATTGAAGTTGAGCTACGTAGTAGGAGTATGTTTGATTAAGTTAGCAGATTTGAGCACAACACGCTGCATGCTGCGTCTTTGAGCACACCACGCTATTTCATCATCTCTCTAACTTGGTGCACAGAGTCCCATTTTCAATTTAGTTTCAGTAAAAATGCCACTAGCAAATAATTGTGCTATGAAAATAATTGTGTCCTTGTCTATGAAAATAAATGGTCAGAGAAAAGGATTGTACCACCACTTAATGATATATTTCCTTGGTCTCTAACGAACTACCAGTGTCAGTGTGCCATTGGCCAGTTGCACTCGTGGTTCAGACAGTACCACCTCCAACCTGCCTAACTTTTCTGGTACTAATACCAATCAGTGCTTCATATACACACACATATATATTCCTACTCACACAATGATCACAAAGTCAAGAAATTAACGAAGGAACATTCAAAGATTCAGGTACTGTACTATCTGCAACTTGCAGATAAACTGCAACAGCAGTTGTGCTTGTGACTAGACCCCCTACCTAATCTGTATAAACGACTTTTCTCTTGGTACCAAGCAGTGATCCATATTCCTATCTGCACAATGGACACAGCACACAGGCACAAGAAATTAGCAATGGAATGTTCCAAGTCTCGGTCAACCTCTAGATGTCACTGTCTGGTTGATTGACACTGACAGGTAGATGGGATGGGATGGGTTCATGCAAATTTTTAGGCATGTTAAAAATTTAGGCATCCAAGGTTCATGCAAATTATCATGCTCATATGGAGATGGGATGGGAGGAGGGAAGGGGATAGGGGTCGGGGCGGTAGCTTACCTTGGAGGAGCGGGCCGGGGTGGAGGAGGCGGTCGGAGAGGATAGGGATGCCGGGGAGTGGGGCGCGAGGAGGATGTCGGGGACGAGGTCCGGGTGGTGGTGGTGCTCCGGCAACGGTGGTGTGGACGGGGCGGCGTCCGGGCGGCGGGGCAGCGTCGAGGTGGCGGGGCAGCGGCGTCGGGGCGGGGTCGAGGCTGCGTCGGGGCGGCGTCGGG
>NC_041392.1:670049907-670050467 GCF_002162155.2 Triticum dicoccoides
GGAGAGGGCGAGGGCGAGGGCGAGCAGCGAGGGCGAGGGCAGCGGCGGTGGCGGCGGTGGATCGAGAGGGAGAGGGAACTGGCGAGGGGGAGAGGGAAGGGGGGACCGGGCGAAGGGGGAGAGGGAAAGGGGGGATCGGGCGAAGGCACAATACTAATGGCGCACCTCACTGTGGTGCGCCATTAGAATATCCATACTAATTGCGCACCTCACCGTGGTGCGCCGTTAGTAGTTTTTTTATTTCAACTCGAGCCAACAGGTTATGTACCACCAGAACTAATCCACATCAAGTCCCCTCTACTAGCTCGACTGGTCAGCATCCAGTTCTCACACCAGGAGGTCCTGGGTTCGACTCCCAGGCTCCACAAATTTTTTTTAGCATTTAAAAAGCTGTTTGATACTTATTTGTGTTTAAATATGTTCAAACTTGTTTAAATAATAACAATAATATTTTTTATAAGACAGTAGCATTTAAAAAGCTGTTTGATACTTATTTTTTTATAAGACGGTGCGCGGGGTGCGGGGGGTCGGCGGCGGCGGTTGAGTAGGGGAATCGAGGG
>NC_041392.1:670050606-670108928 GCF_002162155.2 Triticum dicoccoides
AGTACCCATGGCTCATTTTTCGCGGTGACGTTTGCGCCCGCGGTCTTGGATTTGGCTTCGGGTATAACCATGGTGGTGAAATACCGGTCTTCTTTTATGACGTTCTTGGCCCATCTAACACGGAACATCGGGACCTTCTCTCCAGCGTAGCTCAGCTCCCAGATCTCCTCGATCCTTCCGTAGTATCTGTCCTTGTCGTTACCGGTGTAGGATTCCATCGTTACCCCGGAGTTCTGATAACCATCGCTCTTCATGTCCTTGGCCTCGGTGTAGAATGTGTAGCCGTTGATATCGTACGCCTCATAGGTCATCAGGTTGTGCTCGGCGCCCTGTGACAAGGCGAATATGAGTTGTTCTTCCGCGGAAGAATCCTCATGTAAAGGGTACGACAGAAGCTTCTGCTTGAACCAACGCATGAAACATGAGTTGTGCTCTTTGAGTATATCTCCGTCCGTCCTCTGCTGGCCTCGGTCATTGTACGTCTTCTTAATAAAGGTTTTGTGCTCTACCACCCAAGGATCGACCACGTCTATGTGTTGTAGCGTGACTAGGTTTGCTCTTTCAAAGTCGGCGAGTCGACCCTCGAAGTCGACATGCATTTCGCGGCGACCCTCACGGTGACCCCATCCAGCGAGCCTGCCGAGGTGCCTGTTGACGGGCAGACCAACGGGGTTCTCGATGCCTAGATAATTCGTGCAGTAGGAGATGCACTCTTCGGTCAGAAAGCCCCTGGCTATGCTTCCTTCTGGACGTGACATGTTGCGAACGTATCCTTTGATGACACCATTCATCCTTTCGAACCGCATCATGCTGTGCAGGAACGTCGGCCCGAGTTGGATGATATCCTCCACTATATGGACCAGCAGATGCACCATAACGTCGAAGAATGCGGGCGGGAAGTACATCTCAAGCTCGCATAGTATCACCACGATCTCTTCCTGTAGCCTTCTGAGTTGCCTCACGCCAATCGACTTCCGAGAGATGATGTCGAAGAAGTTGCATAGGCCAAATAGCGTTTCACGGACGTGCGCGTCCATGATCCCACGGATTGCAACTGGAAGTATCTGCGTCATCAGCACGTGACAGTCGTGAGACTTCATCCCGCTGAACTTCTGCTTCGCTGGGTCTAGGTATCTGCTTATCTTCCCCGCGTAACCGTAAGGAAGTTTTACTCCTAGGAGGCAGGTGAAAAACTGCTCGATCTCCTCCTGACTTAGAGTGAAGCACGCGGGAGGGTAGTCATTTCCGGTCCTCTTGGCCTTTTTGCCTTTGCGACGACTTTCTGTGTCCTGCTTCGCCTCATCATCATCATCATCATCATCATCATCATCATCATCATCATCATCATCATCATCATCATCATATATAGCGTGAAGCTCCTGCCTGATGCCCATTGATTTCAAGTCTGCCCTTGCTTTCGGCCCATCTTTGGTCCTCTCGGGCATGTTGAGCAGGGTACCAAGCAGACTCTCGCACACGTTCTTCGTGATATGCATGACATCAAGGCTGTGAGGCACACGGTGGATCTTCCAGTACGGCAAGTCCCAGAAAACAGACCTCGTTTTCCATACCTTCAGCAGCGGCTCTGGCGCCTTTCGCTTCTTTCCCGGCTCTAGCGCCTTTTGCTTCTTTCCCGGCAGTGGGCAGTCTTTCCAATTTTTCAACAGCTTGTCTATTTCCTCGCCGCTCCTCGTACACGGGCGTTTTCGGGGTTCGGTTTCACCATCGAACAGATCCTTGCGTTTCCTCGACGGGTCATCATCGCGAAGCCACCTTCGATGTCCCATGAACACGGTTTTCGAAGACCCGGGATCTCTATCTACCTGGCGATACATTGTGTCATCCATGCACCTTACGCATCCAGAAAATCCGTGGACTACCTGCCCCGCAAGATATCCGTAACCGAGATAGTCGTGCACCGTCGTGAGCAGTGCGGCTCTCATAGGGAAATATTCTTTCTCTGCAGCGTCCCACGTATTGGCTGGCGTTTTCCACAGCGTGTCAAGCTCCTCTTTCAGCAGCCCCAGATACAGATTGATGTCGTTCCCTGGTTGTTTCGGCCCTTCAATTAGCATACTCATGTGAATGTACTTCCTCTTCATGCACAACCAGGGGGGAAGGTTGTACATCCACACAAACACAGGCCAGGTGCTATGTGTGCTTCTCTGGCTGCCAAACGGATTGACTCCATCGGTGCTCGCGCCCAGCACGATGTTCCTTGGATCGTTCCCAAATTCTGGGTATTCGAAGTTCAACGCTTGCCACTGGCTCGCATCCTTAGGGTGACTCAGCATCTTGTCTTTTTTATCTATCTCTGGATCATTTGCGTCATCTTCTCGCTTCTTCTCCTCCCTATCCGCGTGCCAACGCAGGAGCTTTGCTACCTTAGGATCCGCGAAATACCGCTGCAGACGAGGAGTGATCGGAAAGTACCACACCACTTTTCGAGGAGCTTTCTTCCTCTTCTTGTATCGAGTGACACCGCACACCGGACATATGGTAGACTCCGCGTGCTCGTCCCGATAAATGATGCAATTGTTCATGCACACATGGTATTTCACGTGCGGTAAATCCAAAGGACACACGATTTTCTTCGCCTCCTCCAAACTGGTCGGGCACTTGTTCCCCTTGGGAAGACGTTCGTGCCAGAATGACATGTTCTCGTCGAAGCATGCGTCGGTCATTTTGTGTTTTACCTTCATCTCCAGAGCCATGAGCATTACTTTCAGGCGGGTATCCTCGGGCCTGCATCCTTCATACAATGGAGTAACCGCGTCTAACTCAAGTTGATCCATCTTGGCTTTCTCTCGGGCGGCAGCTCTTGCGTTATCCGTCTGCTTGAGAAGCAGCTCTTGAATATGAGGGTCCTGCACCCAGCCCATCGATGGTCCAGCGTCGTCTGCTCCGCCGGCATCATCATCATGTCCTGCATCTTCTACAAGATGATTGTGTACAGCATCACCGTCGTGATCATCTCCTGGGGATTCTTCGTCTTCTCGCCCCCCCCGAGCCGCGGTGGTTGTCTTGCTGCCCTTCCTCATTTCTTGCCCGGCCCCCATGGACGACTTCGTAGTCATCTTCATCACCTTGCCACCGATAGCCATCCATGAAACCACGCAAGAGCAGGTGGTCCCGCACCTGCCTGGAATCCGGGTCCGCAATAAGGCTATTCAGCTTGCATCTTCGACATGGACATCTTATCGCCGTCTCGTTCTTTTGAAGCATCTCGGCCTTCGCGGACCTCAAAAACCTATTCACGATGCCTTCGGTCATCGTGCGGACCATGGTCGCCTGCGGGGTAGAGCAAAACGATATTTTAGAACCAAGAAAAAATTTGGCATGACTTTCCCTAAAAATAGGACCAAAAAGAATGCTTAATGCCAAAATTCTCGCCGAAACGGAAATGAATCAACATTCCGGCAAAATATTGGCAACTATCGCAATTCAAATACCGGTACACCTCCAAACACAAACACATATGCAACACCACAAACATATGCAACACCACAAACATACATAGATCTAGCTAGGCCATAAAAAGTGCATGTGCACATTGTTGTAGGGAGAACAACATTAATATAGCTTCCCCCCTTACTTACCTAGCAAAACAAGGTAACTTAACCACTTAATTTGAATGAATCTATGGTGGAAATGAGGTGAAAAAGAGGAGGCACCCGAGACAAGGAGGAGGCGGTGGAGAGAATGAAGTGGGGAGAAAGTGAGTGTGGGAGGAGAGGCTGTCCAAAATATCTTGTTGCTGCCCACTTACTAATGGCGCACCAGCAACAAATGCGCCATTAGTAATCCAGGTTACTAATGGCGCACCCCCTGGTGGTGCGCCATTAGAACTTTTGCAAAAAAAGGAATAAAAGCAATAATAAAAAAATAACATTAGTGGCGCACCTTCTGGATGGTGCGCCATTACTAGTTACAACTAGTAATGGCGCACCACGAGGGGATGCGCCATTAGTATGTTTGGACAGGCGCACTAGTTCAAAAAAAATTGGTACTAATGGCGCACCGTGGTCAGGGTGCGCCATTAGTAGTTTCAACACTAATGGCGCATCAGGAGGTGGTGCCCATTAGTATATACTAATGGTGCACCACTTGTCTGGTGCGCCATTAGTGTCATTTCCATCTATAGCCCTTTTCCTAGTAGTGGTTCGCCAATGTTTGGCGCGGCCAGGACTGGGTTTGTTGCCAATATGTCTTTTGTTTCGTTGAGTCCGGCCATGGCGGCGTCCGTCCACCCAAAGTGTTCTGTGAGCCGGAGGAGGCGATAAAGGGGTAATGCCTTTTCTCCCAAGCGGGAGACAAAGTGGCTTAGAGCCGCCACGCATCCAGTCAATTTTTGTATTCATTTGAGGTCTGTTGGGGTAGCCAACTGTGACAACGCTCGGATTTTGGCCAGATTAGCTTCAATACCTCTACTGGAGACAATGAATCCCAGGAGCTTTCCGGCTGGTACGCCGAAAACGCATTTTTCCGGATTGAGCTTGATGTCATATGTTCAGAGGTTGTCGAATGTGAGCCTCAAGTCGTCTACTAGAGTTTCGACATGCTTGGTTTTAATGACCACGTTATCCACGTATGCCTCCACTGTTTTGCCGATCTGGTTTGCCAGACATGTCTGAATCATGCGCTGATATGTTGCGCCGGCGTTTTTTAGCCCGAAGGGCATTGTGTTGAAGCAGAATGGGCCATATGGTGTGATGAATGCCGTTGCGGCTTGGTCTGGCTCTGCCATTTTGATTTGATGGTAGCCGGAGTATGCGTCGAGGAAACACAATGAATCGTGTCCTGCGGTAGCATCGATGATTTGATCGATGTGGGGGAGGGGGAAGGGATCCTTTGGGCAGGCCTTGTTTAGGTCCTTAAAATCGACGCACAAGCGCCAGGATTTGTCCTTCTTTGGTACCATCACTAGGTTTGCTAGCCAGTCCGGATGTTTTATGTCTCTGAGGAATCCGGCCTCCAATAGATTGGCTAGTTCCTCTCCCATGGCTTGTCTTTTAGGCTCGGAGAAACGTCGAAGAGCCTTCTTGACTGGCTTGAATCCTTTTAGGATATTTAGGCTGTGTTTAGCCAGCCTGCATGGGATTCCTGGCATGTCTGAAGGGTGCCAGGCAAAAATGTCCCAGTTCTCACGTAGGAACTCTCGCAGTGCGGCGTCGACATCAGGGTTTAATTGTGCCCCAATGGAAGCTATTTTTGTAGGGTCCGTTGGATGGACTTGGAATTTGACTATTTCGTCCGCCGGCTTAAAGTGGGTGGACTTGGATCTTTTATCAAGTATCACGTCGTCCCTGTTCACCGTGGAGCGCAGCGCAGTTAGTTCTTCGGCCGCTAGGGCTTCGGATATGCCTCAAGGGACACTACAAGAAATATGTCAACTTATGACCTTCTGTCAGTGACCCTCGAAGAATTGGTCATAAATTTATGACCATTTTAGACCAATTGGTCAAAAGCTGTTCAGGGGGCTCCAAACCCTAAACCATTGCGACCATTTTGGTCAAAAAGGTCGTAATTTCCTTACACGAAATGGTCACAAAGCAAACAGTGCTAGTCCGCTGCCTTATTTCTAGTTGTTAATGACCAATATAGATGGTCATAACCTTGTAGATTGTGGTGGGTTGTGATGACTAGGCGCCATCTCATCAGTTTTGCCTATGTGTCATGTCCATGTGGCAGTTTTTGCCCTAGGTTGTGAAGCAACCTATATTTCTATCATTCCCAAAATTCCCAAAAAAATCTCATAAATTCTTAGGGGCATATCTTCATCAAATATGTTAAAATCCTTCCTTGCCTAGTTCAAAACTAATTCAACAATATTCATTTTCCTATTCTGTTCACAACAACACTTTATGAAGGAAGTGCTATTTATATATTCTTGATTGCCCTCGGAATTTTTGGGCACTCTTTCCTATCCAAATTATTACCGCATGACAAAATTCAGCTCCATTTGCCTAGCAAATCTTCCTCGGCAAATTTCCAAAGTTTTTGTCCACCTAGAAGCATTGTGAAGGAAGTACCTTTTTTATATCTCTAAATGACATGAAATTTATACAGTTCCTTCATATGCCCAAATTATCAACCTCCTCCAAATTGCAGCTCAGTCAAATCATCTATGTGAGCCCAGGTTCAATTTATATTTTATGGCCAAATTGGCACGTTGCAAAGCAAGTGTTATATAGACCCCTCCTATTACCCTCAAATTTTTGGGCACTCTTCCATACCCAAATCATTGCCACATGATAATATTCAGCTCAATTTTCCTAGTAAATATTTCTCGGGAAATTTCCAAAGTTTCTACCTTGAGAGAAGCTTTGTGAAGTAAGTACTAGCTAGGCTTACCCAAATGATCTGAAAATTTACCAGCGCATGACCATACCTAAGTAACTTACCTACACCAATTTTGAGATCATTTCATTCATCCAATCTCTCTCACTAGTTTTCCCAAGTTTTTGTCCATAGAAGAGCATTGTGAAGGAAGTACTTCTTTGGCATGTCCAAATGGTATCAATTTTCTACAATGCTTTCCTATGCCCAAATAACCATACTCCACAAAATTTCAGCTCACTCCATTCATTATTTTGAGCCCAGCTTCAACATTCATATTTTTGTCCAGCGTGGTACTTTGCAAAGAAAGTACCACCTAGGATCCTCCTTTTGAGCTAAAAATTTGTGAAGACATTCTCCTTAGTAGATGATCATCCTCAACCAAAACTCACGCCCATTGGCCATGTGCATTTCCCGTACCGCTAACCAAACACTTGGCTGCTAATTCATGTTTGAGCATCGATCGGTCTCCTCGTGAGAATCTTATGTTGTAATTTTCTTCCTAGCACCAACTTGGGGAGTGCCCAACCCACTAGACATGCCTAGGCCGCCCAGAACACATGGCAACATTACGGTCACGCGGTGACCACGCGACGGGCATGCGAGTTTACGCGCTCTAGAGTTGGGGCCCTCGGCCACCGACCAAACCTCGACGTATCGCCACCAAACCATGTATTTATGATTAAATAGGTCCTTATGTAACTAGAAATGATTTTTGGAAAAAATAAATAGCAAACTATGAGGCAGCTGCAATTCAAATTTGACCCGCTTCCAGCTGAATCGGCGAAAATTTGTCTTTTTCATGAGAGGTGGATCAAAAAAATTTACACCCAACCATTTTGTCAATTGTGCATTAAATATGGCCTAGTATTTTATAAAAATGATTTCGTCCAATTTTGCAACAATTATTTGGTAGTTCCTTCACAAAAAAACCTCCTTTCGGGCACTCGAAAAATGGAAAATCGTTTTTTCGTCCAACGAAATGAAAACTTCCTTAGGCAACATTGTTTGCCATTCCAATATGCACCCTTGTGCACAATATGAGATCATTTGAACAAGCTATGCCATGGATGTGGCCATAAGATTGATCATTTGGCTTGAAAGCCATTGATCTCCACACGTGATAGCTCGTTTCTGAGAACACTTTTCTAAAATAATTGATGTATTACAAGTTTATTATTTTTCCTAGGAACTTGGCCACATATAATGACACAATGCAAAGGTTTCCCAATTTTTTGATTTTTTTTTAATTTTTTATGCCCGTTTCAAAATGCGGTCAAAACGGCAGGAATGACCGTTCCTAGCTAGTGGTTGAATCTCGAATTTTTTTGGTGTTTCTCTGATTAAATAGATACTTATGTACCTAGAAATGATTTTTGGAAAAAATAAAGAGCAAACTACGAGGTAGCTACAGTTCAAATTTGACCTGCTTCCTGCTAAATCGGCATGAATTTGTCTTTTTCACGAGAGGTGGATCAAAACTTTTGACACCCAAACATTTGGTCAATTGTGCATTAAATATGTCCTAATATTTTATAAAATTGATTTGGTGCAATTTTGCAACAATTATTTGGGAGGTCCTTCACAAAAAAACCTCCTTTTGGGCACTCGAAAAATGGAAAATGGTTTTTTCGTCCAAAGAAAATGGAAACTTCCTTAGGCAACATTGTTTGCCATTCCAATATGCACCCTTGTGCACAATAAGAGATCATTTGAACAAACTATGTCATGAATGTGGCCATAAGATTGATCATTTGGTTTGAAAGCCATGAATCTTCACGCATGATAGCTCATTTCCGAGAACACTTTTTAAAAATAATTGCCTTATTACAAGTTTATTATTTTTCCTGGAAACTTGGTCACATATAATGACACAATGCGAAGGTTTCCCAATTTTTTGATTTTTTTTGAATTTTTTATGCCCGTTTCAAAATGCGGTCAAAACGGCGGGCATGACCGTTCCTAGCTAGTGGTTGAATCTTGGAATTTTTTGGTGTTTCTCTGATTAAATAGATACATATGTACATAGAAATGATTTTTGGAAAAAATAAATAGCAAACTATGAGTCAGCTCCAGTTCAAATTTGACCCGCTTCCTACTGAATCGGCGGGAATTTGTCTTTTTCACCAGAGGTGGATCAAAACTTTTGACACCCAAACATTTTGTCAATTGTGTATTAAATATGTCCTAGTATTTTAGAAAATTGATTTGGTCCAATTTTGCAACAATTATTTGGGAGGTCCTTCACAAAAAAACCTCCTTTTGGGCACTCGAAAAATGGAAAATGGGTTTCCAAAGAAAATGAAAACTTCCTTAGGCAACATTGTTTGCCATTCCAATATGCACCCTTGTGCACAATATGAGATCATTTCAACAAACTATGTCATGAATGTGGCCATAAGATTGATCATTTGGCTTGAAAGCCATTGATATCCACACGTGATAGCTCGTTTCTGAGAACACTTTTTAAAAATAATTGCCGTATTATAAGTTTGTTATTTTTCCTAGGAACTTGGCCACATATAATGACACAATGTGAAGGTTTCCCAATTTTTTGATTTTTTTGAATTTTTTATGCCCGTTTCAAAATGCGGTCAAAACGGCGGGAATGACCTTTCCTAGCTAGTTGTTGAATCTTGGAATTTTTTTGGTGTTTCTCTGATTAAATAGGTACTTATGTACCTAAAAATGATTTTTGGGAAAAATAAAGAGCAAACTATAAGGCACCTGCAGTTCAAATTTGACCCGTTTCTAGCTGAATCGGCGGAAATTTGTCTTTTTCACCAGACGTGGATCAAAACTTTTTACACCCAACCATTTTGTCAATTGTGCATTAAATATGTCCTAGTATTTTAGAAAATTTATTTGATACAATTTTGCAACAAATATATTATAGGTCCTTCACAAAAAAACTTATTTTGGGCACTTGAAAAATGGAAAATTGATTTTTCGTTATTCAAGGAATAGCACTACTAATTATTTGAAAACTTAACAAACATTGTCATAAAAAGAGAAGGAAACTTCCCATCGGGCGTCGTGGTGCTGCGTTGGAGCTCACACTGCAATGGAGTTTCGCCGGGCGATGTGGTGCTGTGTTGGTAGCGCCTATTGTTAATCAATTACGACAATTTTAGATGGTCATAAGCCCGCACTTCGTTCTGATTGGTCTATGGGCATGTCACAGATCAAGCATTACAGACCGTCGGATACTCCCAGATCCAACGGCCCACACCCTCATCCTCTCCCCACCCACACCCACCCGAAAGCAGCTCCCCTAACCTACACCACATTGTCGTAGAGGACACTGACATGTGGGCCTAATTCCTCGTGGGCCCACCTATCAGTGGCCGAATGCCACCACTCACCACCGCACACCACTCACCCACTGCACACCACTCCTCACCCTCTCCCCGTATCCCCCGCACACCACTTCTCCCCCCACGATCCACAGCCCAAACCCTAACCCCTCTCCCCTCTCCCTCCATTGGACCACCGCCGCCACCTACGGCGGCCTATCCGCCGAGACCTCCCCTCCCACCTCAAGCCGCTCCTCCTCGCCTTTGTGGACGACCACCTGCTCCCGCCGTTCGCACCCGCGCGCCTGCTCGTCATCGCCTCGCTCCTCAACCGCGGATCACAGAGCATCTCATGGTGTCCCCGGCGCGGCCAGCCTCCGTCTCCGGCCCCTTCGGCTCCGCCGTCGACCTCGCCATCTTCTCCACTCCGACCACGACGCGGCGGGCGGATCTAGGCCGTGCGAGCGAGACGGCGGCCAGATCCTCGATGGCGAGGACACGCAGCAGTCCCTGCTGGCCAAATCAGGTCCGTGTCCTCCTGAAGCTGAGTCGTTTTACTGGCGACCTCTGACCTCTTCTCATTGATTTGCTCGGGCGGCCGCCTCTCCCACCATCGATGGCACGTACTCAACACCGACATCCGCCGCACCAAGGCCAAGCTCCTCGAGGAGGATCCACCCAAGCTACACGCCGGCCACAGCCCCCCACGCAGCAGTCGCCGCCGCCGTGTACCTTGATAGATCTGCCGCCCTCGACTCCGTCAGACGAAGGCGGGGCCTCCGTTACTACAGGCATAGTCACCTCTGCTGCTGCGGTCCTCAACCGACCCTGCCGCCCTCGTCCGAGGCATCCTCATTTGCAACTTGCCGCAAAGTAGACGACCTTCAACTTCAGGACCAAGGCTCGAGCTCTTCCCTGCTCGCGCCCACAGAAGGTAACGAGCAGTGTCTCCTTTGCATTGCGGATCTGCAACAATGGCTGGCTGCGGTTGTCTTTGGTCTGATCCGGCCTGTTGATTCGATTTGTGTTCGGATTGGTTAGGTTCTCAAGGGGTCTGAAGGGGAAGCTGATGGCGCTCGTCAAGAAGCTGTGCAAGGTGGTGATTGATGGTTCTCTTTTTCACTTGTTTGTAGTTGAGTGCCATGGTGAACTGCTTATCTTTGAATAGATTTGATATTTCCTGCTCTGTTCTTGATTTTTAACATCACTATAGTTTTCAGGATTGTGCTTGAGTTGAGCTATTTAGTTCCTTCTGGAAATTAGTTCCGCTCCTCACATGATATCAGTTCCTCGTTAGATCACAGTGGCAGGCGACGTGCTACCATAACTTGTCACCAAAGGCCTACGCCATTTAGTTTTGTTTGTTGAATTAATCATAAATGGTAGATTTTTTGTAATTCAAAGCTGCTGAACGATGTAGTTAGGTTTGTTTTATTGCTGCTTTAGAATTACAACAATCGTCCTAGTCTTGTTTGTTGTAGACATAGCATTGTTAGAACTTCGGATGCAGATTTTCATCAACTGTTTCTGTGATTTTCCACTAGAAAATGTATATGCATCGCTTATTCTATTTTAAACTTCATCATGGTATGGTCTGTTTCTATTCTCCTGGCTTGATTCTGTTGACACTAGCATGCTCTGTTTGTTTTGGAGCCCAACCATGGACTGTATGTTCTAAGCTAGCTCAAGCACACACACAGCCAACTTGATTTGCCTCGCTCTACTATTACATTATATTACTTGGGTTACTGCAATGCTGCCTGCCTGCTACTGGTTACTGCAACGTTGATAACTAAGCACGCAATGCTTGTATGTACCGAGTTTTTACTGCCTAGTAGTGAGCACACCTAGCCCGAGTCACCTACTTCAATCAAAGAAACTAACAATGTTCATAGTAATTTGAAAAGTATCTCATGCTTGATGCTTATACACTTGCATACACATCCCTCCTCCTCCTCTTCCTCCTCTCGTCTCCCACAATCTGATTTGTGTGTGCATTTATTTTTCCAGGTTCGTGAAGAGGCCAATCTGGTGTTGTGAAAGAAGGGGGCTGGGCTAGAGAAAAAACAAAGTTGCATATGATTTCTAGGTACTAGTAGTCTAAAATGTTGGCCTATCTAGTGTACTATAGGAACCTGTTGTAATCCCTTCATATATACTGCATGCTGTTGTTGTTGTTGTTTACTGAAACCAAATAAATTATCTACATGAAACAGAGCTTAAAATTTGTGACGAAGATCACCATACTAGTATGAGGTGCCTTTTGCATTTCTCTGTTTGTGCTGCTATTACTATGGCATGCATTGTCTGTGTTTAAATTTTGTTTGCTGCTTCAGATCACTAAGGATTTTTGGTACCTTTTTATGTCTTGTGTACTAGTGCTACAATCTTACAGCAAAATACATCTTTCTTTTGAATAATAGTATATGAGATTAGCAAGAAATTATATGGTTTGAATTTTGGCGCTGACCTTGTTCTCAATTTTTTTGTAGACTGCTTTCAATGGGGGAAGAAGCTTAGAGAACTTCAATTAAATAGAAGAATTATCCATGATTTCATTGTTGTGAAGGTGATTGAGTTGGTGTTCTATACCAGTTCCTTATTTACTTTGATGGTTCTTGATACGTGAACTATTTCATAGGGCATAGGGCATAGTTATCCATGGGTCCCAAATGGTTCTTGATACGTGAACTGTTTCCATAGAGTACTTGTTTGCTTCGTTTGGATGTACGGTTTGAGGGCAGCCATCTATTTAGTTTGTTGTCCAGAAATATATTACAGTTTGTAAAAGCAACCAATTCATGATAAGACTTGGTGTGGCTGATGCACATAGCTACTTTCAGTACCTTGTTAACAGTGTTGAGGACAAGTTAAATCCTGTATTGGTGTCCTGTTCTTGTAAACATTATGTAAAGCTAAAATTCTTCTGTGTCTTTCTTCCTGTGTCTTGCTCATTTGATATAAACATTATGTAGAGCTCTGTTTCTTCTTCTTTTGCTTCCTGTATGTATGTATGTGTCTGACGACGAAGTTGGTTTCTTCAGAATTGATCGAGTCTGACAAAGTTGTTCTGAACATTTCTTGAAACTGGGCGAGGCCGGTGATGTCCATGCGGTGATGTCCCTGGGGTGGCGCCACTGTGCCCGACGCTTGCCCTGGTCACCGTGGTGGTGCTTGGGCAGCTTCCAGACCCTCTCCTGGATGTGGTGATGGTCACACCACAGCCGTGGTGTGGCTGAGCCTCTGCTACGGCTACAATGTCCCTCTAGTGAGCTCCTCCCCATTCCTTCTTCTCTGATGTAGCTCCTGCATGGCGTTGGCCATGACTTGGATTGGACGTGGGGCTGTACTAGTTGCTACTAGATGCTGTAACCAAGCATCAACTCCTACTGGAGCTCTCTGATGATAAATTCATGTGGTTCTAGGGTCTGTCAGTAGCTGCCCACGTGTACTTGCTTTACATATGTGCCCCTGTGATGCTCTGGTGATATGGAGTGGCTGATATCAAAATCATGGTGGTGTTGATGCTTATCTTGCGTGTCTCTGGTGGTGGTGGTGGTGTTGACAGCAGTTACACACCTAGCTTGTAACTAATATCATTACTGCTAATTTACCTCAAGTTAGGCTGAACATGGTTGAAATGAGCGCTGCTAATTTTGATGTCTAATATCAATTTTTACCCCAAGTCCTTAAGTAATTATTTTCATTACATCAAAGTTAGCTGAGAATATTGACTAGAATATTTTATGTATGACATGATGCATGTACACATACGGTTGAGAAAATACCGAGCTGCAGTGGAACACCCTGGAGTTAGAGAACTTCCAGGACAAGATCAACAAGGTGACCGGCGTTATGGTGGCTGTGTACGGCGGCGACCACAAGTTCTTCGGTGAGCTGGCAGTGTCCATATTGTGTGATATATGATGCTGCTCCGTTGTGCATCTCTCTTTTCTTGTGTGTTGCATCATTGTTGCTTGATAGAGTAAGTGATTTCAGTTTTGGTTGTGTCCAATCTTTACTATGTACCATGCTTAGTGTTTACTAAACTGAGGCATTGGGCATTGGTATTTAGGCATTTATGTATAATTTAGTTTTGGATGTGTCCAATGCAAACATTGCTGTCAACTGTCAAGTTGATTTTAAAATGTCTCGTTAACTTCATTATTCTGTTATTTATTGTTAAATATGCTGTTAGATTTACTTCTATTTTGTTCCTAAACATTTTGTTCTGTAACATGCAGATGCTGGGCTTTCATGTTTCTTCGTGAGCATCAGGACAAAGAAGTCGGAGGAAGCATAGTTCTAACATTGCTGTCAAGTGTCAAGTTTTGCATTAATGAAGCCCTTTATGTTGCTCCTATTTGTATGTGTGTATGATGTAGCAGAACCTGGCTCATGTGATTGTACACTTGTGGAGCTTGTTATCTGATTGTAAACTTTATGCTGATCACATTTGTATGTGTGTTATATGATGTAGCACTTTGATGGTTGATAATATTTGAAGTATTTCGTGTGTTTTCTGTGTGCCAATTTAAATACCAGGTATTTATTTGCGTGAAATAAAAAAAATGAAGAATATTGCCCTGATGGCTAGGACCCAGTACTAGAACCTGACAATGGGGACCCACCTGACTAGGAACCCAATTTATAAAAAAAGAAAAAATGAAACTGTTGAGACAAAAAGGCCATGGGCCAAAAATAAAAAGGCTGCAATGTTGGGCTTGGTCCATGAAGCTGACAAAAACTTCATATAAAAAATATAAATGGTCTGAATTAATGGGCTCGGCCCATATAAACACCGAATTGGACCAGGCTGAATCTTGTGCCACGTCAGATTGCCACGCTGGATGCCTACGTGGCCCGGGGAGGTTGCTAGTGACCAAAACGCCACAGTAGACGTATTTTGGTCATAAACATTTGCGACCATTCCAGAAGAAAGGTCGCTATAGTCAGTTTACGACGCCCAACTTTTGACCTTATGTTTTTGGTCACAAAAAGGTCATAAATGGAAATTTGTGACCTTTCAATGACTAATAGTGGTGGTCATAAGTTGACATATTTCTTGTAGTGGGACACTGCAGCTGTCTTATTTTCGGCGTGGAGTGCTATGTCTGGATCACTAACGAGAGTGATGATTCCATTGGGCCCGGGCATTTTGAGCTTCATGTACCCGTAACGGGGTATGGCTTGGAAGATTGTAAACGCCTCCTGCCCTAATAGAGCGTGGTATCCGCTGCTGA
This sequence comes from Triticum dicoccoides, assembly GCF_002162155.2. NCBI lineage: Eukaryota > Viridiplantae > Streptophyta > Magnoliopsida > Poales > Poaceae > Triticum > Triticum dicoccoides. The sequence goes on from NC_041392.1 coordinate 670,065,485, forward strand.
ACGGGGCCACTTGGAATGTAATTTCTTTAGACCTGTAATTATCCGGCGTGCCGAATACCACGTCTAGTGTGATTTTTCCAGCACAGCGTGCTTCTTGACTAGGGATGATTCCTCTAAAGGTTGTGCTGCTTTTCTCAATGCGGCTCCAGTCTATTTCCATCTTTTGAAGAGTTTCCTCATAGATGAGGTTTAATCCGCTGCCGCCGTCCATGAGTACCTTGGTGAGTCGAAAGCCGTCCATGATTGGACTGAGGACCAGTGCGGCTGGTGCTCGGGCTGTTCGGAATTTAGGTTCGTCACTGGCATTGAAGGTAATAGCCATGTCACTCCAAGGATTTATTTCTGCTATGTGGCAGATTTCGGCCATGCTGCGGAGTGTTCGCTTGCGTCTATTATTTGACGCGAAGGTCTCAAAGACCGTTAACACCGTATTGTCGTACACGGGATGGTGCTCTATGGTTTTTGGGAGGAGTAGATCCTCACCACTTTTGGCCACCTGCCGGAGTATCCAGCATGCTCTAAGGCTGTGTGTTGGTTTTGCATCCTCTGTACTATGAATTTTGCAGGGTCCGTTGAGCCATCCCTCCAGTACGGTTCCTTGCCCCGTAGAGGGCTTTTGCTTTTTGGTAGTTAACCCAGGTGTATTGTGATAATGCACCCTTTTATTTCGGACCGGGTTTGTATTCAGGGCCGGATTATCCCAAAATTTTATTTCGGTTTTCCAGGCGCTTTCCATCGCACAGTACTTTCGTACTATGGACACCAAGTCGGCAAAGTGTGTAATTTCGCGACGACTTATGGTGTTGAGGATTCCCTTGTCCGTGCAATTATTGCAGAAGAATGAAATTGCGTCTTCCTCGCGGCAGTCCTTTATCCTGTTCATGACAAGAGGAATCTGGCCCAGTAATGGTGTACTATTTCTTCGGGCTCTTGCCTAATTTGGGATAGATCGTGTATGTTTGGGTGGGTGGGTGGAATTGAATCCGAATCCTCACCCAATCTAAGGCTCAGGGGCCAAGGAGTTTCCGAACTCGAAAGTTTGGATTCTTGGATGTTTTCTGATAAATCTAGCCCGCTGCCTGATTCTAGGTTCAGGCTTTGAGCGACGTCCTCCCCTCCGCGGGTATCCGGCTTGGAGGGATCGGGAATCCAGACATGGCTAGTCCTTAAGATACATGAAGGGTTGCCGCATTGTTCTTCCACCACTGCAACATGATGGGTGACCTGGGGAGAGTTAATTTCTCTCAGATCGGGTTTAGGCCCAATCTGATCATAGTCTGTAGCAACTCCCAGGGCGGCGATGTGATCCAAGAGCTCGTTCAGGGAAGAGAGCTCCATTGGATCTAACTGCTCGGCGAGTTCCGAGTTGACGTGAAGATTGCTTTCGATGACCCAAGAAGTCATCGTCGGCGCAGCGGCCGAACGGGCGGTCATAAGAAATCCACCTAGTCAGAGATTTGGCCGATAGCCAAAGCTCCCTCAGCGATAGTGCCGTCTTTGAAGACGGGATGAGACATCCTTCCTAGTGGCGACGGCACATCAGAACTCTCAATGAAAGCACCAATGTCGGTGTCAAAACCAACGGATCTCGCGTAGGGGGTCCCGAACTGTGCGTCTAGGCCGGATGGTAATAGGAGGCAGGGGACACGATGTTTTACCCAGGTTCAGGCCCTCTTGATGGAGGTAAAACCCTACGTCCTGCTTGATTAATATTGATGATATGGGTGTTACAAGAGTAGATCTACCACGAGATCAGAGAGGCTAAACCCTAGAAGCTAGCCTATGGTATGATTGTATGTTGTGATTGTTGTCCTACGGACTAAAACCCTTCCATTTATATAGACACCAGAGAGGGTTAGCGTTACACAAGGTCGGTTACAAAGGAGGAGATATCCATATGCGTATTGCCTAGCTTGCCTTCCACGCCAAGTAGAGTCCCATCCGGACACGAGACGAAGTCTTCAATCTTGTATCTTCATAGTCTAACAGTCCGACCAACGGAGATAGTCCGGCTGTCCGGAGGCCCCCTAATCCAGGACTCCCTCACTGACCCTATTCTCCCTTTGAGACAACACCACAGAGGCGTTTCTCAACCACTAGTGGTAGACCTTGGGGTGGTGTCCAAACCCTCACAAACTTTTCCGGGGGTAATCACAAGAGTCGATTCCTCTCCGAAAGACTCCTACCGCCTAGGAGTCTCCAACCTCCAAGAGTAACAAGAACGATGGGGAAAAAGCTCAAGACTTGCTCAAACCACAAATTCCTTTGGTGCAAAGAAGGGGAAGGAGTGGATCTATCACTTGATTGGAGAACTTCTATCAAGTGCTCTCAAATCCCTTGGGGATCTAAGATTTGGCGTGGAAGAGTGAGAGAGTGAGTGAAATGTGTTCTTAGGAAGCTCAAAGTGAATGGTCAACCTTATCCCGTGAGGGGGAGAAGGCTATATATAGTGGAGGTGGAAAAGTAACCGTTTGAGCAACACAAGTGCACAGGAGGCGTCGGACGTCTGGACAAGACCGGACGTCCAGTGGCACAGATAGGTTCGGACGTCTGACAGACGTCGATCGTCCGGTCGCTGGAGAATCACAAGCCACGAATCAGCATACAGCTAACGGACATCCAGACCATTTTGGTCGTACGGTGACCAGACATCCGTAGAGGATCGGATATCCGTAAAAACTGTTCTGTTGAGTAAGTGTTGGACGTCCGGAGGAAAAAAGACGTCCGTGGACCGGACATCCGGATAAGGTCGGACATCCGTGAATTTTGTTCTGTGAAGAAACACCGGACGACCGACGGGAGCCAGACGACCGGTCAGCTGAAAGGGATCGGACGTCCGTAACATACTGGACGTCCGGTGAAAAATGGAGTTATGGGGTTTGAGCAAATATTTCACTAGATCCATCGATCCCCTCTTAATAGTGCGGGATCCCTATACTCAAGAACAAACCGTAAACAAAGCCAACGTTATTGTCTTGTATCTCCAATCTCGAGTTATATGCATTTGTCTTTAATCATGATCCACACACGGCCTATGAGACATAATCCTGAGATATACTTTATAAACATGATTAGTCCCATGCATGCATGTTGTCATCAACATCAAAATAAGATTAAGGGCATGATTGCACTTTCATCCCCACCCCTTCCTCTTGCCATGGATGTTGGTGTTGCCCCTGTTCTTCCACTCTTTGCTTCTAGTTCTCAGATCTAGGTTTTAGGGGCAATAGTCTTTGCATTTATCGATTTTTGGCCAAATCGAGGCTTCAGTAGGTTGTTGAAGGGTGCTAGACTTGCTAGCTTGATGTTTGGTAGGAACATTTTTGAATTTGGCACCCTCGATAGTACCACTACCAGGTAGCTGCAATATCGCTGGGGATGCCAATCTCCATTTTGTTCATACCGAATGTTGATCTTTGTTGCATTTTCTGCGAGCTTATGCTCGTTTTGTTGGCTTTCTTTGCCGGTGTGTGTGTGGTTCCAGGTGATGGCCCTTCAGAGCACCCTGTCCGTCATGTCAACCCCGAGCGTCCTGGAGGATCAAAGCGCTATCGCACTCCTGAGACAACGACTGCTTCTTCAAGTGCTCCTCCAACTCAGCCCAAGCTGCCCTCTAAAAGCGTTGCTAAGAAGCCCAAGAAGAAGCCCAAGTATGTGACAGAGTTGACTGCTAAGGAATTCTGTGTTGCTCGTTGCCGCAACATGTATGCTCAAGATCAAGACCCAGCTCTTGTCAATCGTCCTTTCTGGAACCGGTTTCAATTCTTAGTCTTCTTTGATGTGCTCAAGGCCAAGAAGAACCTCTATGTTGATGTGCGCTCCATTGACACTGCGCATATGGGGATGGATCGTGCCTACTTTGGTGAGGCACTAGATATGTGTGCTCAGTTGAACATTCTTAAGATCATGGAGTTCAACAAGGATTTTGATGCAGATACGGTGGCTCGGTTTTATGCCACTGTCCACCTTGGCACTAATGAGGAAAGGACCTTGACTTGGATGACCAATGGCAGACTTCTCTCAGTCAAGTGGAAGGCATTCATGGAACTATTGGGTGTTGAAGAGCAAGGACTTGACAACCCAGTTAGCTTTCATCCTCACAGGAATGAAACTTCTACTCACAAGCAAGCTCTCTGGCTGTACAACACTGTGAAGATTCACCCCGTGACGGAGAAGAAGACTTATGAGCCGTTTCCTTTCCTGGATATCCTTCATCGCATCTTCAAAGAGAGTCCTTTTCCTCGCATTAGGAACTTGGTTATGGTCCATTCGTACCTCGTGGATATGCTTCTGTTTTGTCAGCATGAGAAGGACAACAACACAGGGGAGACCTTGGACATCTCCCATGTCATGTGGTTAGAATCCTCTCTGCCATCACTGAGCGCAAGTGCCCCATCTACGCCCCTACCTAATGTTGCTCATTGAGAAGGCATGGGCGCACACCTATACTAGAGTCTTGTTGGAGACTGGTGAAATGGTCTCTCACTAGGTTAAGCGTCTAAGATAGAAGGAGTATTGGGGCGCTCTGATAACTCTCCAACGTATCTACTTTTCCTAATGCTTTTCCTCTTGTTTTGGACTCTAATTTGCATGATTTGAATGAAACTAACCCTGGACTGACACTATTTTCAGCAGAACTACCATGGTGTTGTTTCTGTGCAGAAATAAAAGTTCCTGGAATGGAATGAAACTTTGCGAGGATTTTTTATACAATAAATAAGAATTTCTGGAGCTAAGACCCACCGAAGGGGGCACTTGGGTGGGCACAACCCACCAGGGTGTGCCCCTCCTGGCGCGCCCAGGTGGGTTGTCCCCACCTGGTGGCCCCATAGACCCTGAAACCAATGCTATAAAATCCTATTTTTCTAGAAAAAATCGGGGAGAAAGAATTATCGCGATCCACAAGACAGAGCCGCTGTCACCTCCTGTTCTTCATCGGGAGGCCAGATCTAGAGTCCGTTTGGGGCTCCGGAGAGGGGGATCTTCGTTCTTCGTCATCACCAACCCTTCTCCATTGCCAATTCCATGATGCTCCCCACCGAGAGTGAGTAATTCCTTCATAGGCTCGCTGGTCGGTGAGGAGTTGGATGAGATTCATCATGTAATTGAGTTAGTTTTGTTAGGGCTTCATCCCCAGTATCTACTATGTTCTAAGATTGATGTTTCTATGACTTTTCCATGCTTAATTCTTGTCACTTTGGGCCCGAGTGCCATGATTTCCAATCTGAACCGTTTATGTTATCACCATTATATCCATGTTCTAGATCCGATCTTGCAAGTTATAGTCACCTACTACACGTTATGATCCGGCAACCCCGGAGTGACAATAGCCGGGACCACTCCCGGTGATGACCGTAGTTTGAAGAGTTCATGTATTCACCGTGTGTTAATGCTTTGTTCCAGTTCTATATTAAAAGGAGGCCTTAATATCCCTTAGTTTCCAATAAGACCCCGCTGCCACGGGAGGGTAGGACAAAAGATGGCATGCAAGTTCTTTCCATAAGCACATATGACTATTTACGGAATACATGCCTACATTATATTGATGAACTGGAGCTAGTGCTGTATCGCCCTAGGTTATAACCGTCTCATGATGAATATCATCCAACAAGTCACCGATCCAATGCCTACAAATTTATCTTATATTGTTCTTGCTAAGTTACTACTGCTACTATTACTGTTACACTTGCTATAAAATTACTGCTATCACTGTTATTGTTACTATTGCTACTGTCACTACTATAAAAACTATCATATTACTTTGCTACTGATCACGTTGCTGTAGATAATTAATCTAGAAGTGTGGTTGAATTGACGACTCAGCTGCTAATACCTTCAAATATTCTTTGGCTCCCCTTGTGTCGAATCTATAAATTTGGGTTGAATACTCTACCCTCAAAAACTGTTGCTATCCCCTATACTTGTGAGTTATCACGCTCCTACTTTGGAGTCTGGGATTCTGTCAGGTGCTGACGAGGTTGAGGTGGAGGCTGAGGCTGAGGATGATGAGGACTATGAGCCCTCTGGTGTGGAGCCCTCATGGGCAACGAAGCTCAAGCGCAAGATGAAGGAGTTGTTCTGCATGGAGTCTCATGGGCAGTATATGGCCCATGTGGCCAAGAAGAAGTCACGCAGCCGTCACAAGGTCCTGATGTGCCACATGGGTGCAGAGATTGCTAGTGGATTAGAGGACAAGGTAACTGACAAGGAGGAGTGGGTCCCTCGGCACTACCCATGGACAGGTTCAGACACTGAGCAGCCGTCTACCGAGGACAGAGGCACGGGCGATCAAGCGGGGATGTGATGATGGAGATCATCGGCTTGGCTATCACCTGTGATTGTAGCAACACTCTTTGCCCTTTTGGCGTCTCAATGCCAAAGGGGGAGAGAGTTTAGGGATTTGTTGTTGGGGAACATAGCAAAAATTTAAAATTTTCTACGCATCACCAAGATCAATCTATGGAGTCATCTAGCAACGAGGGAGAGGGGAGTGCATCTACATACCCTTGTAGATCGCGCGCGGAAGCGTTCAAGAGAACGGGGTTGATGGAGTCGTACTCGTCGTGATCCAAATTACCGATGACCTAGCGACAAATGGATGACACCTCCGCGTTCAACACACGTACGGTTGGGAAGACGTCTCCTCCAACTTGATCCAGGAAGGGGGAAGGAGAGGTTGATGAAGATCCAGCAGCACGACGGTGTGGTGGTGGAAGCAACGGTGATCTCGGCAGGGCTTCGCCAAGCTCAGGGAGAGGAAGGAGTGTCACGGGAGGGAGAGGGAGGGGCCAGGGGCTAGGGTGCGGCTGCCCTCCCTCCCCCCACTATATATAGGACCCCTAGGGGGCACCGGCCCTAGGAGATTGAATCTCCAAGGGGGCGGCCAAGGGGGGTGGAGTGCCCCCCAAGCCAAGTGGGGCGCCCCCACCCCTAGGCGCAGGGGGAGGCCCAAGGGGGGCGCACCAGCCCACTAGGGGCTGGTTCCCCTCCCACTTCAGCACATGGAGCCCTCCGGGATAGGTGGCCCCACCCGATGGACCCCCGGGACCCTTCCGGTGGTCCCGGTACAATACCGATTACCCCCGAAACTTTCCCGATGGCCGAAACTCGACTTCCTATATATAAATCTTCACCTCCGGACCATTCCGGAACTCCTCGTGACGTCCGGGGTCTCATCCGGGGCTCCGAACAACTTTTGGGTTACCATATACTAATATCTCAACAACCCTAGTGCCACCGAACCTTAAGTGTGTAGACCCTACGGGTTCAGGAGACACGCAGACATGACCGAGACGACTCTCCGGTCAATAACCAACAGCGGGATCTGGATACCCATGTTGGCTCCCACATGCTCCTCGATGATCTCATCGGATGAACCACGATGTCGAGGATTCAATCAATCCGTATACAATTCCCTTGTCAATCGGTATGTTACTTGCCCGAGACTCGATCGTCGGTATCCCAATACCTTGTTCAATCTCGTTACCGGCAAGCCACTTTACTCGTACCGTAATGCATGATCCCGTGATCAACCACTTGGTCACATTGAGCTCATTATGATGATGCATTACCGAGTGGGCCCAGAGATACCTCTCCGTCATACAGAGTGACAAATCCCAGTCTCGATTCGTGCCAACCCAACAGACACTTTTGGAGATACCCGTAGTATACCTTTATAGTCACCCAGTTACGTTGTGACGTTTGGCACACCCAAAGCACTCCTACGGTATCCGAGAGTTGCACAATCTCATGGTCTAAGGAAATGATATTTGACATTCGGAAAAGCTCTAGCAAATGAACTACACGATCTTTAAGCTATGCTTAGGATTGGGTCTTGTCCATCACATCATTCTCCTAATGATGTGATCCCGTTATCAATGACATCCAATGTCCATAGTCAGGAAACCATGACTATCTTTTGATCAACGAGCTAGTCAACTAGAGGCTCACTAGGGACGTGTTGTGGTCTATGTATTCACACATGTATTACGATTTCCGGATAACACAATTATAGCATGAACAATAGACAATTATCATGAACAAAGAAATATAATAATAACCATTTTATTATTGCCTCTAGGGCATATTTCCAACATTTGGCGAGTTGCGAGTGTGTCTTATTTGCCTTGTCTTTCTCTCTCGCAAACTCTTTTTCTTTGGTCATTTGCTTACTCTCTTTTCTCTTCATTTGCTTTGGTTTGGTTTGTGTTTGTGAGACCTGGTTACTATGTTATGGTGTGAGACATATTGTAGGGGATATTACTACTGGACGTAAACCGGCCAGGAGTAGCCGGATTAACTTTATGAAGATTAGAAGCCCATGAAAATGTGAAGATGATGGCACTTTACGAAGGCCCAGGGCCCATAAGTGAGTTAAGGCCTGTAGATGTAAACCTGCTTAATCATGTAACTTGCTTTGTAAGATAGGAAGTGTAGAGACCGAACCAGAAACGTTTATGATCCGGCTTCAGGACTCTGTAAACCAATGGGCGCCACCCATGTATATAAGGGGACGACCCGGCAGCGGTTCAGGGGACAGACAAAAACTCGAGAGCCAGAGAAAGCGGATTCGCTCCCTGGCCTTCGAAACCTAAGTAATACCAATCACAACTAGACATAGTCTTTTACCTTCATCGAAGGGGCCGAACTAGTATAAAACTCTTCCTGCCCCCCTTGTCTGGTTTAACCCCTTTAAGTTAACCCGTTGCGATGGCTCCACGACTAAGTCCTTTCACAAGGACATCTATCGTGACAAACCCCCCACAGTTAGTGCCCACCGTGGGGCTATCGCACGATGGTTTCGAGTTCTTGAAGGGCAGCTTTGATGGACTCAAGGGATACGCTGTGGGCCGGATGACGAAGAGTCATCGTGGCAAGCTCTACATCGACAACACTGGATGGGGTCCCGAGGCCGATTCAATTGAATATGGGTACCGGGTCCCCTTTGGTGGGATTCACGTCTTCATCGGCAAGATCGGTGAACCGGCCCCTGAGCCGGACACCTGCACCGACATCATTGAAATGGCTCAGCGTACAAGTTCTTCGCCGGTTCAGCCCGTGATGAAGCATGTCTTTGTAGGTGTTATCCATGGAGCAGAATATGAGGACGGACCGGCGTCCGATGGAGAAACCGTTGTCTGTTCCGACGACGAGTCTTCTGGAGAGACCGAATCGCTCTATTAGTTACAAGATGGCCGGATTGGTGGGGGATCCGAGGGCAAAAGTATTCCGGACCCCCCCCCCGATCTGCCAAACCGGGCCGCTATCTTCATGGCCGGTACATAGTCAGCACCTCACTCATCAACTGCTGCAGCAATGCTCTCTAGTTCAACAACAGCCACGCCGGCGGGGGTAGGAAGCTCTGTGCCGCCTCCGGCTCAGGTCCTGTCTGACCTGTTCGACGCTTTGGCAATGTTAATGGCTGCAGAGGTGGATGCGGCAGCCAGGGATCAGCACAACGCAGATATTGCAAAGGTAAAGGATCAGATAGCCCAAGCTAAAGCGGACCTAGCGACAGAGAACGCTAGGATGGCTACAGAATGGACTGAATTGGAAGCACAGGCCTACCGGATTAGGCTAGATAAGAACGCTTCCGAAGAAGTCCTGAGAAGAAGGTACCGATCGCATCTCCCGTCGGGTTATGAGCCGCAAAATCTCTTCAACACACCAGGAGCAGGAGCTAGTCACCAGCCAGCACTGAACCGGGCGGAGGCACCAGGAACAGGAGCGCCAGTTCAACCACGCATGATGGACCCACCCCATCAGAACAACATTGTGCCACAGTATGTACTAACACCTCCCGGGCATTATTCCAACCCGTTGGACAATATTGTGGCCGCCGCTTCACGCCTGGCAGCCCTCCCAACCGACGGCGAATCACCAGTTGCGATTGAGGCATGTCGGGCCAGAGATCTCCTTCCAACGGCGCTAAATTAGCAGCAGGCATATTCACAAAGTCGCAAGAGGATTCATTCCACTCCCCGTCCGAGCAGGAGCTATAGCAGGCATGTTGAGGATGGACCAGCCGTGTCAAGCAGTGCACGCCGCCGTAATTCGCCGCGAGGACACAACCTGGCAAAGGGAGGTACTAATGCATAGGACGTTGTGGATCACGGCCGCGCGCGTCGGGAGGCCGAGCTAGCAGCTCGACACGGAGCGCGTCAACATACTCCGGTTCACCCTACCGCTTCAGTAGAACCAGGTGTGGTATTCAGTTTGTTAGGGGTGCCATGTCTCACCCCTGCTTTGCGTAATGTGAGATTGCCCAAGGACTTCAAGGGACCTCGTAAGGTACCAAATTATACAGCCAATTTACAACCAGAGGCATGGATTGAAAGCTATGAGATGGCAATGGAGATGTTAGATGTGGATGAGGCAGTGTGTGCTAAATACTTCACCATGATGTTGGAAGGAACAACTCGTACTTGCTTGAAGAGCTTACCAACTAACTCCGTCGGATCATGGGCCGAGTTGAAGCACCGGTTTATCCAGAACTTCAAAGATACTTGTAAGCAGCCCATGTCAATCGTGGATCTGGCTGCTTGTGTCCAAGAGGAGGGGGAGTCCACGACCCATTGGTTCAAGCGGGTCTCAGCGATTTTACATTCATCGTATCGTATCAATGCAGATACCGCAGTACTAACGTTGGAGAGCAATTGCCGTTTTCTGCCGCTCAAACAGAAGTTAGGGAGGCTCAAACGTCACTGCAATGATATGTCAACGCTCATGGACGCTTTGGTTAAATACGCTGATTCAGATAATACCAAGGACCCGGACTCAGAGGAGGACAAACCAGGGAAAGAGAAGAAGAACGGCAATGCCAAGGGTGAGCAGCATAATCCGGCAGGCCATGGGAACAGTGGTAAGCGCAAAGCCGACAGCAGCTTGGAGTTTGTCGCTAACACCAATGCCCAGGAGAATGGCCAGCGGCAGAGGTTCAGGCCCCAATTTGGAGCGCCTGTTAAATCAACCCTGTCCAAAGTATGGATCAAAGGAGAAGCCAGCATCGCATCTTTGGAAGGACTGTTATATCATGTGGGATTTCAAGAACTCCAATATGTTCTAGTATGATAATGGCCCACCCGGCGGTTCAGGAGGTGGTTTCCACGGGCCGGGTTACGGAGGTGGCGGTTCTGGTTTAGGGTTTCAAGGCAACCAAACCGGACACATCAATCAAGGGCACCAAGGCAACCAGGGAGGTTACAACCATCAGGGGAACCAACAGTAGCAGTCGGGTCACCAGAGCAATCCCAAGCAGCTAAATAGCGGGCAATATCATGTCTTCACTACTAGTTTGTGTAAGCGTGATCAGAAACTTCACAAGAGGGCAGTAAACTCTGTTGAACCGGCAGTGCCTCAGTATTTGCGCTAGTCTGAGCAACCCATTTTGTGGAGTAGAGAGGATCACCCACCCCGGGTTGACAATCCGGGTCACTTGGCCCTGGTGGTGGCCCCTCAAGTTGGGGGGTACAAGTTCACCAAAGTGCTCATGGATGGGGGAAGTAGTAGGAATATTCTATATTATGATACATTCCGCCGTATGGGGTTGACAGGTAAGAATCTTAAACTGTCAAATACCGTTTTCATGGTGTGGTGCCTGGTAAATCTGCATATCCAGTGGGCAAGATAGCCTTAGAGGTGGCTTTTGGAGATTATTATGATTCAAGGTCAGAAACATTGACTTTTGAGGTGGTAAAAATCAAAAGCCCGTATCACACCATGTTTGGACGGCCGGCTTATGCTAAGTTCATGGTGGGGCCATGTTATGTTTATCTACAGCTTAAAATGCCAGGTCATAAGGGGACTATCACAATACATGGAAGCAGAAAGATCGCTTTGGAGTGTGAGGAAGGTGATGCGGCTTATGCTGAGTCGGTTTGTGCCACGGAGGAGTTCAAATTCTATAAGGAGCAAGTTGATCCGGCGTTGAAGTTCAAATCGGCTACAGACACTAAGATGATTGATTTTGTTCCTGGCGACTCATCCAAGCAATTCAGCATCAGTGCTAACCTGGATCCCAAATAGGAAAGCGCGCTCATCGAGTTCATCCGTGAGAACAGGGACATCTTTGCATGGAAACCTTCTGACATGCCAGGTGTATCGGGGGAACTTGCTGAGCACACACTTAACATCGATCCTAAGTTTAAACCGGTCCAACAGTTTCTCCGCCACTTCAATGAAGAAAGGCGTAAGGCTATCGATGAAGAGGTAGCTTGGTTGTTGGCCGCATGGTTTATCGTGGAGGTCTTTCATCCAGAGTGGTTGGCTAATCTGGTGCTGGTTCTTAAGAAAAACGGCACTTGGCGTATGTTTGTGGATTACATAGATTCAAACAAGGTTTGCCCTGTGGACCCCTTTGCCCTCCCTCGCATTGATCAAATAATTGATGCTACGGCAGGTTGTGACCGTTTGTGTTTTCTAGATGCTTATTCTGGTTATCATCAGATCAAAATGGCGGTTAAGGACCAAGAGAAGACAACTTTCATAACTCCCTTTGGAGCCTTTTGCTATGTCTCGATGCCGTTTGGACTCAAGAGTGCCCAGGCAACTTATCAGCGCTGTGTTCAGAATTGCCTTCATAAGTAGATTGGGCGTAATGTTCATGCATATGTGGATGATATTGTGATAGTCCAGAAAGGAGAAGTGTGTCTTTGGTGTCCCGGCAGGCAAGCTCTTGGGTTTTCTGGTGTCAAACAAAGGCATTGAGGCTAATCCGGAAAAAAAATTCAGCGATCACGTATTTGGCTAAACCGGCGTGTATCAATGATGTTCAATGTCTGGCCGACCAGATTATAGCTTTGAGCCATTTTATCAGTCGTCTCAGGAAGAAGGCCATCTATTTATATCAGATGCTCAAGAAAACAGATAAGTTTGTCTAGAGCGAGGCAGCTGATAAAGCGTTCAAGGATCTGAAGAGGAAGTTAGCTGAACCGTCCGTGCTTGTAGCAACGATTGATAAGGATCCATTATTGCTATATGTGGCTGCTAATGCCCGAGCTATTAGCGTGGCTATCATGGTGGAGCGCAAGGAAGTTGGCAAGGAATATCCGGTTCAACGGCCAGTTTATTATATCAGTGAGGAGCTCATTGAGTCAAAGCAGAGGAATCCACATTGGCAGAAGCTAGTGTATGGAGTGTTTTTGGCAAGCCGGAAGCTTAAACACTATTTTCAGGGCCATCCCATCACAATGGTCAGTTCAGCCCCTCTGGGAGATATCATTCAAAACAGAGAAGCAACTGGTCGGATTGCTAAGTGGGCTATCGAGCTTGGACCTCATGGGCTCAAATATATACCCCGCACAGCGATCAAATCCCAGGCACTCGTGGGCTTCATTAATGATTGGACGGAGTTACAAGCACCATAAGAGAAACCAGATACTACGTATTGGACTATTCATTTTGATGGATCTAGGCAGTTGGAGGGCTCGGGGGCTGGAGTCATACTAACTTCCCCACGAGGTGACAAGTTTTGTTATGTCCTCCGTTTAATGTTCCCTTGTACTAACAATGCAGCTGAATATGAGGCTTTGCTCCACGGTCTTCGGATGGCTAAGGAGATGAACTTAAGTCGGGTTAAGTGCTTTGACGATTCAGATCAGGTGGCTCAACAGGTGTCTGGCACTTGGGATTCTAAAGACCCACTCATGGCTGCATATCGGCGAGAGGTGGATACAGTGGCTGGTCACTTCAAGGGTTACCAGGTGGACCATATAGACCGGCGAAAGAATGAAGCGGCAGATGCTTTAAGTCCTCTTGGTTCTCAGCGTAAACCGGTCCCACCAAATGTCTTTCTTGACGTATTGCATAATCCGTCAGTCAAGGTACCAATAGAAGAAGAGTTGGCTATTCCTGATCCGGAGGCTCAATTAGTGGCAGCTTTGCACGTCATACCGGATTGGACAATCCCATATTTGGCTTACATGAACCGGGGCGAGTTACCAGACGATGAAACGTTCGCTCGACAGATAATCCGGCGTTCCAAGTCCATGACCATACTTAACGGGGAGTTACATCGTTACATCGTTTCAGGAGCAATTCAGCGTTGTGTTTCTCCTCAAGAGGGTTGTGAGATTTTGCGAGAAATCCATGAAGGGGATTGCGGTCATCATGCCGGTTCAAAATCTTTGGTTGCTAAGGCTTTTCGCCATGGTTTTTACTGGTTAACAGCACATGCCGATGCGGAGGATTTGGTCAAAAGATGTGACGGCTGTCAAAAATTCGCACGTCGTGCTCACATTCCGGCTCAGGAGTTGAGGATGATTCCAATAACTTGGTCGTTTGCGACTTGGGGGCTTGATATGGTTGGACCCTTCAAGCGATCCAAGGACAAAAAACCCCTCTTATTAGTGGCAGTTGATAAATTCACCAAATGGGTGGAAGCAGAGCTAGTCCGCAAGTGTGATGCGGCCACGGCAGTTCAATTCATCAAAAAGGTGATATTCCGGTTTGGTTTTCCACACAGCATTATAACTGATAATGGTACTACTCTGTCAAAGGGAGAGATGCAGGAATTTGGCCAACATGAGCACATCCGGCTTGATATAGCATCCGTGGCTCACCCCCAGTCTAATGGCCAAGCAGAAAGGGCAAATCAAGAAATTTTGAGAGGTATTAAACCCCGGCTTATTGTTCCTTTGAAACGGACACCGGGTTGTTGGGTGGAGGAATTACCTTCTGTGTTATGGAGCATCAACACCACACCTAACAGGTCGACAGGTTACACACCTTTCTTCATGGTTTATGGAGCGGAGGCGGTTCTCCCTAGTGACATCCGTCACGATTCGCCCCGGGTGGCAGCTTATGTTGAAGCAGATAATGAGACAGCACGTCAAGATTCTCTGGACCTGTTGGATGAAGAATGTGACCTTGCAGCAGCATGTTTGGCGATTTATCAACAGGATCTCCGACATGTCAGGACCCCGACTCAATGTCACATCGATCTAGCCTGTAACACCTCATATCACTTTGCGGCCTCACGCACGGTATTCCCACGGGTGTCTCCTTACCTTTGCCCGGGACCGTTTGCGCCTTTTGGCTCACGTATATGATGATGTCACTAGCATCCATATGATAAGGAGCCCGGGCTGACATGACTAGTCGTAAACCCAAAGTGGCACAGACTTACAGGGACAGGCATCCATGACCCAGCATCGAACGTGTCGGTCATCAGCAAGTGGGTCCGGGCTGTAGCACTGGGCTAGCAGGACTCCGGTAAACCGGGCTGTAGCGGGCTAACAGGGCTCCGGTACTCAATGCGTGACATTTCCCCGAAGGGACAGACACAGGAACGAAGAAGGACACATGCCGGCCAGCCTAAGTGTTCCGGAGCAGTAGCAAGCTACCATGGCTCGGTGGAAAAACTAGGAGACATTTCCCGGTAAGAGAGGCTACTAAGGATAAACAACTAGATAGTCAGATCCCACACATACCAAGCATTTCAATAACATACACACAATACGCTCGATATGTGCAAATACAACATGGCATCACAAAATGACTCTACAACTCAAGTATTTATTCAATAGGCTCCGAGGAGCGAGACATTACAAACATGGGTCTCATGACCCAACAATCAGAGAATACAAGTCAAAGCACATGCGGAAGCTTAACATGTCTGAGTACAGACATCTAGAAATGAAAAAGGCTGAGAAGCCTGACTATCTACCAGATCCTGCTGAGGGCACAAGATCGTAGCTGAGGTAACAAGCTAAACGTCGAAGTCCACGTGGAACTACTAGTGAGACCGAAGTCTCTCTGCAAAACATAAATTAAGCAACGTGAGTACAAATGTACCCAGCAAGACTTACATCAGATCTAACTACATATGCATCATTATCAACAAAGGGATGGTGGGGTTTAACTACAGCAAGCCAGCTTTGACTCGGTGGCTATCCTGAACTACGACTGCAAGTAACTCTTTTGAGGTGGCGCACATGAGTCCACATATTCACCATATCAATACCCCACTATGGATCCGCTCCCGTCTCCCTATGAGAACGCCATCCATAGCACTCACGCTTATCTTGCGTATTTTAGAGTATCCACTTTCACTTGTCTATGAACTATGCAAGGGGTCCAAGTTTCCATATCCAAGGAATCCGGCTATTCGAATAGATAATGATAACCCTGCAGGGGTGTACTTCTTCACACACGCTCTCGCCAGTTATCGCCCTGTACACGTCATGTACCTCGGCAACCTGCAAGCGGAAGCCGGGCGAGGGAGTCGGCCACGACCTGACTAACCACACAAGACTCTAGTCCAGGTTTATCGCCTATTCGGGTTCCATCCGCAAGGAGATCCGGCCGGGGTGTCGCTCACGGCCCCAAACGATGTGAGCAGGGTTCCCAAGCCCACCATCCGGGTGCCACTTGGTACACCGGGCCACTGTGCCTAGTCTGTCCCAAGCCCACCTGTACCGGGTGCCACTTGGTAGACTACTAACACTACCTACAAACACCAGAAACTAGTTGCAACTCCTGGACAGAGATCATGTTGATTAATAAGTCGAGAGGGGTCGAGTTACCGGAACCCAATGTGTGGTAGTAACTGATCATGGATCACAAACACAGAACTCAGTTCCTGAAGACGGCTGCAATGAGACAACCCACCATGTACTCCTACATGGCCTCTCACCGCTACCTTTACCAAATCGTGTTCACACACTTAGCTCTCAATGGTAGGACATGTTCACACACCTCTGATTCATCCCCGATGAATCAGACCTGACTCAACTCTAAGCAGTAGCAGGCATGACAAACAAGCATGAATGAGTAGGCACAACAGGGCTCAAACAACTCCTACTCATGCTAGTGGGTTTCATCTATTTACTGTGGCAATGACAGGTCATGCAAAGGATAAAGGGGTTCAGCTACCGCAACAAGCAACAGATGAATCGTTGTTGTCCTAATGCAGTAAAAGAGAGCAGGAGCGAGAGAGTGGGATTTTATCGGAATGAACAAGGGGGTTTTGCTTGCCTGGCACTTCTGAAGATAGTATAGCTCTTCATCAGTGTCATCGAACAATCGTCGGAACGTCGTCTACTGAGAGGGGACAATTACCGGTAAACAAGAAAGAACACAATCAATGCGATGCAACAATATGATGCATGATAATGACATGGCAATATGAATGTGTTTTGGGCTAATGCATCTAGCAACAGGTTAAATGGGGCTGGTTTGAACACTAGGTTCAAATTCAAACTCCATATGTGAGAGTTTAAATGCCATTTAATTGATTTGTGCTAAACAGCAGCTATAAGTTGTTCTATCATGCATGAAAATGGTACAGATGGATAGATTGGATTTTTCTGATCATTTTTCATATATAAATTATTTAATTTGGAGTTACGGTTGAATTTCTATGAATTTTAGAAGTTTATACAATTTTCTGGAATTTTCTGAATAAAAATAAATCCAGAAAACATTTACTGCGTCAGCATGACGTTGGCATGACGTCAGCAGGTCAACATGGGCTGGTCCGGGTCAAACCTGACCAGTGGGGTCCACTGGTCAGTGACTTAGGTGACTAACAGAGTTAATTAACTCTAACTAACCAAATTAATAGCCACGGGGCCCACTGTCAGTGTCAGCAGGGGTAATTAGTTTAACTAATTCAATTAGTACTAATCCTAATTAACTAACAGGGCTGGGCCCCACCTGTCATTGAGTCAGGGGCGTCCAACTGGGGTCAAACCCGGGCCAAACCCGCCGGAGTTGACCCGCGGCTCGTCGCCGGCGACGCCAGCAACAGCGGAGGGCGTCGGAAACGCTCCTTCGGCGACCAAATCGGCGACTGAGGGGCTCTACGCGTAGCTGGTGTGTGCGCGCATCGAATCGTGGCACCCGTTCGTGCTGGGGAGGTCGGACTTGGCGACGGCGGCGAGCGGGGCGGCGGCCGGAGCACGGCGAGGTCGGGGTTGGCGCTAGGGGGCACGGCAGGTCGCACGGGTGGGCGCGCCCGGCTCCTGGAAGAGTGCTGAGCACGTTGCCGTGCTCGGGAGTTAGCTACGGTGGCTCTAGCCTCGTCTGCGTCATCGCCGGCGGCGAGGAACTGTCGGCTCCGACAGCCAGGGTGGTTAGAAGGCGCGGACGGGCACGGGGAGAGAGGGGAAATGGACAGGGGCTCACGGTTAGTTCGAAGAGAAGGTCGGCGTGCTCGGGGAGGCGGTGGAGACGGTGAATCGACGGCGGCGGTGGTCGGAGCCCGAGGTGGAAGACGACGGTGATGGCGATGTTCGAGGCCCTCCCGGCTTGCGTGGTTCATCGAAGATGAAGAAGACAACGTGGCAGAGCTTCTGGGCGCGTCGGGATTGTGTGGGGTGGCCAGTGGCCGCGGCTATGGCGAACGGCAGCGACGGCTGCGCTCGGGGCTCACAGGGAAGAGAGGGAAAGAGAGAGCCAGAGGAGGGGGAGCGGTCCAGAGCGAGGGGGGGAGAGGAGCGAGGGGACACGGGGCATCGTCGTGGCGTCACTAGGAGGGCCGGGGAAGCAGGAGGTGGCCGGGGAAGCAGGAGGTGGCCGGGGCAGCGTCGGCGCCTGCCACGCACCTGTTCGTCCTCCTGGCAGAGGAGGAAGATGACAAGGGGGGGCGCTGGGCTGGGCCAACAGAAGCTGGGCCGGCTCTGCTGCAGGTGAGCGCCAGGTAAGTGGCTGGGCTTCTCTCTTTTATTTTTCTGTTCTGTTTTATTTTTTTTAAATTTGTTTTGCCACTGTTTTGAATTTAAAAATAATTCAAACAATGCCAAAAACTCCTCTGAATATTTTTGTTTTGCTAGATGGACTTTTCCAAAAGCTCATAAAATATTTCAGGGGTATTTGAAATTATATTCTAATTATATGAATATAATTCAAATTCAAATAACTAATGATTTAAATTCAAAGTCCCAAAAATAAATCCTTTTAAAATGTTCATTATTTTTGGTTTGGATCAAAACCCTTGCCAAAAATATTAAACATCTAAGAAGAGCATTTTGGAACAATGAATGAGATTTAAGGGTTTTTACCCTTCTTTTATTTAGGGTTTTGAGGCTTCCAAATTTCCTCAGTTCAAGTTTTCAAAATTTAAACATGATGCAAACACTAGGCAGCAGCAGAAGCTAGGGATGTGACAACTCACCCCCACTAAACAAGAATCTCGACCCGAGATTCAAGTGTAGGGTAGGACGAAGGGGAAACGCAAACTAGTATAATCTTCACGATCCAGGGTGCACTTCATAAAAGCATTGATTCTATCACCATCTTTGTCCCGTCGTCTTGCTCTGAGAACTCCAACTAACATGACAGCAAGAGGAAAAGGACAACTCCGGAAGAATCGATCTTCTCGAAGATCAAGCAACTTAGGATCAGCTCACAAAGTGAGTCATAGCAACATCTCTTGAGCTGAGACACGAAGTATACATCTGAATAAATGGAGTGAGACAGATGACGAGGGCTCGCTAAGTAGACAACAATTCCAGACTTAAGAATGTGGTGATCGGTTGTCAACGTAGCGAGGAGTTGAGTTGCCATGATACCACAACGAGACACCTTAGGAACCGTGACTCGTAGATATATCCCCTTAAGTGGCAAAAAGAATTACCTTTGATTCAGAGATCATTGAAACTTTTTAAACCAGCCTAAGGCAATTCTCGAGCGATCGTTTGGAGGGGGTCGGTAGGATGGCATACTCGGACTTGGACGATGTGGATTACCTTGTTGAAGACAACGTAATGGATGAATTTGCTTACCACCGGAAATGGAAGAGACCCGTGGTAGAATGGCACATTGGCAGTGCAAGCTGGGAACAAAATGAAAATGCTGGGAATGATTCTGGTAACTGGGGAAGAACCCAACAATAGAGAGTGAATTCACTATTTGAAAAGGTCATAGCATTGCCGAGGAAACTGAGAGCACTATACAGTTAATGCCGACGATCAAACCTAGCACTTGCGCGTGCTCTCAAGAACTTGAGCATTTCCTTAATCATCAAGATTTTACCAACATCCGTGTCAAGGATCCTGGCAACACAACTTACTACCATGATGAATGATGATGGATGATGCAGATGCAAAGGAAGATAACACTTTCTCAGATTTCACCCTTGGCGGGGCCAAGGAAATAAAATCTGGATGATCGACCGAGAGACATTTAGCACTCCGCCTCCAATGTTCTCCTTGATGCGCTAGTGTATCCCATTCATAGATATGGTTTGATATCTAGAACATCAAGTAAAAGGTCGGACTTCGGAACATAAAAATCATAAGGCATAACTAGGGAGTAAATCCTACGAAATCCTTATGGGGAGGTGGCCAACTTCCTCAGTCAAGATACTACAATAATAGGTCTTTCGGCTGGGCGTGTTGGCCATGACATCCACTTTACCGGTTATCGAGGGACCAATATTATAGTTCTTGGGGAAAGGTTCCAACCATCATATCTGCCTGAGATTCAGATCTGGTTGGTGTTAGGATATTCCAGACTCATCGAGTCTAGGAAGAAAAAAATGAAAGTTTGCAACACAAATTGACGAAATGACATTGCGAGATTCTCAGGAAATGAACTACGATAGCAAGCTCCAAAACATGAGCTGGTTCTGCTACACCTGTGTGAACACACTGCCTTAGACAAACATGATCACATGGTAGTCTTACAATAAAACACTACCGAGTTCTGGTAGGGAACCATCATTGAGGATATAGGAATCTTGTGCATGAACTAGTATTTGCACAACAACTCCTTTTCCTTTAACAAATCAATCAGTGGCTTGGTGTGCTAGGGATACATATGGAATGAAGATGATCAGTCTATCAGACCATAGAATACTTTGCACATGCATGACTGACTTGGGATGATTCCAAAGGAGCAAAAACAGACTTTCTCGAATTCACGACGGCAACTTACATCAAATGCACGTGAATCAAAGGAAGTCACTTCTTTCATCCAACATACACTTCATAAACGGGGCATGAAGAAAATGCTTACACAAGTTTCCAACACTAGCTTAATGTTCAACAAAATCATGGAGGAGATAAGGATGTTGTCAATGGGCTCAGCAACAATTCATCCGGGTTTCCTTTTAAAAGGAATTCCATAGTTAAGTGAACACGGTGATAGCATTGGTCAGACCAAAGAATATAATGGTGTATGCTCGAGGAAAAACCACGAGTAAGACAACATTACGAATATCGTTGGTTCTGGTTTGATTTGACGATAGCCCATACTCAATCAAAGGTTTAGGTAAGATAATAGATCCAACAATTGATCACAAGGACCAATTGATGAAGATATCATCTTTCTTCAACACACACACACACAAAAAAAGATATCCCTTAACATGAACTAAGTCGGACAAGCTTTTATCTTCCAACTCTCCAAGTTGTTGTCTAGCTTAACCAACTAGCTCAGGAATATCTAACACCGATTCTTGGAGAGAGGGTGGTTCACAAGAAACCAACTTGATCACGAGCTCAACATAACAGTGAGGGGACAACCTGGTAATACTTCCGAGAAGATATTCGGAAAATCACGAACCACCGGTATGTTACTAAGCTCGAGAACAATCTCGCTTTTGAGGGCAAGACGATATGATCAAATGAGTGAGGACTTGACAAGATCCTAACTCATCGATCGGAGAGTGCATCGGAAATAAGGACTAGGTAGCACGATTAATCTTAGAATCGTGATTCAAGAACCAACACACTAAGAATAAAATTATTGTCCTTTAACTACCAAGCAACAAGGTTGCTATGAGTATTGATTTCACACATCACGATTCACTTGTCGATATTCCGGTTGCAACAACACGGGAATCGAGAAATGAATAATGATGGAGAGAAGTATCACTGTGTCAAGAGTTCATAAGAGGTGGTGCAATTCTCATGACAATCCTGACATAAAGAGGGTAACACTTCAAGGTAGAACAGAACAAAAGCTGGATTGGCATTTTGATCTGCGGAATACAACTACTTTGACCCAATCCTGGAAATGGATAAGGTACTGGAGTTTGTTTCTCCTAGTCATTCTGGAATAGAATGGCTTGACGGACCACAAGAATAATAAGCATTGATAACACGAATGCACAATTACTCCTGACTATCAATTGATAAACGAGGGCCAGAAAACAACTAAAGAGGGACAACTCAAAGGAACATATGATTTTCTGAGTTGTGGATGCATGGACTAGCATGTCGAACGAATTCAACATATTTCTTCCGGATAACCCATGCAGAAAGGTAGAACTGGCAGAGTCACAATATAGAATCGAGAACCCATCGAGAGCACTCTGATTGTGATCTTTCGATTAGCGAGGAACATCTGCCATAAGCGGTTCATAGTATTTGGAAGAAGGAAATACCATGAACATCGAGGACTAATGCAAAGGTTACTAATAATCTAAAGGAACGAGCAAAACTATCAACATGAAGCAAGTAGGGTGAATCTCGGGTTCAAAACCCAGGAGTAGAATGCCTACCAACTAGGTGGCATCACGGGATGCTTACGAGAATGATGGCCAGAATCATCACACTGGGACACAAATCATGGCTAAATTACTAGATGATCCCCTAAGACATCTAGGGTCATAATACCAACTCCAACATATAAGTCAAGGCAATAAAGTACCTCAACTCACTGATTTGTGTGATTAATCTGACCAAAGGCACATCGGAAACAGGAGGAAGGGATTTGCAAATGCATCCGACTATTTAGAAACCTGGGATGACTCGGACAACATAACGGCTGTAAATGCTCAAAAGATTTGAGACATTCACAAAAATGGTGGCATAACCACTCAGAAGCACAATATCAAGGTTTCGAGATCAACAATTAACATACAAAAGATAGTAGGAACCGAACTCAAGCTTAGAACCATCAATCCTATAGGTCTACGGATTAGTAACACGTGATCCTGATAGAAAGAAGAGATAGCCTAGTTCTTAATCCCCGTAGGAAAGATAAGATGACTCAGATCAGAAGGGCATAAGGTATAAGGAGTAAAAAGAGCCTTACGTTCCATCCCACAATCAATTCCCTTATATAACTAAAGAATTCTAGACTCAACTTTGACCAGTTTGGCTTGGTAATCCTACAGGCAGTCAAGCTCTGATACCAAAGCTGTCAGGACCCCGACTCAATGTCACATCAATCTAGCCTGTAACACCTCATATCACTTTGCGGCCTCACGCACGGTATTCCCACGGGTGTCGCCTTACCTTTGCCCGGGACCGTTTGCGCCTTTTGGCTCACGTATATGATGATGTCGCTAGCATCCATATGATAAGGAGCCCGGGCTGAAATGACTAGTCGTAAACCCAAAGTGGCACAGACTTACAGGGACAGGCATCCATGACCCAGCATCGAACGTGTCGGTCATCAGCAAGTTGGTCCGGGCTGTAGCACTGGGCTAGCAGGACTCCGGTAAACCGGGCTGTAGCGGGCTAACAGGGCTCCGGTACTCAATGCGTGATATTTCCCCGAAGGGACAGACACAGGAACGAAGAAGGACACATGCCGGCCAGCCTAAGTGTTCCGGAGCAGTAGCAAGCTACCATGGCTCGGTGGAAACACTAGGAGACATTTCCCGGTAAGAGAGGCTACTAAGGATAAACAACTAGATAGTCAGATCCCACACATACCAAGCATTTCAATAACATACACACAATATGCTCGATATGTGCAAATACAACATGGCATCACAAAATGACTCTACAACTCAAGTATTTATTCAATAGGCTCCGAGGAGCGAGACATTACAAACATGGGTCTCATGACCCAACAATCAGAGAATACAAGTCAAAGCACATGCGGAAGCTTAACATGTCTGAGTACAGACATCTAGAAATGAAAAAGGCTGAGAAGCCTGACTATCTACCAGATCCTGCCGAGGGCACAAGATCGTAGCTGAGGTAACAAGCTAAACGTCGAAGTCCACGTGGAACTACTAGTGAGACTGAAGTCTCTCTGCAAAACATAAATTAAGCAACGTGAGTACAAATGTACCCAGCAAGACTTACATCAGATCTAACTACATATGCATCATTATCAACAAAGGGATGGTGGGGTTTAACTGCACCAAGCCAGCTTTGACTCGGTGGCTATCCTGAACTACGACTGCAAGTAACTCTTTTGAGGTGGCGCACACGAGTCCACATATTCACCATATCAATACCCCACTATGGATCCGCTCCCGTCTCCCTACGAGAACGCCATCCATAGCACTCACGCTTATCTTGCGTATTTTAGAGTATCCACTTTCACTTGTCTATGAACTATGCAAGGGGTCCAAGTTTCCATATCTGAGGAATCCGGCTATTCGAATAGATAATGATAACCCTGCAGGGGTGTACTTCTTCACACACGCTCTCGCCACTTATCGCCCTGTAGACGTCATGTACCTCGGCAACCTGCAAGCGGAAGCCGGGCGAGGGAGTCGGCCACGACCTGACTAACCACACAAGACTCTAGTCCAGGTTTATCGCCTATTTGGGTTCCATCCGCAAGGAGATCTAGCCGGGGTGTCGCTCACGGCCCCAAACGATGTGAGCAGGGTTCCCAAGCCCACCATCCGGGTGCCACTTGGTACACCGGGCCACTGTGCCTAGTCTGTCCCAAGCCCACCTGTACCGGGTGCCACTTGGTAGACTACTAACACTACCTACAAACACCAGAAACTAGTTGCAACTCCTGGACAGAGATCATGTTGATTAATAAGTTGAGAGGGGTCGAGTTACCGGAACCCAATGTGTGGTAGTAACTGATCATGGATCACAAACACAGAACTCAGTTCCTGAAGACGGCTGCAATGAGACACCCACCATGTACTCCTACATGGCCTCTCACCGCTACCTTTACCAAATCGTGTTCACACACTTAGCTCTCAATGGTAGGACATGTTCACACACCTCTGCTTCATCCCCGATGAATCAGACCTGACTCAACTCTAAGCAGTAGCAGGCATGACAAACAAGCATGAATGAGTAGGCACAACAGGGCTCAAACAACTCCTACTCATGCTAGTGGGTTTCATCTATTTACTGTGGCAATGACAGGTCATGCAAAGGATAAAGGGGTTCAGCTACCGCAACAAGCAATAGATGAATCGTTGTTGTCCTAATGCAGTAAAAGAGAGCAGGAGCGAGAGAGTGGGATTTTATCGGAATGAACAAGGGGGTTTTGCTTGCCTGGCACTTCTGAAGATAGTATAGCTCTTCATCAGTGTCATCGAACAATCGTCGGAACGTCGTCTACTGAGAGGGGACAATTACCGGTAAACAAGAAAGAACACAATCAATGCGATGCAACAATATGATGCATGATAATGACATGGCAATATGAATGTGTTTTGGGCTAATGCATCTAGCAACAGGTTAAATGGGGCTGGTTTGAACACTAGGTTCAAATTCAAACTCCATATGTGAGAGTTTAAATGCCATTTAATTGATTTGTGCTAAACAGCAGCTATAAGTTGTTCTATCATGCATGAAAATGGTACAGATGGATAGATTGGATTTTTCTGATCATTTTTCATATATAAATTATTTAATTTGGAGTTATGGTTGAATTTCTATGAATTATAGAAGTTTATACAATTTTCTGGAATTTTCCAAATAAAAATAAATCCAGAAAACATTTACTGCGTCAGCATGACGTTGGCATGACGTCAGCAGGTCAACATGGGCTGGTTCGGGTCAAACCTGACCAGTGGGGTCCACT
Organism: Triticum dicoccoides; assembly: GCF_002162155.2. Taxonomy (NCBI): domain Eukaryota; kingdom Viridiplantae; phylum Streptophyta; class Magnoliopsida; order Poales; family Poaceae; genus Triticum; species Triticum dicoccoides. The sequence continues at coordinate 670,091,171 of NC_041392.1, forward strand.
GGTCAGTGACTTAGGTGACTAACAGAGTTAATTAACTCTAACTAACCAAATTAATAGCCACGGGGCCCACTATCAGTGTCAGCAGGGGTAATTAGTTTAACTAATTCAATTAGTACTAATCCTAATTAACTAACAGGGCTGGGCCCCACCTGTCATTGAGTCAGGGGCGTCCAACTAGGGTCAAACCCGGGTCAAACCCACCGGAGTTGACCCGCGGCTCGTCGCCGGCGACGCCAGCAACAGTGGAGGGCGTCGGAAACGCTCCTTCGGCGACCAAATCGGCGACTGAGGGGCTCTACGCGTAGCTGGTGTGTGCGCGCATCGAATCGTGGCATCCGTTCATGCTGGGGAGGTCGGACTTGGCGACGGCGGCGAGCGGGGCGGCGGCCGGAGCACGGCGAGGTCGGGGTTGGCGCTAGGGGGCACGGCAGGTCGCACGAGTGGGCGCGCCCGGCTCCTGGAAGAGTGTTGAGCACGTTGCCGTGCTCGGGAGTTAGCTACGGTGGCTCTAGCCTCGTCTGCGTCATCGCCGGCGGCGAGGAACTGTCGGCTCCGACAGCCAGGGTGGTTAGAAGGAGCGGACGGGCACGGGGAGAGAGGGGAAATGGACAGGGGCTCACGGTGAGTTCGAAGAGAAGGTCGGCGTGCTCGGGGAGGCGGTGGAGACGGCGAATCGACGGCGGCGGTGGTCGGAGCCCGAGGTGGAAGACGACGGCGATGGCGATGTTCCAGGCCCTCCCGGCTTGCGTGGTTCATCGAAGATGAAGAAGACAACGTGGCGGAGCTTCTGGGCGCGTCGGGATTGCGTGGGGTGGCCAGTGGCCGCGGCTATGGCGAACGGCGGCGACGGTTGCGCTCGGGGCTCACAGGGAAGAGAGGGAAAGAGAGAGCCAGAGGAGGGGGAGCGGTCCAGAGCGAGGGGGGGAGAGGAGCGAGGGGACACGGGGCGTCGTCGTGGCGTCACTAGGAGGGCCGGGGAAGCAGGAGGTGGCCGGGGCAGCGTCGGCGCCCGCCACGCACCTGTTCGTCCTCCTGGCAGAGGAGGAAGATGACAAGGGGGGCGTTGGGCTGGGCCAGCAGAAGCTGGGCCGGCTCTGCTGCAGGTGAGCGCCAGGTAAGTGGCTGGGCTTCTCTCTTTTATTTTTCTGTTCTGTTTTATTTTTTTTAAATTTGTTTTGCCATTGTTTTGAATTTAAAAATAATTCGAACAATGCCAAAAACTCCTCTGAATATTTTTGTTTTGCTAGATGGACTTTTCCAAAAGCTCATAAAATATTTCAGGGGTATTTGAAATTATATTCTAATTATATGAATATAATTCAAATTCAAATAATTAATGATTTAAATTCAAAGTCCCAAAAATAAATCCTTTTAAAATGTTCATTATTTTTGGTTTGGATCAAAACCCTTGCCAAAAATATTAAACATCTAAGAAGAGCATTTTGGAACAATGAATGAGATTTAAGGGTTTTTCCCTTCTTTTATTTAGGGTTTTGAGGCTTCCAAATTTCGTCAGTTCAAGTTTTCAAAATTTAAACATGATGCAAACACTAGGCAGCACCAGAAGCTAGGGATGTGACACGACAATATCATAGCCGCCGGGTTAAGACCAGAACCTTTCAAGAGGGCGATTTAGTGCTCTGGCTCATTCAGGATCAAACTGATATGCACAAGTTATCTCCACCTTGGGAAGGACCTTTTGTGGTCAACAAGAATCTGCACAACGGGTCATACTACCTCATTGATGTTCGAGAGCACCAAGACTCATGTAAATCAGAGGAGGAGACCAAGCGGCCATGGAACATAGCTCTTCTTCGGCCTTATTATACTTGAGCCATAAGCTCTTCATATGTACATATTTATGACAATGTATATATTATATAATAAACTGGAGCCTCCATTCAAGCGGGGTATCTGTTCTTTTTACATAATGTGTGTGCTCACAAGAGTTTATTGACCAAGAGGAGTGTTTTGTTAATCCGGTCTCTGTAGCCACACGGATATAAAGAAAATCACTAGGGGGCTTGGTTATATCTGAACCATAGCTACACATTTTGATCGGTTTGAAACCACAAAGGGACATCACTAGGGGGCTTGGTTGTTATCACACCACAGCTACACCTCTTGATAGGCGTTTAAAGCCACAAAGGAAAATATGTGGGGCCAAAGAGGGTGTTGCATAAAGCACAAACTCAAACATGGACACTGTCGGAGTAATGGGCCACATGTAGGCTAACCCGAGTCCCTGAACCTTTCAAGACATCGGGCAGGCTGCGCCCCTCAAGACCCCAGGACGAAGAGCCGCCTTCTGAGAAGTCGGCGGCAAGGCAACCGACTGCCCACTCTCGGCCAAGTCCCCAGGACGACTTCAAGATGAGCTGACTCGTGACTGACGACTTCCAGAGAAGCCGGCTTTGGGGAGTCGGCCCGCGACTCCAACAAACCCCATGCCCTCATCAAGAGGGACGGGATGGGGAGTGGCTACAGTAAAGCCCACTCCCACCCCTTTTCCAGAGGCATGCATGGCCACAGTACGCTGTACCCGCAGAGATCTCCATCCGGCGCGGCACTGTTGCCATGCCGGCCTTGACATCAGCATCAGTGGACAGAATCCTGCACACACGACGGCTTGTCTATACGACCCTGGGGCGGCGGGTCCCTCCAGTCAGCGGGAGCCCAGAAGACGGCGAGAGCGTCACCAGTCGGCCCCCGAGAGTCGGTCAGCCCCTCCCCCGGGCCCACGTGCCATTAACCAAGCATGACGGGGCGTGGCAATAGTGATTGCCTGCCAGGCGGCGGGGCTGTTGCCGCGACCCCATGACCAAGACCGCGTCATTAGAAGCACGGCTACAGTAATCAGCAGCCGGCAAGACCCGCCAGCGGCGGACACGGTCTGTCGGCGCCGTACCGGACCAGTCGGTGGAGCCCGCCAGTTGGCAGGCCCCAGCAGTCGGCAGAGAAGACAGAGGCCGGAGACACTGACGGCTGGGCCCGCGCCTAGCCGGATTACCGTTGTACCCCTGGGGGGTAGGCCTATATAAACCTCCCAGGGCACCCATGCAAAGGGTTCGAATCCATTAGCACTAGACCAGATCATATAGGAAGGAGAGAGCTAACCTAGCCTTCTCCTCCCTCCAGGAAACAGCTCAAGGAGCAACCATGTACACACTTACCATAGTGACCATGCGGAGAGCCCGTAGAGCAACAGTAGGGGTATTATCTCCCCGGAGAGCCCCAAAGCTGGCTAAGATTCGCCGGCGTGCATGCCATCGCCTTATCCCGTTTCCGGGCACTCGCGACATTCTACTCGCCCCCACCATGATAAGCCATCCCTTGGCATATGTCGCACCCAACCCTCGACATTTGGCACCCACCGTGGGGCATGGTGCACCGTCGTCCGGAGACCTGTTCTGGACGGGAACCCTTTTTCTCCCTGGCGAGCGCAGCCAGCCCGGCATGCCAGACGAAGTTTGCACCGACGCGCTGCATGGCACTGAGATCGCCTGCGCGGCCAGCTGCCTCGCCGATCTTGTCAACGAGGTTTGCCTCTCTGACGAGCCTGTATCTGACGCAGGCACGAGCGGCCCTGAGAGCCTCCTCGCGGGCCTCCTTGACCAACTCCACGTCACCGGCGAGCCTGCCGTGGACTTGGAGTCTGTAGGCTCCACCGACCCAATGCTGGTCGACTCTGACACCGCGTCGCTCGATGCGTTCCCCACCAACGTGGTGGTCTACGACGAGCCGCTCCCTCGCGCAGAGAGCGACGGAAGCACTGTCACAGAGGTGCTCATCATCAGTCATGACAAGCATCCCGGCGGAGGAGCGCATGACCCACTTGGTGCGGCATTGCAAGACCTGACTGTGCCCATTCCGGAAGACGCTGACGCGGAGATGTTGGAGGCGCGCCGCCTTCAGCTCGTCAAAGGTGCGAAGAAGCTGGCTAGCATGAGACGCTTGTTAGAAGCCTACCAGCGTGAGATGGATCGCGCTGTGGGTGGCTCGCCAGCCCTAGTTGGGCCCAGCCGCCTAGGTGCGGTCCAGCAGCGCGGCGTGGCCATCGCCAACCTGTTCGGGGTAAATCGCCCTGTGTACGCCACACCTGCGGAGAATATTCAAGCCGCCCAGGCGGCGGCGGACGAGCTAGACAACTTCGAGGGTGAAGAGTGCCGCCTGATGACGGAGTGAGTCCAGCGGCTCCTCGACGCGGCTACCGCGCAGAATGAGGCCGGATGCCGCACAGAGGCGCCGCAGTGACAAAATGACGACCCGCCTCCACGCCAAGATCAAGGCGTGACGTCTCAGACGCCGACTGGCGGCGCCCGAGGAAGGAAGGACAAGAAGCCGGCTGTCAGCCACAGTCGGACTCGCATTACCATAGAGCGCGACCAAGACGGCCGCCCGAGAGTAGTGGAACGACAGGGCGACTGTCCGCCTCCTCCTCCTCGCAAGGAAAGGCGAGTCTCCCCGCCGCCTGTTGACCATCCGACTCTCGGCGACCGCCTTGGCCGCCGAGAGGGAGTCGGACAAAACGACGCCCGTCACCGGATCGACAGACTTCACCGATCCCTCGCACTGGAAGAAGAAGATGAGTTGGGTCCGCCTTGTTTCGGGCGCCGCATTCGAGACGAGCCCTTTCCCAAAGGGTTCACGCTCCCGAGAGATACGCCCAAGTATACCGGCTCCGTGAAGCCGGAGGACTGGCTGGTTGACTACTCCACGGCCGTCAGCATAGCGAACGGCAACAAGCATGTTGCCGTAAAATACGTTCCGCTCATGCTCCAGGGCACGGCCCGGACATGTCTAAACAGCCTGAAGCCTCGCAGCATCAACAGTTGGGTCGACTTCACCGATGCCTTCGTCCGCAACTTCACAAGCACGTACAAGCGTCCTCCCAAGCCTCGTCAGCTTTCCTTGTGCGTGCAAGTCCCCAACGAGTTGACTCACGACTACCTCGCGCGTTGGGCCGAGCTCCGGAACTCTTGTGAGGGTTTGCACGAGGTGCAGGCTATCGAGTACTTCACCGCCGGGTGCAGAGAAGGCACCCTCCTCAAGCACAAGCTCCTCTGCGATGAGCCAGAGACCCTCGACGAGCTGCTGATCATCGCAGACAAGTATGCCACGGCCGACTCCTCCATGAAGGCGGAGATTCAAGTTAGTGCGACTGGCAAAGTGGCCCCTTAGGCTCCTAGAACTTCGGCTGGAGATGCCAGTCGGCAACAACAGTAGAACGACCACAAGCGCAAGGCCCCACAGCCGGCTTCCAGCAGCCAGCAGGTGGCGACAATCGAGGACCAGCAGCCGGATGGGCAGCCTCCACCCAAGCGACAGAAAGGCGGCAAGCCCAACTGGTTGCCGGCTTTCTCATACGAGCAGACTCTGGATGGTCCTTGCAAGTTCCACAGCGGCGCGAAGCCGTCGAATCACACCACCCGGAAGTGCCACTGGCTCACCAGGATCGCCAAAGGAGACGGCCTCCTGCCTCCCCCGCCTGCTGGGTAGCAGCCTCCGCCTCCGCCCCAACAGCCGACTGTCAGGCCAGTCGGCGCAGTACAAGGTGAGTACCCCGAAGAGCACAAAGCCTACATAGTATTTACCAGCGTGGCTGATGATCGACGCAGCAGGCGGCAGCAGCAGCAAGAGGTGAATGCAGTAGCATCAGAGACACCAGAATTCATTCACTGGTCCGAGAAGCCTATCAGGTGGAGCAGGGCTGATCACCCAGAGGTGATGCCGAGTCTGGGCTCTTACACCTTGGTCTTGGATGCCACCTTTGCCACGGATAGGCGAGCTGCTCGTTTCTCGCGAGTTTTGATAGACGGAGGCAGCAGCATCAACATCATGTACAAGGACACCATGGAGAAGTTAGGAATCAAGCAAAGACAGCTTCAGAATAGCCGGACTGTGTTCCACGGCATTGTTCCTAGCCTTTCCTGCTCACCAATCGGCAAGATCCTAATGGACGTCCTCTTTGGAGACAAAGATCACTTCCGCCGAGAATCGGTTTGGTTTGAGGTGGTGGATCTCGAGAGCCCATACCATGCACTACTTGGCCAACCCGCCTTGGCCAAGTTCATGGCGGTCCCCCACTACGCCTACCTCAAGATGAAGATGCCTAGTTCCAAGGGGATTCTGACCATAGCCGCCGACTACCAGAAGTCGTCTGCCTGTGCGGATGAGAGTAGTCGCTTGGCCAAATCCCTGGTGATCGCGGCCGAGAAGCGGCTCCTTGACCGGGTTGTGGTGATGGCCGGCAAGCAGCTAGAGGTGTCGCCCAACCCCAAGGAGTCGGAGGCTGAGGGTTCGTTCAAGCCGGCCAAAGAGACAAAAAAGATGCCCTTGGATCCGGAGCACGGGGATACCCTCAAGATGAAGAGCTCGGGGATTGCCCTCTTTTATCTATATGATAAGAATTATGCCTACGAGTATGTTACTCTTTGTTATGCCGCTTGGCACCGGGTCCGACTAGTCGGCCCGGGGACTTGCCGCCTTGCGCTATGAAATGCTTCCTGCGGCGGACAAGTAGTGTGTGGCACCTAAGCCATCTCCTGTCAAAAGCCGCAGTTCGCAGAGCGAATGACCGTTGGCAGGAGTAAGGTAGAATGGGTGTTCGCATGAAAAATGGCTAAGGACTCAAAGCATAAAACATAGTTTAAGCCGGCTTCCAGCCTTTTTTCGCAAACCGACTATTGAGCGGTCAGCTCGTCGCCTTCTATTCAACTTGCTAAAAAACTCTAAAACGGCTAAGTACTTACCTTCCCAAAAGTAGCCAAGCATTTGATCCAGCGGCAGTCCGCAGAGCGGCTGTCCGACTGGCAAGATGGAAACTAAGGGAAGGCGGCAAAGGAAAAAGCCAAAGGAGCAATGAGCAGGAAAAGGTAGAATTTGGATAAATATTTACATAACATAAGCCCTTGGCCGAATCTTCGAGCAGAAGTTCAAAATACACCCCGCGGGTGGAATTGTGCGAATTAACAAGTTCTTCAGAGACTACTAAAGCAGATAAAATAAAGATAAGGCGGTAGCCTAAGATGCGGCAGACGGATTTGGAGGTTTGGAGGAGATGGCGGTGTCAGGCGTTGGGGCGGCCGGCTGGGCAGTCTCGGCTTGATCGCCTCCGGCGGCAGTCAGCTCGGTCACATGCGGCTCGTTGCTAGAGGCGCGGTCGAGCTGAGGCTGGCCGTCCGCTCCGTCTTCTGGTGCCTCCGCCTCGCCTTCGTCCTCTGCCTCGCATTCCTCCTCGTCGCTGGAGCCGATCACCTCCGCTGAGTCCTCGCGGTAGTCTGGGTTCATCCCAAACCACTCCGGTGGTACCTCCTCGACGTCTTCAGCCCGCTCGGGGACAAAGATGTTGGTGTCGGTGTACTCGGCGATCGTCGCGGCGTGCTTGACGAGGGCGTCTTCCGCGGCTGCCAGCTCCGGCTGGGCCTCTAGCCGAAGTGTGGCCAGTCGGTCTAGGTCCAGCCCCGGATACCACGCCTTGACGAATTCCAAGGCTCGGCGCACTCTAGCCCGGGCCGAGGAACCTTTCCAGGCCTCAAGACGGCCAGCCGCGACCTCCAGCCAGTCGGCAGTCTGACTTGGGGTGCGTGGAGCCTGCATGTCTGGCCACAGGGCAGCAATCGCCTGGGCACTGACATGTTGAAGCCGGTGCAGCATCTGGTGAGCCGGCCGAAGGCGAGCCTCGATGCTCAAGAGCTGCTCGTCAAGGGTTTGGGGGCGTCGGCGGCGATCTCTGCACCTTCCGCCCTCCGCCCTTCACGGTCAGCCTCGATGGCTTGGATGGTGGCCTGCGAGTGGCCAGGGAAGAAGTCTGCCAAGATGAAAAGCATAAAGAAGCAAGTCAAAAATCAGGAGTCAGCTCGACCTATAGTCGGCAGCTCGAAGAAAGAAAGTAAAGAAACTCACCATCAACGATGTCCTCAATCTCGTGGAACCCGGAGGCCAGCAATGCCTCTTTGTCAGACCAGGAGGAGCGCTCGCTTGCGAACTCGGCCAGGAGGGCACTCTCCGCTTCTTCCGCCTCCTTCTACGTCTTCTTGAGTATATCTTGCTGCTCTGCCAATTGTGCGGCCAGCTGATCGCGCTCTGCGGCGAGCTTGCCGCACTCCTCCCCCTTGGCGCGCAACACGGAGTTGGCCTTGCTCAGCTGCTATTCAAGAGCGGCATTGGCCTCTGAAGAGAAAGAAGAAGGAAGGCGTTAAGTCGTCAACAAAGAAGGTCGCTGGGGAGATCCGGCCCGACTGCTCAGCAGTTGGCCCGAATCTCGGGGACTACAGCCCGCGGGTGCGCCAGCGCGCCCCGCAAAGAAGAAAAAGGACTCACTCCGGCTCTCCGACAAGTCGGCGGTCCGCTTGCCCAGCTCTTCAACATTGCGGTTGAAGGCGGTAACACGGAGGTTGTGATAGTCCTGCGACAAGTATTTCAGACAAAAGTTAGTACCCGGAACTCACCAATTGGAGTTCCGGGCCGCCTGCTCAGGAGCCGGCCCGAAACTCGGGGACTACACCCAGTGGGTGCGTTGGTGCGTCCCCACAGAGAGGAACAAGAAAACAAGGACAAAAGAGAAAGCATACCCGGACGGCTGCCCGCGACGCCAGGTATGCCTTGGTGCAGTTCGGGATGGCGTCGCCCTCAGCTTGCAGCTTCGTCTGGACGTCCAGAAGCGCCTGGTTCAGCGGGCCCGTGCCGCCTCCTTGCACCCACCCAATGGGCGCGGCACTCGTCGCCTCGGCGTCTGGGATCGCCGAGCTGGCGGTGCCGGTCTCCAAGGGGCGTGGCGCCGAAGTCGCCTTCTCAAGACGGCGGCGCGTTGGCGAGCCGACTTGAAGGAGTAGCCTCGCCATGGCCTCGTCTTCAGTCGGCGGCACCGGCGGGTCCGCCGGCTGTTTGCCTTGCGTGCTCCCAGACGGCGGTGGAGGTGGCGGCGGAACGGTCATGTCCAGCATGGTGGTGTCGCCGCCTTCCCTCTCCATGATGGGGTTCTCGCCGTCGGCTTCCCCAGTCTGCCCCGTGAACTCCGGAGGCGGCGGCGCAGAGTTCAGTGGGGTGACGAACACCGCCGATTGGCGGTGTGCGGCCTCCTCAGTCTGTCGCGTCGCCGCGACAGTGGCTTCGGCCTCCGCCAGCTTCTTCTTGGTGGAGGCCTCCGCTTCTCGGCCTCCACCTTCTCCAGGCGGGCGGCCTCTTCCTTGTTGCGCTTCTCCTGCGCGTTCTGCTCCGTCGCCTCCTGGAGGTCAGCGGTGGGGTCAATCCGCCGAGTGGTGACGGACGTCTCCGCCGACCCCATGACGGAGGCAGCGACAACCCTCTCAAGAGTGAGGGGAGCCCTGAAGCGAGGGAAGCAAGGAAAAGACTCAGACAAAAGCCACAAAGAAGGAATAAAGCATTAAGATGGAATACTCACACGGAGACCAGTGGCGGCTTCTTTACTTCCTTGCAGAAGCGGATGGCCTTCGCGTCCGCCTCGTCCCGCTTGGTCGCTGCGGCCGAACTCTTGGGCTTCTTCGGCCGACTGCCGAACAAGGTCAGCACGGCCCTGCGCTTCTTCCCGCCGCCTGGAGCACCGGGCGCGGCAGAGGAGCCCACGCCAGGATGGCCGACTCCTGGCCGGTGGCGGGGGGCGACCTCCTCATCATCATCAAGCCAGTCCTCTGGACTGGCCCCGAGCCGCGGGTCGCCTCCTCCCTCAGCATCGTCTTCCAAAGCCGCCGCCCCCAGATCGGGGTCATCGACGTCGCTCTCCGCCCGGTCGGCGAGGAACTCGTGGGCCGGCCCCGTGGTGCCGGCTGGTGGATGGAGGAGGGGATTCTGCCCAAAGCCGACTGGTCAGGTTGGACAAGACAAACTCGGCAAGAAAGAAGACAATTCAAAGAAAGAAAGAAAAAGGCAACTCACTGTGGGCGGGGGGTTGGCGTGAGAGTACGGCTCCTTGCTGAATCGCCAATCCTCCAGGAGCTTGCTGTCCGAGAGGTAGTTCACCATGTAAGCCACCTCCTCGTGAGGCATGTCCTTGGTGCACATCCGACTCAGGTCACGGTGCCCGCTCATTTGGCATATCATGTGGGGGCGACCTTGGAGCGGGAGAACTCGGCGTGCCACGAAGGAGGCCAGCAGATCCGGACCAGTCAGGCCCTCCGACAGCGTCAGCACTTGGAGTCGCGTGACGGTGCTGGCTCCCGCGAGCGTCAGCGACGTGGCCCGATATGACCAGTTGGGCAGCCTCCCAGGCGGCGGGCCGGCTGCGAAAGCCGGCAGATTGACCCAATTGCCATTCGCGAAGACGCTCTTCACGTAGAAGTACGATCGCTGCCACATCTTCACCGACTTTATCAGCTTGATGGTGGGGAAGGGGTTGTCGGCCCCCGACCTCCGCACGGCGATGAACGTGCCGCACTGAGCCGGCACGCCTGCGGCCTGGGTGCCGAGCTTGGAATAGAAGAACTCCCCCCAGAGCTCGATGGTGGGGAGGACTCCGAGGAAGCCTTCGCACAGGGCAACGAAAGCAGACAGCATCACCACCGTGTTGGGCGTGAGGTGGTGCAGCTGGAGGCCATAGAACTCTAGAAAAGAGCGGAAGAAGCTACTCGCCGGCAGCCCCAGGCCACGCAGGCAGTGCGAGCGGAAGATAACCAGCTCGCCCTCCTCCGGCGCCGGAGAGATCTCCCCCCTCGACGCAAGGCGTACCCGCACGTAATCCTCGCCAGGGAGCCGACGAGTCTTGCGGAGGAACTCGATGTGGTCGTCGTGAACCTCTGAGCCATCCCCGGTGCCGGAATGCACCGAGGGAGGCGCGGCGGTGGAGGAAGAGCTCATTGTGAGCGGATCGCCGCGGCGTTCGGCAAAGCTTGGGCGCGCGGCGGTGCGAGAAAGAAGAAGAAGAAGAGCAAGGAGGGGTGCGCGTGCTCTACTGCACCCCCCCTCCTCCCCCTACTTATAGCCTCATGGGCTGCGAACCCGAGGGGGCGGTTGTGGGATTTACTGCGCCCACGACCCCACGACCCCCATGTTTCCTCAACAAAGTTACTGCGCGCAGTAACTTCGCGGGAATCCCAACCATTCGCTCGGGCCGCAGCGGATCCGCTCGTGCCCGAGGCGCGGTAATGGCGGGCCCCGCCTGTGGGCCTGTTCCGTCACACGCGTGGGCAGGCAGACTGGCCCGGCCGCGTGTTGCCACGTGACAGGCCCGGAACGGGCGGCGGCCTGGAATCTTAGCTAGCACGCCACTTGGATCCCGCCGCGGCATCTGAAATATTGTACAAGTCAAAGTTGAGCGAGTCCGACTCCTTTTAGTCGGCCCGGCAGAAATCAAGCAAGATCCATGTCTCGAGCACCCGAAAAGAGAAACTGCTGAGGCTCCTCGGCCGATCGTCCGCGGCGCCTCATCAGCTTCGAGGACTACTGTCGGAGTAATGGGCCACGGGTAGGCTAACCCGAGTCCCTGAACCTTTCAAGACATCGGGCAGGCTGCGCCCCTCAAGACCCCAGGACGAAGAGCCACCTTCTAAGAAGTCGGCGGCAAGGCAACCGACTGCCCATTCTCGGCCGAGTCCCGGGGACGACTTCAAGATGAGCCGACTCCTGACTGACGACTTCCAGAGAAGCCGGCCTTGGGGAGTCGGCCCGTGACTCCAACAAACCCCATGCCCTCATCAAGAGGGACAGGACGGGGAGTGGCTACAGTAAAGCCCACTCCCATCCCTTTTCCAAAGGCAGGCATGGCCATAGTATGCCGTACCCGCGTAGATCTCCGTCCGGCGCGGCATTGTTGCCATGCCGGCGTTGACATCAGCATCAGTGGACAGAATCCTACACCCATGACGGCTTGTCTGTACGACCCTGGGGCGGCGGGTCCCACCAGTCAGCGGGAGCCCAGAAGACGGCGAGAGCATCACCAGTCGGACCCGTTGGGAGTCGGCCCCCGAGAGTCGGACCAGTCGGCGGGGCCCGCCAGTTGGCGGGCCCCAGCAGTCGGCAGAGAAGACGGAGGCCAGAGACACGGACGGTTGGGCCTGCGCCCAACCGGATTACCGTTGTACCCCTGGGGGGGTAGGCCTATATAAACCTCCAAGGGCACCCATGCAAAGGGTTCGAATCCATTCGCACTAGACCAGATCATATAGGAAGGAGAGAGCTAGCCTAGCCTTCTCCTCCCTCCAGAAAACAGCTCAAGGAGCAACCGTGTACACACTTACCATAGTGACCATGCAGAGACCCCGCAGAGCAGCAGTAGGGGTATTATCTCCCTGGAGAGCCCCGAAGCTGGGTAAGATGCGCCGGCGTGCATGCCTTCGCCTTATCCCGTTTCCGGGCACCGGCGACGTTCTACTCGCCCCCCCCCCCCATGATAAGCCATCCCTTGGCATATGTCGCACCCAACCCCCGACAGGCACCCACTGAGCACAGCTCACAAAGTTACTTGGGGGCTCTTTTTTGCAAAGCAACAAAGAGTTTGAAAGGACCCTTGTAATTGGCTATCAAGCCACGGCTTGGAAGCCTGGTGTATTCACCTAAAAACCCGGGTTAACCTGCCTTTATCAAGTAAGCCACTCCTGTCCAGGTAATCCTGGTATGACCCACCGAACGTTTGACAAGCCAATCTTTTACAGACCCTGAACTTGTCAAAGTTAAAACGACGATTGGTTAATTGGAGGCCCATCTTAAAAGGATTTGTTAAATGGTTTAACTCAGAGGCCTGGCAGCCCATGAAAAGCCTCGATTTGGAGCCTGGCAGCTCGTAAAAAGCCTTGCATATTCCCTTTTTGAGTCTTATTTGTTGAAGATTTTTTACTTTATAAAAGTTCATATTTGTCTTCTGATAAACCGGCGTCCTTGACCCGGCTTGCCTTTCAACTACAAGTTGTCAGCACATGATCAGTTATAAACCGGTGTTTGTTGACCTGGTCTGGTTTGACTAAATCGTCGGTGCTATAAAGAAAAGCCGGTAATTATTACATCTGGGTCCGGTTTACTATCATAATCCGGCATTGTAAGGAGGGGGTTATCAACGTTCCGGATTGGTATTAACACCTTTGCCGTATACACCATTGGTCAACCAATGAGGTATGTTGCACATATTGCTTTTTACACAAACACTTTGATTATTCATCTACGTATTGTATACTTGTTGGGCATCATGACCCGTCTAGCGGTAAACCGCTAGATACTTTTAAGTTGTTGTGCCTAGGAACACAATTCATCATGGGCTATGCATAAATATATCCCAAAAGGTGGAACAAGTTGTCACGAGGTATTACAAAACATGCTCGATGGCATGGCAGATAACAGAGTTTTGGCTATCCTATTACAAGAAGCTTTCAAAGCGGCTCCAATTGCATCATTGTTTTTCAAAGTATCGGTACACAATAGCCAGTAAACCTGCTACCAGTTTAAGACACTTCGTCTGGATGGTTTGATGGTTGCAGTACTAGGAAAAGGGCTACTAATGGCGCACCAGTTTTGCCTACTAATGGCGCACTACTGGTGCGCCATTAGTATCATGCCAATAGTATTTCTTACTAATGGCGCACCACCGGTGCGCCATTAGTATCTGGTATACTAATGGCGCACCACGCAGTGCACCATTAGTATAGAACACCATGCGCCATTAGTATCTGGCATACTAATGACGCACTGTTGGGTGATGCGCCATTAGTATGAATATTAGGTTTTTTTACTTTTCAAAATTTTGCACAGGTTACAAAATATATTATTGGACAAAATATAGACAGCACCCCACAGCAAGAGCAGATTCATCGAATACAATAGAAGATTAGTCTCCGAATACAATTCATCATATTAGTCTCCGAATTCAAAAGACCGAACAAAGATAGAACATTACAAGTCTCGAGACCGCGAGTAGCGAGTTTGTCGGAAGTAATACTAATCCTAACAAGTCCTACTAATCATCATCATACAACTTCTACTCATTATTAATAACAAGTCATACGATCATCATCTTGATAGTCATCGAACCAACCCTACTTAATTGTTCTTAGCACATGATCATCAGTATTAGGCAGGACCTAAATACCCTATTTAAGGTAAAATAGCATAAAACAATATAGACCCTGACTCTCCATTATGGAGAATGGAGAACATCCTGTCTCCAATTCTTGCGCTTCGCTTCCTTTTGCTTCCAAAAACCTCCTTACGACTGTCCATACATTTTTTCCATCCTTTGATTTTCATGTCTCCACTTCTTTTAGAAATCTCGTATGGACAGTTGAGATTCGTAGGATGACCTGGTTGTATGTTCAAAACATTAAGACTACCTTTCTTCTACATCAAATGAGGCACACAATTCTCTGGGATTATCTATTGAAAAACATAGTAATAACTTCATAGTTAGCAATGATGTACTAGCTTTAGAAGTATGCAAAAGATGCACGGATGTCGTAATAGTAAAAATCTTACTAGGGTATCTCCATGGTAGTTACCGTAGTTGAACACATGCACTAGTGGCACGTATTTACCATAATGTTGAGGAGTTTGATTGTGGATATTGTAATTCTCAATGTCAGTACAAAATCCAACCAGATGATTTTTCTCCTTGTAAGTTGTTAATTCGGAGCCATCGGTGTAGTGGGTTTTGTCTACCATCTCCCGCACATTCTTTGAACAATAAAAATAAGCTGTCAACTATTTTGAAATAAACAATATATAGCTAATAACTATGTTTGAGAAACTCACATAGCGGTTGAACTAGAGGCGTATCAACAAGGACCCAAATGTCCATATTGTCTTGGTCGATGTCAGGATTACCAGGATCCATGGTGATAAGCATACCCTCATCAAAACCATACATCTTGCAAAATGCTTCCCAATTTTTGCAACCAAAATGGGTTACGCTCTCGGAATTATGTAGATTTACTTCAAAGTCCACATCGTGATGAGTCCTTAGGTGAATTTTCTTTGTTTCGGAAATTTCATGGTCTTCAAAATCCATCCTCTCCAAGACATAGCGTCTTGCATGGCATGGGATAAGCTATACTCGAATTATAAAAGATGAAAATTACATGTTGAAATAGTTGAAGTCAAGCTTAATTATGAAAATAACACTTGTCGTCGTTGTGTACCGTTTCAACTTCGAAGGTCTCCTCGAGCTTAATGCTGAAGCGCAGATCATCGTCCAGGTGAGGCATGTCGCACAGACCTCGATCGTCGTGGCACCAGTAGCACTCCCCCGGGAGACTTTCATCGTCCGATGATGACGACGACATATCCTACGTTCATAATTCAAAACTACATCATTTAGGGTTTGTCGACACCGAGGCATCCTAAAAGCTAAGCTTTTATCATTTAGGGTTTGTCGACGCTGAGGCACCCTAAAAGCCTAAGCTTTCATCATTTAGGTTCTTATCGACACCAAGGCACCCTAAAAGCCAAGGTTTTATCATTTAGGGTTTGTCGACGTCGAGGCACCCTAAAAGCCTAAGCTTTCATCATTTAGGTTTTGTCTACGTCGAGGCACCCTAAAAGCCTAAGCGTACATCATTTAGGTTCTCATCGACACCGAGGCACCCTATAGAAGCCAAGTTAAGTTTTCATCATTTAGGGTTTATCGATGCCGAGGCACCCTAGGTTGGGCCTAATCACTTGGCACTAATCACTTGGCTCTATTGCCACCTATGTTGGGTTTATCATCTAGGGTTTATCGATGCTAACGAGTATTCTAAGTTGGGCCTAATCACTTGGCTCTATTGCCACCTATGGTTTAATGCAGCAAGAATGGCGGGGCAGTTGATCCTACTTAACTAAGTACTAAGATACCCCGGCCCATGCATTAGTCGCAAGTACCCCATATGTCCTATTTTTAGCAAATTCATGCTAAAATTCACGGAAAATTTCGGCATGACCTTTGCTAAAAATAGGACATATGGAGTACCCGAATTTGCCGGAACGGAAGTTAATCGACATTCCGGCAAACTCAAGGGCCTCTCGGGGTACAGCAGCAACATCACAAGTTGACAAAATTCCCATGTAGTACAAGAGCAGCATCACAAGTAGTACCAATGAACATATAGTCCAGCAACTTGAAAAAGCTGAAGTTCTCAGCATTAAGTAAACAGGAGTATCCAGAATAGTTATTTGCTTGATCTCAAGTTTGACATATACGATAGTGATAGATGTAAGGAGCAGAACAATGCCAAAGCCACAACCTCAAATCAGGAACAAATAAAAACACAAACTACAAATTGATGCGATCTAAATATACTTTTCCCTTACAACAAAATAGCACTGTGATTTACAATGTAATACTCCAAGCTGAGCTGAATATTTTCAAAGGTAGGACTATTTAGTTCATGAAACATAACATAAAATTTTGTTTCCTCTTGTTCAGTAATAATTAGTTTTTTTAATGAATAACAATGGCATTTGATTTCTGCTGGTTTATTTAGAAACAACAGATCCCCAAGTCAAAAAACCAGAATCCTGGAACACTTCAGGAGCACTTGAATTTCAAATTCTGCTGGTTTATGTTGTTTATATTTAAATAAACAACGCAACTTCAGTAACATGGAACTAAGTGCAAAATAGTTATTTGGGGTACTAGCTAGCCAGACACCACCAATTATCAAACTTAGTTGTTAGCTGAATATTTCAAAGTAGACTTAGGTACAGATGTCACCCATACTACCTTGGTTGGAACAGTTAATGCAATCTACTAGGACAGTAATAAGGCATGCATTTACAAGTTTAAGAAAAGTCTATAGATCTTGCTTCAGTTAATCTACAAGGAAGCCTATAGATCTTGCTCGAATGCAGTAGCAAACTAAAGAGGAAAAACTGAAGATTACTGTGAATAACAATGTACAGTAGCAAACTCAAACTGAATCCAGTAACCATCTGAATTTACAGTAGATTTTCTACTCCAAGTTCAAGCCCAAACATCTGAATTACTTTAGCTAAGACTGTACATTTCTGAACTTGTTTCAATTGTTGAACATGTTTCAATTGGAAACCTCGACGGTGCACCATGTGGAAGAGGAGAGCACCAGGGGGGGAGGGGAAGCTCACCGGGTGGCACAAGGAGGCCGGCGAGAGCTTAGTAGCAGCAGAGGGTGGCGGTGCCCGAGGGGGAAGATGAGGGCGATGCAGTGGAGACGAGCTCGAGGTCGGGGTCGGGAAGGACCAAGTGGAGCTCGTGGACTTGCCGCCGAGGTGCGGGGACGGCGATGGCCGCGGCTAACACGGCGACGAGGCTCGGGATCTAGCGGAGAAGGCGAGCGGGGGAGAGGGCGAGAGGGCGAGCACGGTGGCGCGGCTATGGCATCGGCCGGGCGGCGGAAGGAGGGGTCGTGCGTGAGGGTGTGACGAGGGGGGGATCGAAGTGGATCTGGCGAGGGAGGGACGAAGGGATCGGTCGAATTAGCAATGGCGCACCCCAAAGCGGTGCGCCATAAGTAATCTTTTTTTTGATAGCAATGGCGCACCACCCAGAGGTGCGCCAAAAGAAACTTTTTTGCATAAGTAATTTATTATTATTATTATTTTTTGTTGCATCTAATATTTTTTAGAAAATGCATATGAATATGAAACAGTAATAATTTTTTTATAAAAACAGTAATAATTTTTCAAAAATATCATCAATTTTTTTATTTGAAAATATTTATGAATCAAAAAAATATCATCAAATTTATTATTTGAAAATATCATCAAATTTGTTATTTGAAAATATAAACAAATTTGTTTTTTTGGATTTTTAGTTGCATTCATTTGTGACGGTGGAGCGGGGGAGGGTGCGGGGGGTCGGCGGCGG
>NC_041392.1:670109196-670143280 GCF_002162155.2 Triticum dicoccoides
GTGGAGCGGGGAGGGTGTGGTGGGTCGTCGGCGGGGTGGAGCTGGTCCCAGGTTACTAATGGCGCACCACACAGCCATGCGCCATTAGTAACACAACATACTAATGGCGCACCCCCTGGCCGTGCGCCATTAGTAGTTTTGCAAAAAAAAGTATATATATATATATATATATATATACACTAATGGCGCACCGTGGCATAGTGCGCCATTACTAGTTTAAACTAGTAATGGCGCACTTTGCAATGGTGCGCCATTAGTAGTTTTGCAAAAAAAGAATAAAAAAATATAGTAGTGACGCACTCCATGGCTGGTGCGCCATTACTAGTTAGAACTACTTTGCCAGGATGCGTCATTAGTATGTTTGGAAAAATGAAAAAAAATTGTTACTTGTGGCGCACCTTGTGCCTGGTGCGCCATTAGTGTCTTCCACACTAATGGCGCATCACCAGATGGTGCGCCATTAGTATATAGTAGTGGTGCACCACTTCTCTGGTGCGCCATTAGCGCCAATTTCATCTATAGCTCTATTCCTAGTAGTGTTGAGGGTCAGTTGGTGTGGGCACTTCTTCTTCCCTCCCCAGACGCTGGAAATCAACCGTCGACCAATCGATTCCAGTTAAAGTTTGAAATACTGCCTCTTCATGGATAAAATTGGATGGATTAATATCAGGAGCATAAGTGTGCTTACGAATCGGAGGCACAAGTTCTTCAACTTCATGGATTTCGGCAGGCTGTCTTTTTCCTTCAGCGGCATAAGCCGGTTGAAAATGGGACAAGTCTGTGCCTTCGGCCAGCTTGCTGGCTATTGGCCGCATCTCTTTGGTCAGTCGCCAGAGGTCATCATTGTCGAAGTCTGAACCGTCCTCCTTCACACCTGGGTATCCTTTAATGATGTCCTCCGCTTCAAGGTCTGGAATCCAGGCTTTGGCTCGAATAAGTGCGGTTAAAGCTCCTGCTCTTGCAGCTGCCTTCTTCAATTTGACTATCCGGGCTGGCAACATGGCCAGTTTCTCAAGTGTTTCTTTTATCAGGGTTGGTGCCGGTTTGTTGTAAGCCGTCGTGCAAATAGCCCGCTGAGACCCAGAGTATAACTGTTCAATCAAAGTATACGCTGCTTTGAGCTTCATCTGCATGTCTGTACCAAGATGAGCAATCCGAGTGCCTGCCAAGGGTTTATGTCAATATTCTGGTCAATGATAAGGTTCATTGAATTGCGCAAAACACATAAGAAGATACTTACCAAAGATAGCAGAAGTTATAGCGTTGATCTGCCGTTTCAAGCCAGCTAGTTCATCTACAATTGGTTTCAGGGCTGCCTCGGCGTCTTCAGCTCTTTTGGTTAAACCGGACTTTTCGGTTTCCCAGTCAGCACGATCTTTGTTGAAAGATTCTTTCAGCTTTTCCATTACGGCCAGGTCTTGGGTCAGCTCCTCTTTGGTTTTTGCAGCTTCTGCTTGTTGTGACTTCACATTCTCTTGCAAATCAGAGTTTCGGGCATCTCTATTCCTCAGTTCAGCCTGCAACATTGAAGGTATATTAAACAACAGGATATATATATATGTTCTAAGTACAAAGCGTATAACAAGTTATGCACTTCATACTTGGGGGCTAATGCCTACTTGCTCTAAAGCACTACATTTTATACAAGTCTCCAGAACAATGCAAGCATTATCCTGGACACTTGGGGGCTAATGTGCATCTGTTCTAAAGCAGATGCATGGATTAAAACCCGGATTAACTTGCCAAGTTAAACCGGCCTTTGGGGGCTATGCTGCGGAAAGCTATCTAATTGTTAAAAGATGAGTCTTGGTTCTTATTAAAGACCTGACATTTTGAGGATCAATGACGACAAGCTTAAAGTGCTACAAAGACCCGGTTTATGATTAACATCATAAAACGGCCCTTGGGGACTACTTGGGCTAGTATTTCAACTTTGAATCAACGAACAAAGGGAGATGGAAATACCTCATATCGCTCCTTCGTCAAATTCACCAAACCGGCTTCATAGTCCCGGTTTGAGTGAAGACGGTTCAAGAAGCCAGAGTGAAGTTGTTCAGCATTGAGATGAGCATAATTTGATAAATCACTACTCCATTTGCCTTTTCCCTAGCAGCCTGCTCTTCTTTGGCACTATGTTGAGCCAAGATTACGGGATGGCCAGGAGAACTGTGGCCCATTCCAATAATGATAACATCGTCTCCTTGGCCTTTAGTCTTTTTGGCTGGTGATAATGGAGTCTCAGCATTTCTCACCGGACTAGCCCGGTTTGGCTCTGCCAGTTCAGTGTTAGGCGCGGCAGGCTCAGCATCTGTTGGTTCATCAGTGTTTTGGCCTTGAAGGGGCGGGTCGTTAGAGGCGGCTTTAGGATGAGGGCCCTCCGGTTCACAAGTCTGGTCTGGGTCACCTCTTGGTTCTTCTTCAAAAGTGTCTGGGTCTTCGGGCGGATTGTTAACCCGAGCTTTCTTGTTGGGCCTGGCTTCGGCTCTGCAGACAAAATTAAAAAGAGGGTTAACATTTTATTCCAGATTTACAACATATTGAGATGAAAGGTTACAAAGCTTACCCAGCTACAGTTTTCAGAGGGGGGAGTTGAGTTGCTGTCGATTCACCAGAGGATGAGGGAGGTGTCACCTGATAATTTGAATCGGACGGATTAAGAGGTTGTCTGAAATAACCTGTCTTGGGATAAGAATTGTCAGGAGTAGGAGAGACCTCAGACCAGCGCTTCCGAACTGGGGTGTCAGGTAAACCGGTTGAAGTAACCTGTTGGCCACTGTGTCGGGTTGTCCGGCGAGCTTCATGCTGCTGAGTCTTCAAAATAGATGTTGGATCCAAATGAGCAAGAGGATGAGAAAAGCTTACTTTCCGGACTGCTTGACGGGTTTTTTGTGTTGGCTTAGAGTTTGAACCGGAGGAAAGGGTAATTACCTCTACATCATCAGCTTGACTGCCTTCTGCGTCCTCCTGAGGAAGATCATTGTTAATGAGATGCATGAAAAGGGAGCCAAGTGAGTCAAGTTCTACCTCAACTTCCGGATCATCAGCATCAGCATCAAGTTCCATGTTGATCCGGTCAGCCGTTTTCGTTTTGACGTCTGTTTGACGGCTTTGGTTTTGGGGCAAGATGGTTTGATCGCTTTATCCCCGGTTGGCTTTACTGCTTTTTCTATGGTTTTCCGTTTCCAGAAGGGATCATCACCCTATACATACATACACAGAAGAAGGATTACAAGTTGCACAAATTAAAAATATCAAAGATGAAAGGAAGTATAGTGCTTACAGCAGGCGGTTTGTTCTTGGTATAGAAGGGATTCAAGCCGGTTTGACTACAGACTAGTTCCGATTCATTCAAAATTTTCTTAACACTTTCAGTGACTTCTTCATCAGTCACTTGAATGTTGCAATGGCTTTGAGGGTCTTCAACCTCACCGGTGTACTCACACATTAAACCGGGACGCCGGCTTAGCAGCAAGATGCTCCAAGATAGCCAACATCGCACGAAATCAACACCTGTTAAACAGTTGGCCATAAAAGCCCGGAGTTTGGCGAGTTGAGGGGCATATTTTGCCCTTTCTGTGGAACTTAAGCGTTGCGGCATCGGATGGGTGTTGGAAAGCCGGTGATCACGAAAGCCTGGGAGGGGATTCTCATCTTCAGGAGAAGTATCTCTGCAGTAAAACCAAGTCTGGTTCCATTCCTTTGGGTGGCTGTGCAGTTTGGAATGAGGGAATTCAACTTCTTTCCGCTTCTGAATTGAGACACCACCAAGTTTAGTGTTGGGGCCGTTTACAAATTGTGTGCACCGGTTTAAGTGAAAAAAGTCCCGGAATAGCTCCGCAGTTGGTTCTTCCTGTAAGTACGCTTCACAGAAGACCTGGAAGTTGCATAAATTGGATACTGAGTTGGGCCCGATGTCTTGAGGATGGAGTTGGAAATTGGCAAGCACATCTCGGTAAAACTTTGACCCTGGTGGTTTGAAGCCACGACCTATGTGGTCAACAAAGACCACCATCTCACCCTGCCTTGGGGTCGGAGGATTTTCTGCTCCTGGAACTCGCCATTTAATTTCAGTCTTCTTAGGCAAGGTACCAATGCTAACCATATCGTTCAATTGTTCCTCGGTGACCCGGGAACTAGCCCAGTTGCAAGCGGTAAACTGCTTGGCCATTGCGGAGCAAAAAAGCTGTGGAAGAAACGCCGATTTACAAATCACTCCGGATGACACGCAAGATATAATGATATCAACATATACTGGTACATAAGATTGTGTAAACCGGAGATTGATATAATAATGAAGAACAAGGTTATATCAAGGGTATAGACATATTACTAAACCGGAGTTGGCAATTCCATACAAGAATTTATTAAATACAGGTTATAAGGGGAAGTACATTGGCGGTTCAACAAGGGGGCTAATGGTGTATACCGGATTGTCATTCTTGCAAAGTTAAACCGCCTATATTGGTGTGAGGAGTACAAATCTAAAAATACCTAAGTAAGGGGAAACAGATTTCACAGAGTTATATGAAAATTTCGGATCTAAGGTATGACAGAAACTGGAAAATATCCAGGTTCAAGCTTCAGGTATTTAAACAGTTCAGCAGATTCAGATAAGTTGTTCTTGATATAAAGAGAGAGTCTAATAAGGAGAATATGATTACGGCTACGGTCGCGTAAGGATAACAGGGCCAACCTAGCCTGGGATGCTACAGAGAAGAAAAGAGAAGAACAGCACTTAGTTTTTTCGATGAACTCCGACGAGTAGTGAAACCCTAAAAACAAGATCTAGGGTGGAAGGAAAAAGGGTTACCAGTATCACAGGAACGACGGAGAGATGCCGCAGTATTCTAGTGCGTTCAGGGTGATGCAGCGGCCGGAGTCGGAGCAGAGGCGACGGTCGATGGTGGCAGCGGAGCTCTAGAGGTTGAGCAGCGCAAGGAAGACGACGTGAAGAGGCACGAGGGGGAAAAGTGAAAATGACTCCCGGTCTTATTTATAAAGGCAAGGGATAGGTGTCAGGCATGAAAATCGAGGAGCCAAAACTTGGAAGTGAGGCGGAGCTGTCGCCTCGGTTGTCGGAGGACCATTAATGAAGATGACGTCACGACGGTTTACCACGATCCGAGAAGATGACGTCACGGCGGTTTATCAAAGTATGAGAAGATGTGGAAGACGAAGTTTTTACTAAGGATTGACATGAAACCTGTTCAAATCAATCTGGGGCCTAATGTTGGGGATATTACTACTAGACGTAAACCGCCCAGGAGTACCCGGATTAACTTTATGAAGATTAGAAGCCCATGAAAATGTGAAGATGATGGCACTTTACGAAGGCCCAAGGCCCAGAAGTGAGTTAAGGCCTGTAGATGTAAACCGGCTTAATCATGTAACTTGCTTTGTAAGATAGGAAGTGTAGAGACCGAACCGGAAACGTTTATGATCCGGCTTCGGGACTCTGTAAACCGACGGGCGCCACCCATGTATATAAGGGGACGACCCGGCAGCGGTTCAGGGGACAAACAACAACTCGAGAGCCAGAGAAAGCGGATTTGCTCACTGGCCTTCGAAACCTAAGTAATACCAATCACAACTAGACGTAGGCTTTTACCTTCATCGAAGGGGCCGAACTAGTATAAAACTCTCTGTGTCCCCCTTGTCCGGTTTAACCCCTTTAAGTTAACCCATTGCGATGGCTCCACGACTAAGTCCTTTCACAAGGACATCTGCCGTGACAAACCCACGACACATATGCTATCCTATCTTATGCTTATCTAATGTATGTCTAGTGCTTTGGTAGTTTGTGAGTTGCATGCTTCAATTGATCCTATTATGCTCACTTAATACTCCCTACATCCTAGCTTATTTGTCTCTTGTATTAGATGCAAGTGTTGTCAGGTTATAAAATATAGGGGGAGTTTTGATCCTAATGTGTGTACTTTGAATTCCAAAGGCATCCTAATTAAGTGCACACATCTAGGGGGAGCCCGTCTATATTTTGTAGTCTCTGGGGTTTGCTTACTCTCTTGTTATATCTTTATGCAAATCCCTTGTTTTCATCAATCCACCAAAAAGGGGGAGATTGTTAGGGCATGTCTCTCTCTAAGTGCTTTTGGTGATTGATGACAATACTTTTGCGGACTAATCATGTGCATTGAGCATTTCAGATATTCATCATTGGCAAGAGATGATTCTTTCCCCTCGGTGTTTAAGGAGAAGACGGTGCGTTTCCTTCATTTCAGTTGTGGTGGTCTTGACTTGTAGGAAACACCGTACTATCAAGAGGGGGTCCATATCGGAAAGGCTAGGGTGGAATCAACACGTACATGTCTCCTTTGCACCGCCAACTCTTTCCCGCATATTTGGAGGATCCTTCGTTGTCTCGGAAGTGGGCTTGATAATGATCCAGCGGTAGTACCGCCCAGAGCCACAGGCGACAGTATCGCTGTTCATTAGCGGTAGTACCGCCCAGGGGCTCTCGGCTGTAGTACCACTTCAATGCCGTGCTATTACCGCCTCGATTCGAGAGATCCGCTTCTCGTGTCAGGTTGTGTGGTAGTAGGAGCGGCACTAGTGGTGGTAGTACCGCTCACGAGCGGTAGTACTGCCCCTACCACCGCTGCTAGTGCCGCCCGGGCTCTCGCTCTCGTTCCCCTTCTCCCTCTAAGGCCCATGCTCTTAGTCTTCACAATAGTACCGTTGGGCCTCGCGGTAGTACCGCTGCCCCCAACGGTAATACCTCTCCCATGAGCGGTAGTAGCGCTCTCTGCGGGCTGAGGAGGGGATAATGGTTGGATTGGTTCCCCCACTATAAAAGGAGGCCTTCTTCCCCAAGAAGACCTACCTCTTTTCCTCCAAGCTCCATTGTTGCTCCAAAGCTCATTTTCACCCGATCTCTTTCCCTAGCCAATCAATCTTGTTGATTTTCTAGGGATTGGTTGAGAAGGCCCGGATCTACACTTCCACCAAGAGAAATTTGATTCCCCCCACTAATCCCTTGCGGATCTTGTTACTCTTGGGTGTTTGAGCACCCTAGACGGTTGAGGTCACCTCGAAGCCACATTCCATTGTGGTGAAGCTCCGTGGTATCGTTGGGAGCCTCCAATCAAGTTGTGGAGATAGCCCCAACCTTGTTTGTAAAGGTTCGGTCGCCGCCTTCAAGGGCACCACTAGGTGGAATCACGACATATCGCATTGTGTGAGGGCGTGATGAGAATATGGTGGCCCTAGTGGCTTCTTGAGGAGCATTGTGCCTCCACACCGCTCCAACGAAGACGTACTTTCCCCAAAGGGAAGGAACTTCGATAACACATCATCGTCTCCACCGGCTCCACTTGTGGTTATCTCTTCCCTTTACTTTGTGCAAGCTTTTATTGTGTTGTATCCTTTTCTTGCACTTGTTGTTGTTTGTTGCATCATATAGGTTGTTCTTCTAGTTGCACATCTAGACAACCTATTTGTTGTTGAACCTAATTTGTTAAGAAAAGCTAAAAATTGGTAGTTGCCTATTCACCCCCCTCTAGTCAACCATATCGATCCTTTCACGTCTGCTCCGGTAGCCATGTTCACGCCTCCCGTATTTGTATCTTGCGTTGTACCACCCCCTTACTCATTCTTAAATTCTTCTATCAATGAAATGATACACAAGCTTTGCGTATTCACGAAAAAACAACAATTAGTGCTTGTCATGATTTGATCGCTTTGGCTATGAAGAAATGATAAGTGTTTTAACGATAAAAGTACTTCTCCTATGCAGTTTATCTACAAATGTACCGAGACACTTTGTTTATGATCCTCTCTACAATGAGTGGAGAATCAAGACCTGTTTACGGAGCTGTGTACATAATTGGAGGCCACGGCGAGGAATACTTTTACCAAACAAGGGTTGCAGCATGACCTCAGGATTGCATCACCTACGGTTTAGGTGTTATACAGAACTTAGTTTATTTGTATTTTGTCTTCTTCTTTTTTTGGCTTGGTGTGACGAATTTATTGGCTGTGTACATCTTAGTTATGCAGAGGCTGGGTGATTGGGTGTAATACTTAAACCTTTTAAGTAAAAAAAAAATTGAAAGAAAAGGTGGCTGAATGCCAACCTTATATTTCAAAACAGGTTAGAAACCTGTGAAAGTCACATGTTACATTGGTCCTGTGAAGTGCACCCAGGTGCAAGATCACAAGTAAGAGTAGAGTGGTGAGGGAAGGAAGACTACAAGAGCAAGGAGGGGATAGCAACAACAGCGTTAGCAGATTAGCCAGTAATCAGGGTACACCAGAAGAGAAGATCAGCCTTGTCATGCTGCCTATTTGTCCTGCTGCTCCATAGTCTAATGAGATCAGCTGCATAGTACTTGATATATGGCTCGGACCAGAGCTTTGAGTGAAAAACTCGATCATTGCGGGCGTGCCAAGGAGTCACAGCGCAAGCAGCAAAAACCACATTCCATTTACGCCTAAATTGTAATCGCGTACCAGCTGCTTCGACAAAAGAAAGGATGTCGGATGATGCATGTGCCAAGGAGCCCAACCCCAAGGTGCTCCATAAAGCAGACACTGCCCTGCAATGCAACAGGAGGTGACCAATGCTTTCTAACGCAGGGCAGGTATCGCAGTCAGCAAACGGAGCAGTGGCAGACCAGTTCTTCCTGAACATGTTATCTCTGGTGTTAAGCCTCCCCCAAAAAGCTAACCAAAGGAAAGTTTTGTGCTTGAGGGGGATTAACGAGTCCCAAAACCAAGGTCCTGCTGCACACTTCACCCCTCGGAAGGTGAGTAACTGGTAAAAATATCTGGTGTTTATGCGGCACCCAGTTACTGACGGAGATCGCGTATCCTCAACTGCATCGTCAGGGGCCACTTCTTGAAGGAGGAGATGGAGGGCCGCTGACTCCGCTGCTGCCGTAGGGGTTAGGTTTGGATGAAGCTGCACCACCCAGGAACCAAGACTGAACTGGGATCGGACAGAGCAGGATGGCCTTCTGGCAAAAGAGAAAAGCACCGGGAAGACGTGCCTTAGCCTACCAACCTGGAGCCACTGATCATGCCAAAAGGAGATGAGGTTACCAGAGCCCAGCACACAGCGCGATGAGTTGATCACCAACGGAATGTACTCCTTGAATCCTTTCCACATGGCCGTGTCCCTGCTACCAGAACTGTTTGGCACATCTCTGTTACAATATTGCGTGGCGAACCATTGGTAGCACGGAACCTCGGAGAATTGCAGAATTCTGGTGACGAACTTGCACAGCATGGACTGATTATGTGCTTGTAAGTTTCGGATGCCCAAGCCCCCATTTGCCGGAGGAAGACTAACTTTGTCCCATGCCACGAGACACTGCCCTCCTTTCACCTTGTTTTTGCCCTGCCAAAAGAAGCCTCGCAACAGACTGTCTAGAGTGTCAATTGATTCTTTGGGCCAGGGGAAACATGACATGAAATAGCTGGGGGTGCCAGCAAATCTTTTAAGTAATAAAGCGCTCCTTTTCAAAGGAAAACAACTAATGCTTTTTACATTAGTGGAGACTAGAGACTAATTAACTCATAATGAAGATTGATATATAACTTATCAGCTCTTGAAAAGCAAAACAATTACGACATAATTTATCATAATAAATTATTCATGAGCACATCAGCATCCATATGACTAGATTGGATAAGAGGGTGATGGAGAACGTTTCATCACTGCTTGGTCTGATGGAGAAGTCTTTGGACAGTCTTCCATGCAGTCATCCACTGTAGAATAACAGTATTTATTTGCTAAACAACATATGCACATCGAGTCTTTGCAGTTCCGATAACGGACGCACAGACCATGTATATTGATCTTAATGGTTTCCATGTCTTCCAGGATTCTGCCTATAGAACATATGCAAAGTTAATATTCATATTAGTCTGTGTTTATCAACTACTAATATATAACAAGTAATTGATTCAACAAAGAACAAATACAAAATCACTCAGGAAAACTATAAGAACTTCGAAAGAAGTAAAAGTTATGCACTAGTCAACAAGAAGTTATATATAACATATGCATTATCTGGTCGATAATGGAGGATTAGTATTGGAAAGACTAATCAACTGAGGTATAACAATAAGTGGATAGGTTGCTTTTCTGAAACATACATTGCGCACGGGCAGCAAAGCATATGAGAAGAAGCATCGAGAGTAGCACAATTGATGTATGGAAGCGGTTCCTATAGTTGTCCAAGGTGAAAGTACTAGTATGTGGGATTGTTTCGTACACGTCTATAACACAGTAAGTTCGTTGGGGTGTCCTAATATATATACCCACCAATCAACTTGAGGTAGAGTGCAATGAAATAAAGCGTGCAATCAAAACAGATCGCTAAAATCACGGTGTATCCTATATAGGTAAACAGCATGCCTGCTAATATGAATATGATTCGAAATTCCTTGTACAATCTCTAGTCAGATACAAATTGAATTAGAAATGACCAATTGCCATCTTTACATGCTACACATCATTCCAGTGAATGGTACTCCCTCCATTTCACAATGTAGTGCATATAGATTTTTTCAAATATCAAAATTTATAAACCTTGACCAAGCTTGTAGAGAAAAATATATACATCTAGAATAGCAAATACATATCATTAGGTACATCACAAGACATATTTTCATATTGTATAAATTTGATATTGTAGATATAATCAGTTTTCTCTATAAATTTGGTGAAAGTTAGTAAAGTTTGACTTTTAAAAATATCTATATGCACTACATTATGTATCGAAGGGAGTAATGTCTAGGCGCGAGAACAGATCGGACCGAGTCGGTTGGCCTTGTATAGCGATCCTACCTATGCTGCACGATCCGGTTCCCTCGTGCAATCCCAGGAGGGCTTGATCTTGTCTATCCACCATGATGCACGACAATAGGAACGTTCTCGAAGCACGGTATTTCAAGTATGGCACCATAATGAATGCAATCTGTCCAAATGGAGGATCTCACACTTTCAGAAGCATATTATTTTGATGTGATTTATTGAGAGATGGTGCTATCTCGCGGATTGGTGATGGATGCACTGTAAACGTCCACGATCATAAGATTCCAAGGAGGTGGAGTCTCAAACCGCTAGGAAGGACTATGTGCAGGGGGCACCCGGCCTTGTTAGTGATCTGCTCACACCCAATGGGACAGCCTGGGACTGTAAGAGACTTGCACGTATGTTCAGTTTCGATGATGCTTCAGATATTAAGCAAATAGCCATCAGTGGGAAATGAATGATTACCTTGCGTGGAATTCGTACTACAACATTCGATTGGTTCCTTGGTCTTTAATCACGCATTCAGTTTGTTACCTTTTTTGCGAACACACAAAATCTTTGCATGTCAATGCATTAGAAGAAAAGAAGAAAAATAACCATAGAGTATGCGGCGGCTCAAGGCCACGGTACAGGCCAAAACACGCGGTGACTGAGGCCGGGCGACCATCAAGCCGCTAATGCACACATATAACGTCCGGGGACAACTAAGGCCAACTCTAACCGATCCTCTGTAAAATAGAGGAGTAAACTTTATGGGAGTATATTTACTCCACTAAGTTTTGGCCGGACCTAACCGATCCCCTATACATAACGGAGTAAAACCTCCAATTAACTAGTGCATTTCGTCGAACGCTTGCTATGCGCCTCACGGGAGCGACGACAATGGTGACCATGCCGACTAATATGATGGACACGAGTAATAGTTGACAATGTACTCTAATACAAGAGTGGGCTCATCAGAATCGTATTTCGAATATCTTTTGGAAAATCTCAGACGAAAAAATTAATCAAAAATTTGAATTTTGAACGAAAAACGAGCGAAATTTGGACGAATAACAACCAAAATTGTAC
The DNA here is from genome assembly GCF_002162155.2 of Triticum dicoccoides. NCBI lineage: Eukaryota > Viridiplantae > Streptophyta > Magnoliopsida > Poales > Poaceae > Triticum > Triticum dicoccoides. The sequence goes on from NC_041392.1 coordinate 670,121,048, forward strand.
CAAAAAATGAAATCATCCAGCAGATGAAACACAGAAGAATCTTACAGAATCGTAACTATTAGTTGATTGACTAGTAAGATGCCCGTGCTACGCTACGGGATCACAAAAGACTAGGTGGATTTAAGTTATAGTCAGGAACCATATGTTGTTACGGACAATAGAAAATGTACCGAGATATTGATCAAAGCGGTGCTATGTTGTTGATAGGTATACATTGAGTACAATCAAACATATGGTTTCCAATCAATAAACACCGGGGTCGAAACTAAACATTTCTTATCCATCTTCGTCTCACAAGAAGGCTTCTTGTTCTCCCTACTCACCTTTCTCAATGCTCTCATTATCCTATATCGAGGGGACATAGAGCATGCAACAGAGAATATTACTAAAATATATAATTGCTAGGTGTATTATAGTCACACAAACATATCAATCCAGAGAACTCACATGAAAAAACAAACACCAAGTAAGAACACTTGATACATAACTCACATACATAAGAGAGTATATAAAAGTACAAACAAAATGATCAGGGGTCACTAAGCTAGACTACTATGCAAAATGATGTGACATGCATCACGTCCTTCCAACATTGGCTTTGTTAATTGCAAGGCGTGCAAGGGTCACAACTGATAATTCCAAATTGTGAAAGATGCGACAACTACGCTCATATCAGATCTTCCAAATCACCAGCAGCCCACCACAACCAGCGATCTCCAATACATACATCATGTCCGGCCTTAGAACTGCTACAATAGAGAATTGCTTATTTCCTTCGAAAGGTTGTAGAAAGCAAACAAGTTATTCTGCTACAGTCCATCTAGGAAGTCAACATTGCTCATTCCGTGCTAGTATATTAGCCACACCAGACTTAAATGTGAAGACAAATGAGGGAAAATATATGCTATATCTTGAGCGCACACTTATATATGGTTCCATGAGAAATAATTACACAGTAGAAGTGTTTTACTGAATGATTTGCTAAATATACATAGGAAAAATGAATCAGTATACAGCTAGTTCCACTTAATTAGTTACATAACTTAGGCATCTATCAGGCGATGGAATCATTTTTCAAGCATAGTATACCCTTCTTTTTAGTTTTCTGCTCAAAACATATATATGTGCCAACAACATGAATCCTGGTGTTTTCGCTTCATCTATCTGCTCACCTAAAAGGACATCAGATCAGACAATCACTATGGCATACATAATTGTCTCTGTTATATTCAAAGGAAAATGAATGAGCCTATTGAGAATTTGTAGTATATTTAAACAAAGCAAGAAAATGAGCAGCACCTGCAGTACATTTTCACTGAGCAAAGAAACAAAATGTACAGTAAAACATGCTTTGAAATCATATGAATATAGAAGGGGCGAGTGCACATGTACACACACACACACACAGATAGTACTGGAGTTCTTGTAACTTGCTTAAGACAAAGGAAAAAATGAGCCTATTGAGGATTTGTAGTAAATTTAAACAAAGCAAGAAAATGAACAACACTTGCAGTATATTTACACTGAGCAAAGAAACAAAATGTACAGTAAAACATGTTTTGAAATCATGTGAATATAGAAGGAGTAAGTGCACATTTACACACACACACATACATACACACACACACACACACACACACACAGAGAGAGAGAGAGAGAGAGAGAGAGAGAGAGAGAGAGCATCAACCATATTTCTGCAACAAAAAAGATACCGAGAACACACAAGACACAACAAGGAAACAAATATTTGGGATGTGACCTGAAAAAATGGATGTGGAGCTACCAAGCAAAGGAGGGGCATCAATGACAAAGAGACCTGCTGTAGGCGCCATCCAAATTATTTGAACAGAGGGAGTAACTAAGAGAAATACCAAAAAATCATTCTAAGCACACATATGATGCTTTTACAAAAAATACCATGAACACAAAAGCAAGTATCTGAGTTATTTTTCTGAAAGTTCTCTCCAAAAACTTCAGAACCATACATGGGAAGCAATTTCGTGGTTGTGAAAACTTCAGAACCATACAGCCATGAAATCGCACGTGATTTAGACCTTGTACTACACGTCGAGAACTTCTCTGTAGACCATTTATTTGTAAAATTTGCAATGGAGTTGCACTGTCCTTCTTTAGCTTATTCGGGAGAGTAAAAATCTTTGTATTATGTCTAAATGCAGCTCTAGAAAGAGCAACATAGAGTTGACAGTGTGAGAATACCGGTTTAGGCATACACCAACATTTTCAATACTTAAAATTTCATTCCGCAAGAAGATTTTGGATAATAAACTGAAACCAAACATTGTTGTAGTGGACACTGCTTATGGATACATGAGTGGTTTCTAGACAGTTCAGGTTGGGCACACAGATTTGAACTTTGGGTTAAAGAAAATTTGATGGATTGGGAAGTAGAGGCAATAGCAGAGCATAGTACCTCCACATGACCATCACAGCAAATCAGCCATCTCTGAGGCGAATTCGACTGTAGGAGGACGCGGGTGTGGATCTCGTGGGTGGCACTCCAATCTCCGGGGAGCAGCTCGTGCCCGAATTGGACGAACGTGGAGCGCGTTGGTGGGGGAGAGGGGTAGGTGGGCGGCGGTGCTGCTGCATGAGAGGCGTCATGGAATCGTGCCAGGTGGGACAACACTGGTGGCGTACTTGCTGACGTCGGCGTCGGAAGAGATGGGGTAGGGGAGGAGGGGAGGTGGTGGGAGGAGGGTTTGGTGCATCAGTCAACTCCAGCGCACGACTCCAAACGGACGTCTGTTTTGCCCAGATTTTATCCGTTTGGTTAGTGCAATGAGGTCGTGTCTGGGCAGTTTCTGGGATGCGGTGGCCGTGCGCCTAACGCGCGGACGCATCCCGGCCGCATTCTATCTGCGTACATTTTTCTTTGCAAGCCCTTACCTTTTTTTCATCATTCATTTTTGATACATGAGAATACATCAGCAAATTTTGACTAGAAAAATAAGACCAAAGAAAATAAAAATCACAAGAATACATTTTAGAAGATATCCAACTTTCATAACTACTCCTATAAGTTGGATTAGTGCCTTCTCGATGCATTCATTGTTGATCTGTGGAGGAGGCTCGATCTTGCGTGCTTCTTTCTTCTTCGAGTCTAAAGAAGTAGAGGTTGCTTCCTCGCATCTAGTCTCATGTCTAACCTCTATTCTAATAACAAGTGCACTAGTCTCATCTCTGGCCTCTATGCTAGCTAAAAGTGCACGAACATCTACTAAATTGCGCTCCATCAATATATCAATGTACTATTCTTCCCAAAACCAAAACTTGCATCCATTCTACACAATAAAATTTTAACTTAGCACAACTAGTCAAATCCGAGAGCACAATTGAAGCTAAAAAGTAGCACATACCCTATCGTTTAAGCACTTGATAAACACCCATCCAGAATGATCCGACATTGTAGACACGCGGCGCACGACCTTCTTTGGGCAGTGGTCGCACTTAATAAGTGACAACGGTGCGCCGACGTGTTTTTGGGCTAGCACCGAGCCCGGCCGACCACCATTCGTGTATCTGCCGGCGGACCACCAACGGTGTAGATCCGAGCGGCTAGAGGAGGAGCCAGTACCTGCATGTGGCCTTGCGGCCTTGCCGGGGCCTTCCGGCCCGGTGCCCGGCCAGTCCATGGCGCGACGCGGCCTGCCACCGCCGGGCGAGCTCAAGACCGACCGGATCCGCTCCAAATCCGGCCGTCGGGTGCACAAATCAGGTGGTCATGGTTGGGTAGCTGAGGGGCGTCGAGGGAAAGCGGTGGGCCGAGCGCGCGTCCAAGTTGCACAGCTGCAATGGCATCGACGGCGGCGGTGGCGATGGGCAGTGGAGAAGAGTGGAAGAGTGCGGCTGGAGGGGGGGAGGGGCGGATAGAAAAAGGGGCCCCTGTGCCACCGACGGGCGGGCCAAGGGAGGACATGTGCACACGGCACGTCCGTCCATGTGATGTCCGTTTCATCTCAAAAGCGGCCCGAACTTGGGATGGGAATGGGTCGAAAGCGGACAGAAAACGAACAAAAGTCTATTTGCGTCCGCGCGCTGGGCCGTCTGATTCATTCGTTTTACCCGAAACAGATGCGGCCAGACAGGATGGGGTCGCACGCTGGAGTTGGCCTCGGGGAAGGGGTTAGAAGAGGTGTCACGGACTTGGGAATGGACGACGCCGGCGTACTTGCCGGTGTCAGCGTCGACGACACGAGGTATGGGGTAAGAGGAGATAATGGGAAGAGAGAAAGGGATAACTGGAGGTGGACTGATGGAGGTGGGGCTATTGTGCCAGAGAGGAGTCAGAGGAGAGGCCAACACTGGCATGGTGTGAGCAGCAGTGATTGCACCCATGATTCTCTTCAGTTGTAGCAATCGTATTAAGAACACATCAAAATAGCATGAATCCCACACTGCATACTCCCTCCATTTTACAATGTAGTGCTTTCTCTACCCCTGTGCTTCAACTTTGACCGTAAATTTAACTATCAAGACCGATTATGACAGGAGCAAAAATTATATCAGTGAATTCATACTCGAAAAAAGTTTTCAATTATTTAATTTTTTCTCCTGTCGCAGTTGGTCTTATTGGTTAAATTTATAGTTAAAATCACCTGCAAAAAAATTATGATTAAAATTAGACTTCGAAAAGCACGGACACCCTATATTTTAAAATGAAAGAAATGCAACTTATCTTGCCCAAAATCGAACGCATGCTCCGCTCCTGGTCCCGTTTCGGCAGTCAGGACTAACGCGCACGCGCCCAACCAACCGCATAAGCAGTGGCTCGCCGTGGAGCAATTACACCTCGCCAGCCGCACAAGTCCTATGGCCGATGGCCGTACCGTGGCTGTACTTGTAGTCCTCGCTGTGCGAAGCTGCCGGGCAGAGGCATCCCTGTAGCCGAGGAGATACCTTCAAAGGCGATACTCTTAGGGCATCTTCAGCCGTTGGCCCTCCTAGGACGCATAAAAATCACCCTCTGGGGGCGAGCCAGCGATACAATCGGTGCTGGGGGGCGATTTTATGCACAGTCGTCGCCCCAGCTCGCCCCCAGGCGTTGAAATTGGCCCATTTTGCAGCCCAATTTCGGCGAATAAAGGGCCATACAGGTGAGAATAGGCCCATATTCGGCGTGGTTTCGCCGTGTCTCGGCGTTCAATTATCAACACAATTATTTCTTATCACATATTTCATCACAGAAAAATCAAATACTTCAACAAAATAGTACAACAACAAATAGTTCAATACAAATTATATAGTTCAACAAATAAAAACTCGTATTTCATCACCCCCTTGAGCCTTCATAGGTGCTCAATCAGATCTTTCTGCAGTTGATGATGCCCTCGTGGGTCTCGGATCTCCTGACGCATACTGAGATAGGCAGTCCAAGTTGCCGGTAGATGATGATCAACTTCGGCTAGAGGACCCTGCCTGTAGTATGGTTCAGTGTCAAACACTGGGTCTTCTTACTCGCTCTCGATGATCATGTTGTGCAAGATGACACAGCAAGTCATAATCTCCCATTTTTGATCTTTGGACCAGGTCTGAGCGGGGTACCGAACAACAGCGAATCGAGATTGGAGCACACCAAATGCTCGCTCGACATCCTTCCTGCAAGCCTCCTGAACTTTCGCAAACCAGGCGTTCTTGCCTCCTGCCGCAGGGTTTGAGATCGTCTTCACAAATGTCGACCATCTTGGATAGATGTCATCTGCTAGGTAGTACCCCTTGTTGTATTAGTGCCCATTGATCTCGAAGTTCACCGGAGGAGAATGACCCTCAACGAGCTTGGCAAAAACAGGAGAGCACTGCAGCACGTTGATGTCATTGTGAGTTCCTGGCATACCAAAGAAGGAGTGCCAAATTCAGAGGTCCTGTGTGGCTACCGCCTCAAGCACCACACTGCAACCGCCTTTGGCGCCTTTGTACATCCCCTGCCAACCAAATGGGCAATTCTTCCATTTCCAATGCATGCAGTCGATGCTTCCAAGCATCCCAGGAAATCCTCTTGCTGCATTCTGGGCTAGGATCCGAGCAGTGTCTTCCGCACTGGGTGTTCTCAAGTATTGTGGCCCAAACACTGCCACCACTGCCCGACAGAACTTGTAGAAACACTCTATGTTGGTGGACTCGGCCATGCGCCCATAGTCGTCGAGTGAATCACTGGGAGCTCCATATGCAAGCATCCTCATCGCTGTCGTGCACTTCTGGATGGAGGTGAATCCAAGAGCGCCAGTGCAATCCATCTTGCACTTGAAGTAGTTGTCGAACTCCCGGATGGAATTCACAATCCGGAGGAAAAGCTTTCGGCTCATCCGATAACGGCGCCGAAATGTTTTCTCGCCATGAACTGGAGCATCAGCGAAGTAGTCGGAGTAGAGCATGCAGTAGCCTTCGAGACGATGCCGGTTCTTTGCTTTCACCCGCCCCGGCGCCGAGCCACCTCACCGCGGCTTTTCATTGCTCGCCAGCAGCTGGGCGAGGGCGGCGAGCACCATGAGCTGCTATTCTTCCTGGACGTCGGCCGCGGCTTCCTCCTCCAGCAGCGCGGCGAGCTCTTCCTCATCATCCGAGTCCATCGCCGAGACAGGCAAAACGCCGAACACCTTGCGCTCGGTGGGCGTGTACCCACCGCTAAACCGCGCCTCCGCGGCCGGAAACGGCGGCCGGAAACGCCCAGCTGCTGTGGGAGGGGCTGTCGCGGCGAAGCGCTGCTATTTTCCGGCGGGGAATGGCTATCTAGCGGAGTAGGGCGGCGGCCGTCGCCGGGATATAGCTAGTGGTGGCCGAGGGGCACGGGGGGTGCGAGGCGAGTTGGGGGAAGAAAACCTTGACTTTTCCCCTGTCGGTGTGGGCCAGGCGTGCTTTTCCCTAGCACCGGAGCCCCCAACTGCTCCCCAGCGCGCCGGGTTCGGCCTGTGATCGTCGGGCGGAAAAAAGGTCCGAACCGGCGATTTTCGGCGTCCTGGGGGCGCAACTGGGCCGTTTTTTCGGCGCCGGCGCCAAAAAAGTGGCCTGGGGGGCCTGTTGGGGGCGCGGCTGGAGATGCCCTCAGGAGGAGGAGGCGGCGCGAACACGTCGTGTTGGGCGTGTGAGGGAGGCGTTGCCGCTAAAATAGAGAGGTGGGGAACTTCATTACATTTTATGGTTAGAGCCAATTTCGTCCGTCGCCGTTCATTTATGGTTAGAGCCAATGGGGCGACCAATTTCGTTCGTCGCTGTTCATTTGGGTCGGCGCAGACACAAAAGTCGGCCCAAGCGCCGAACCAAATAGACGCGCGTCGGCTTTTCGTCCACGGGCGACTCATTTCCGGCCCATTTTTGAGCCGGATTTGCGCTGGCGCAGACACGAGACGGACGCCGCGTGCTCGCCCTCTCCCCTCCTCGGGCCAACTGGTCGATGGCACATTGGCCTCCCCTCTCCCCCCAGCCAACAGCAACCCTCGCCCGCCTCCTTCCTCGCCGACGCCGCCGCCCATTTTTTGCCGGTGACTCTGTAGTTATAGCCGGTGTTGACTACACTTGAGTGAATTCATTGGTGGTGCTACTCGACAACCGGTGGATGTGGGCTGCCACGGCGTGGTGGCGGCCCATGGCGGTGGTCTGCGTCGTTTCATGGTGCCGGCTGGACTTCTTCGGCGTCTATCTGTCGGTGAGTGCCCTTGTTGACCTTCGATTCCTCTCCCTGTCGTTTGGGAGCTACCTTCATCGGAGGGTTGGCCCTCTCTCAGCTGCAGCCTATCGCTTGTCTCGTGCCCGGTAGCAGGACCGAGCTCGTCTCGTGCCCGACAGCAGAACTGGACACGTCTCGCGCCCGACAGCAAGACCGAGATCGTCTCGCGCCCGGCAGTAAGACCTGACTCGTCTCGCGCCCAGCGGCAGGACCGAGCTCGTCTCACGCCCGGCGGTAGGACGGGTTGATGGTGGCCAATTTTGGCCAGCCCATTAGGTCTTGACGCTGGAGACTGCTCAGGGGTGCTAAAGGCAGTTCCTTTCCATTCGTCTCTTTGATTGGGGTAGCGGCGGGTGGCGGTTGAGGTGGCATCGAGGTCCTGGTTACCGGGGCGGCGTTGTCACGGTGCTCATGGGCAAAGCCCGTGGCTTGGTGCTGCCTGGTGGCCATAGCCGTGTCGGCGGCGTGGTAGCCAGGGTGTGGCGTTCGGTGGCGGTGAATATTGGCCGGGGTGAAAACCTATTCTATCTTCAAACGGACCGGCGGGGGCGAAGCTCGTTCCCTTCTTGAAGGCGTCGTCGCGGCTCTCACTGCCTGTCGTGTTGCTTCCAGGGGAAACTCTAGCCCTTGGGTCGGGCGGTGGCGGCGCTTCGGTGTCGTAACCTTCCGTAGGCACCGCCTTGGAGCCCACGGTTCATCGTATGTAGCTTCTTCTCTTCGCGGTGACGTGTTCACGGTTGAGGCCCCCGGTTGCTCTTGTAGTCTAGGGGTGGTGTTGCTGCGCTCAGCGCCTATGTATCCTACCTTGGGTGTGTGCGTGTGTTCTGGCGGCGTGCGTTGTACTAGGTTGTTGATATCTTTGTTTTATATCTATACCAATATAAAAATCTATATCCAAAGGGGCAAATCCAATTAATCTCGGCCATCAAATCATGTCAAACCAACGACCTAGACTGCTTTAATGTCAAGCGCTCAACACGTTTAGCGTGCAGTTAATTTCATGTCAAATATAGTGCTAATCATATAATAACACGTAAATAATATCCTATTTAATATCCGCATGCACTTAATATACTTTCAAATTAATGTGCAATGCGTATACACATTAACTAGTATAAAACAGGGCAAAAGTCTTTTTCGGTAAACTTTAGAAAATTTGTGGCGGGCGCGTGGCAATTAAGCGTTGATGGGCTGGCTGTAGTCGGCGGGCCATGTGCAGCGCTCCAGGCCCATTTCCGGAAACGTGAAACAAATCCACCAGCAACTTGCTGCTTTCCCACCCCACCCCTCGTCAAAATGGAAAAGAAAACTTGGCTGCTTTCCCACATCCTGCTCCTGCAACCACCATTCCGCGTTTTGCTAAAACGAAAAGATTGATTCTACGTCTAGCAATGAACCCAGCAAGTTAAATATATAAAACGCTATGATTACATAGAATGGAAGGAAGGCCTTCATCACAGCGTACTAATTCATGTCATGACATGCATTGAAACAAGCTTAATTACTGGCTGTTCTTAGGTTGTGCAAAGGTAAATAACCTTGTTGGATAAGCCCTGTTCAGAGTAACCAAACTACTCCCATACTAACTGCTTAAGCTCTACCTAGCATAGCATGGAAACAAGCTTACTAAGTTATACTACCACTTCGTCTACCAGATGGATTACTACTCAGCCCATCTCTTTATCCACAGCAGCATCCGCTAGAATAGCTACGAAGCAGCAGCACTCCCTGCACTGGCGCTGATCCCCATCACCTTGCTGCTCCCAGCTCGAAATCCTGCCAATAAATGAGGATATTGTATCAAGATCAGTAGTGATGAGCATGCTGGTGCGTGCATGTCCGACACAGCAGCTTGCGATAACAACTAAATGGTGGAAATAAATCACATATCATGCATGCTTCAAACGGCAGTTCCAAGATGCAAATTAAGCGTACAGTGTATTCTGTTCCATATATATATATCTCAATACAGTCATGAAAATATCATCAACGTACGTCTATATGTCCTGCTTTGAGGTCATTCTATTCTTGCACCTTATTTTTCATTGACTGTCAATCCTTTCTGAGTAGATGCATCATGCATGGCATTTCAAGTTGAGACAAGAAAAAACCCAAGAGTGCAAAAATCCAGGAGATCAAGATCTTTTTAACTATTCTGTCAATTTGTACCATCCATTGAAAAACTCCCTTATCCAGAGAGAAAATACAGATGATAAAAACACTGACCCTAAGCTGCAGCAACGACTGACAGTTCAGCACAAGAATAACATTGATGGTTGGTGATGAAAACAATATTACGGTTCAGTTGATACTGGCAACATGCAGAACCCACTGATAAATTCTATCGGACTTGAACACATTAATTACTTGCGACCTCTTCTGCCAATTTTGTTTGTACGAAAACGCAATGTTAATTCAGAACTTAATTAAGATGCAAACAATCCTAGCAGGATGCATGACCTTCATGTGTGGGTTAATGCCCGTTACCTGAGTAGGTGAAGCCGCGTGATCTGCCTATGCCGCGATGATGTCGCTGGGCCTGGGATTCATCCTCCGCAGCGCCATTCCAGCACGCAAATAGATGAGAGCGAAACATGACCAGATGCCCAGATTAGACGCGTCGTCAAGAAGGTCAGAAATCTCTGGAAATAGTCCACACAGCTGAAGAGTCCACGAGATGAATCCCAACCAAAATGACCAAGCAAAAAGCTGTGCAGCTGCCCTGCCTAGCGGAGACGGAGGGCTTTCAGGGGCACAAGAAAGCCGCTCATCGAAATCCTTCATGAGGAGGCCCTCCGCCAGCTATAAAATTTGACAATGGACAAGAGCATCAGAAGCTAAACCATGGGAGAGCAGAGAGAAGGTAGTAGCATAGCAGCAGGGCCGGGGTGAGGTGACGACAAGAGACGCACCTCGCTGCTGCTCCCTGCTGCGCGCAGGAAGAAGAGCAGGAACGCCGGCGCTGAAAGAAGCAGGGAGGCTGTAAAGATGCATCCCGTGATCTCGGACAGGACGGATCTCGCGGCGTAGTCGCCGCCGCAGACCCGGACCGCGACCGTGTCGAAGAAAATTGCCGCGACGATCACGTACAACGTGCCCAGGAACAGGTGGATGAAGGCATCCGCAGCGGCGCAGGCACGGCTGCTGCGCGCCAGTGCGTCCACGGCCTTCTTCACCACTGCCGGCGAGATCGCCGCTATGTCGGCAGCGAGCTTGCAGACCGCCTCTTCGAACATCATGGCTGGGCTGCGTGCAAGTCAGTGACGTGAGTGTGTGTGCTCGCGCAGGAGCGCGCGGGTGCAAATGAGGTTGAACAGAGGAGCCGCGGCACGATCTCGAGCTCGCTGCCATGGAAAGCCATGGCGGCCGTGGCTTCGGACTTCGGTGTCCGGTTTGCACGGGACGGCGGCTACAGGGAAAAAGCGCACGGCAGAGAGAGAGGAAGGAGATACGGGGGCACACTGACTCACCGCGCGCACAAGGTTGAAGTCTTGAAGAGGACGTTGGCTGGCCGGAGCGGATCAAGGTAGAGGAAGAAGCCGGCGACCGGGAAGTAGAGGAAGAAGCCTGCGACGTCCAGGAAGTAGAGGAAGAAGCCAGCGACGTTCGGGAAGTAGAGGAGGACGCGGACGTAGTCGTTCCCGGCTCCTCCGGTCGTACAGCTTGCGGGGGTCGACGGGGGCGGACGAGGCGCTGCTTCTCGCGGCTTCGGAAGGCTGGAGACGGCGGGGATAACGCCGGAGCAGATCTCGCGCTCGCTCTGTCCGTGGCGACGGCGGCTATGCGTGTGGGAGCTTACCTTGATGAGGGGAGACGAGAAGAGGGTGGGAATGGAGAGAGGAGGGGCGATTAGGGCTGTCGGCGGCGTTATATAGACTCCCTAGGATGCATTTTACAACGATTAATCTTATGTACTCCCTCCGTTTAAGTGTGTAAGTCACCTTACGAAAATCAAATAATCCCAAAACACTTAGGCATGGTATATTAACTTTTTCCTCGTTTTTTGTTTTGTGACATATCAATCAATAAAAGATGTGGGCCATGCATGCTTTTAATGACTTGAGAGTACCAAACATGACATGTACCCCTTCCGTCTAGGTGTGTAAGTCACTTTACGAAAATCAAATAATCTCAAAACACTTAGGCACGATACATTAACTTTCTCCTCTTTTTTGTTTTGTGACATATCAACCAATAAGAGATGTGAGCCGTGCATGCTTTCAATGACTTGAGAGTACCAAACATGACATGTAGTGATTAGTTCATTGCATGCAATGCTATTAATTAGCAAAAAGACATTAAGTTTTCTCGTTTTCCTTCTCGCCTTAGTCGCGGTGAACAATGTAAGATGACTTACACACCTAGACGGAGAGAGTAGTGGTTAGTTCATTGCATGCAATGCTATTAATTAGCAAAAAAACATTAAGTTTTCTCGTTTTACTCCCCGCCTTGGTCGCGATGAACAATGTAAGATGACTTACCCACCTAGACGGAGGGAGTACGAATGTGACAAGCTTTAAATGGACCGTAGTCCAAGTGTGTGGAAATAATTGATATATACTTTCTTTGTCCCAACCAAAATAAGGCCTTTTTTGGTTCATAGGATAGGATTATCGTAGGAATAGGAATTTTGTAGGAAATGAGATGACATGTATCTCAAATCCTATGAGTAGGAATAGGAAACGAGATGTCATTTGGTTGACACCAAAGAAATTTTTTCATTAAGTCTAGGCTCATTTTTATTTTCCTATGAAATGTGGAGGATAAGAACCAATCCTATGTAGGAATAGGAATCCATTCCTATAAACCAAAGGGCTCTAAAGGAAAAAATCATATAAGAATCCTATCCTCTAGAATTCCTATGAAATTCCTCCAAACCAAAGGAGGCCTAAGTGTCTTAATCTTAGTATAACTTTAGTACGGAGGGAGTATTTTTAAAATAGTGTTAGCTTTTGATTTGCCCAATGGTGATGGACAAATCATTCCGTGTGGTACCGTGGTTGTCAAGTTGGTGGTTGTGGAGCTGCATCATGGAGTCATGAATTCGAGCCATGGATTGGTGAGTGAAGAAGACAAAAACCCTCCTTGCCCGTTTTTGGATAGCCTAGCAGAGATTGTAAAGTTTAATTTCTTCGCCCGCAAAAGAAAAAAAGTTTAATTTCTCCGGCAAATGGTGTGGTGCACCAGTACATACACATACACATAGAAAAAAAAGGTAGAGTAGTAAAAGGTGGTGATTGTTAATTATAAAGTTTAAATTATATGGAAATCCAAAAGGAAAAAATATGTTTAATTGGAGCCATATACATTCAGCAATGTTTTATAGTGACCATAACTGGTTTTAATTACATAATTTTTACAACATAAAAGTTCCTCCTAACTCTTCCAAGAATACAATTCCTTGACTGATTACAGTACGATTCTTCAACATCAATTGTATCCATTGGTATCTAAAAGGTTCTTATATTTCAAATAGCACAAAGTGCCTGCAATGCTCAATTTTGATATATTGCAGTACCCTAAAGGTTTTTTTAGAAAGGCTATGAATTTATTCCTCCATAATAGGGTTACAATTGGTTGCTAAGAGCCTGGAAATACAATCAATGATGTAACCAATAGGCGGTTTGACCATCAATTCTACAAAAATTTGCCAAGCAATTGAACCCTATTATGCTCACGATAAATTTTCAGGAGGATAAACTATGGCCTTCCAATAATCGTGGTCCATATGCAATATCCTAGAGGTTGTTGCCTAGATTTCTCTTTCTAGTGACGGTGATGGACTTGCGAATACAACTTTTTTCTCATCTTTCTAGATTTCTCCTAACTCTTCAAGGAACACAATTGTTTGGGCGCTTTGGTGCCGGTGGCACGGGGATTGGGGTCGACTTGCTGCTCCTTTCTTCCTCCACATCATAGGGCAGGTTTGTCTATATATGACCAAAACTACAGTCGAGATGCATCTTGGTCATTGGTTGAGAATGAGAGGATCGAGTGTGCACGGTTCGGTGACGGGCGGCCATGGCTTCATAGGCAGCGGCCTCTACCTGGAGTTGCTCAGCTGCTGGGTATTGGAGGTTCGGTCCCTCGACCCGTGTGCCTCCTCCTCCTCGCCTCGACAAATCCTCCACGCTGGTGCTGATTTTCCTATGATTCTGTCCCTCGCTTAAATTACCATGGGTTTTTTCGTCGATATTAGTGTCACTGTAGAAAGGAGTTCAGCTATTGTATTGGACTAGTAAGTGTGCACGTGCAACGCACGTCTATTTAAACTAATAAGCGTGCACACGCAATACGCATCTATTTGGATTAACATATTATGATAAACTTAATACAAGACAATTTATTCATAAATTTGAAATTTCCCTATAAAGTACACGATCTCTTATTTTCAACTCGTATAAATAATTTGAAATATCGTTTCTCCTTAATCAACATCTCTTCTGTATTAAAAGACCACCCACTTTTCTTAATGTATAAAATTCAAAATTATTTAGAAGATTCATCATGATTCTTCATATGCACACATTTATGCAAGTATAGTCACACATGAAAATGTCACTTACGACAAGCTAAGGAACCGTTTAGTGCCAACAAATTCCAGTCAAGAATTACACAAGATCGTCATGAACATATACAGAGAGAAGTGACCTCTCTTTCTCCGAGATTGATCGAACAACAAGTTTTTGTATATATCTATCCGACACTACTACATATATACAATATAACATCTCTTATAATCCCTAACATCTAAAATCAATTTCAACTTCCACATGGCATTCTCCGTCTTTATGTATGACATGGTCAAGAAAGAATCCCGCCAATTCCTCTTGAATTGCTCGTATGTGATCATGTGGTATGAGTTCATTCCGCATCTGTCACATCTAATCTAAAGAAGAGGGTCAATACATATATATGAAAGAAACTCAACACAATTTATGGTAATAAAATAAAATTGTGAATATTGTTTATGTTGACATGAGAATTACCATGACCACAAAATATCCTACATTCATCATCATCATAATCAACATGCAGTTTTCGCTTCTCTTGTATGTAGTCCAAGTTTTCTATCAGAAAAACATATTAACTCAACTGTAGATAAAGACGGTATGAAAATACTCATGTAAAATTACAATTGCCATGTATCTGCTGGACAAACAAATACACTTATGCAAACTTCAGGCTTTTTTAGTAAAACTTATGCGAACTTTAGTTTTTTTTTTTAATAAAACTTATGCAAACTTCTGGGTTTTTTTCAGTGAAACGTAATTTCATGACTGCAAGTAAGGTCTTGGTTCAGCGAATTTGTCTGTGAGTTCACTATGTAGTGGTGAGTTGGCCATGTAATAACCGGTAGTCAGTACTTAAAAAAATATGGATGTCTGTTACAGGTACGCGAAAATCAGTGAAAAAATAAAGAAAGAAAGAAGGTGAACGTCTTTGTGTGTGCTCCAGCGCTCCTCTGTTTCTCATTGCCTCATCTCTAGTTCCTGTACTTCTAGATGTGTCATCGCCGGCAAGGTAGCGATGACAGTAAAAAAAAAACAACACTCGATACTTACCTGATTAATGCGTGCGTGTGGTGCGTTTGCGTGAAGGCGAGCGTCTCCGTCGTTCAGGCCTGCGAGCGGCCGCGGCGACCGTGTCCTCTCACCAGCTGGGCGGCATTGTCGAGTAGGAGTCAGTCGTCCAGCTTTGAGGCGGCGGCCTCCACGCACCGGGATTAGCTTTGGACGACGTCGTCCACGCGCGAGTACCGGACAAGCGTGTCCAATGGATCAACATGCGTCAGAGATGAGGGAGTCGACGGTGGCTTCAGGCGAGTGAGATGGGGCCGTGATTAGCTTCACCTGTTGCACAGTGGCCGAGACCTGCACCGCCCTGGGGACGATGATGGTTGGCGACCAGGCGAATCTGCATGCATGGCTGTGGGGGCAGATTTTTTTTGGCCCGCTTATACTGGTCCAAGATACTCAGCGTTGCCCCCACTTGAAGGACCTCGGTGGTGGGTGGTTGTCAGCGTGGGTGTTGTAGATGGAGCTGAAGTCGACGTGGATGCCGGTGGTTCCCGGTGAGCATGCCCAGGATGTGGACGAAGTCGTTGCAGTCAGTAGAAGTGTGTTCGGAGGAAGCCGCAGCTCCTCGCGTGTCTCCCATTGTGGCTCGCTTGGGTGGTGGGCTGGTGACGGCTGGTGACTCGCGATCACGATTCCCTGATAGGAGACGATAGGATGCGCTCACGATTAGTTTCCTAATAATTAGATGCGTTCGTGGTTAGTTATCTAATAGGATGCAGCCATGATTAGTTTCCCAATAATTAGATGTGTCTGTGATTAATTTCCTAATATGATGACTCGTAATTATTTTCCTAATAATAGGATGCACGTGTGATTTTTTTCCTAATAATAAGATGGGTTTGTGATTAGTTTCCTAATAATTAGATGTGTCCGTGATTAGTTTCTTAATAGGATGTGTCCGTGATTATAGTTTCCTAATTGACCAGGCTTGGACTTTCATATTTTCCTCCGCGGTGGAGTACGGTCAGTCAATGTAAATTGCTAAGTGCACAAAGAGAACAGATTTGGTTAAGGCTAGCCGTTAGATTAAGTTTAGTGGGACTAATCATGCGGTGGTAATATATCCGTGTACATTTTGTGAGGTGCACTTAAAAAAATAATGTTTGCTCTTTTATAAGTAGTAGTATAGATAAGTTTCACTTCGTTATTACAACCAGGGTGTCATGCAGGCTTTGTCAAGTTCGGAACTGGCTAGATCTTAGTATGGCCCCCTCATCGAAGAGATCAAAGAGCTTCTCTCCTCACAGGATGAATTAATTGTGGTTTGGGCTAGTTTTTTTTAGAAAAGGGGATACCCCGGCCTCTGCATCATATCGATGCATACGGCCATCTTATTAAACCAAATAAGTTTCAACAAGGTCTCAAAGTCTCCTACTGAAAAGTGAACAAAGCTCACACAGAGCCAACATGGGCTAGAAACACAGACTAGCCATATAAAAGACGCCACAACCGGCTGGCTGAAAAAGAGATAGGTAAACTAATTGCCTATCCTATTACATGATCGCCATCCAAACGGTTGAAGATATCCCGAGCTGCCATCTCCTAGCGGATAGATCCAGTAACCAAACGCTCCCTAGCCTCCGTCGGAGTGAGTAGCGACCACGAACGAATCAACGCCGTGGCTCTGAAAATAACCTGCAAAAAATGAATATGTGTTGTCCTGTTAAAAACCAAATCATTTATGCAATTCCAGAGCGCCCGCACCAAGGCACAGACTCCTACACGAATATGTCTCGCTAACTCGGGCTCTATCCGTTAAGCCACGTTCCAAATAACGTGTTGACTGAATTCGGTGGAGTAATATTAAAAGCAATATGGATCGTCCTCCATAAAACTTTAGCTAGCGGGCAATCAAGAAAAAGGTGTTTGATCGTCTCATCCCGATCACAGAAACTACACCTAGTAGATCCTGTCCAATTACGCTTTGTCAAGTTGTCCTTGCTTAAAATAACTTGTTTATGCAGAAACCACATAAATACTTTGATTTTCAAAGGGACTTTGACAGCCCAAACATGTTTGGAACTAGGAATCGAGCTTGAATTGATAACATCAACATACATTGATTTAACAGTAAAAACTCCAGACCTAGTAAGCTTCCAGCACAATTCATCTGGTTGTTGGGAAAGCTGAATGTCCATCAGTCTCCTTACTAGATGCAGCCATTCTTTCCAACGATTACCCACTAATGCCCTTCTGAACTGAATATTAAGGGGGATCGATTGTAACACATAAACTAGCTAGCTAGGAATGGCTGCTTGAATAAGTTATGCAAGACTTGGTTTTATGTTCCACCGAATTGTATTTGTGACATTGTCGTGGCTGAGGCCACTTAAATAATAAAAGGCAGCAAGGTCTAATCTCAAAAATAAAAAAATCGCGGTGTATCGTTTCTTCATGCAAGGCATCGTCTCAAAATTGTGTTTCAGCAACAACTAGGCCACCTAGCTTGACACTTTGCTGCAAGCCTTCCACTGCAAGCATACTATTCTTTCAGACCCAAGGCATCAACTCTTGCACCGGAATGGACTAGCATGCATGATGCCGTGACCACAAAAGCAGTCACGTAAGTAGTTAAAGGGCAGCATCGATAGAGACGGAGACGATGGAGACGTGAGGGTGGTGGCCCTGCCTCACCCATGCGTGAAGCTTCCTGGAAACGAGTCATCACTCGCGTGTCGAGAGTTGATTGAAAGCGCGTCTATGGGGCCGATGTGCTTGTCAAAAAAATGTAAGGGCAAAAAAGAGAATAAAGGAGAAAGCATGTCATCGCCCGTAAGTGCAACCGGGAAATACCCTTGATTGTATGTGCACTCTATATGGATTTATTTATTTTACAAAAAAGTCAAAATAGTTCAGAAATTTTTAGAATAAATTTGACTTTCTTTTGCACTAGTATATAAATTTGACCTCTTCTGCCAATTTTGTTTGTACTAAAGCGCAATGTTGATCAGAACTTAATTAAGATGCAAACACTCCTCTCAGGATGCATGACCTTCATATGTGGGTTAATGCCGGTTACCTGAGTAGGTGAAGCCGCAATGATGTCGCTGGGCCTGGGATTCATCCTCCGCAGCGCCATTCCAGCACGCAAATAGATGAGAGCGAAACATGACCAGATGCCCAGATTAGACGCGTCGTCAAGAAGGTCAGACATCTCTGGAAATAGTCCACACAGCTGAAGAATCCACGAGATGAATCCCAACCAACATGACCAAGCAAAAAGCCGTGCAGCTGCCCTGCCTAGCGGCGACGCTGGTCTTTCATGGGCACAAGAAAGCCGCTCATCGAAATCCTTCATGAGGAGGCCCTCCGCCAGCTATAAAATTTGACAATGGACAAGAGCATCAGAAGCTAAACCATGGAGAGCAGAGAGAGGGTAGCATAGCAGCATGGGTGAGGTGACGAGATCATGACAACATTTATTATTTTGTCTTGGGCTTTCCTGAGTATTCAAAACATGAAACTCTATGAAAGATCATGACAACATATATTTTTTTGCACAATATGATCATCGAGAATGAGAGAGAGGACCCAAAGAACTTTCAGTATCCGTTCAATGGCCACCCAGCTGTGGAGCCAGAGCATAACCCAAAAAGGATCGAAGCCTTCCTCCAAGCAAACCAAAGGATCGAGAACCGTCAAGATCACAATCGACTTCAAGAAGATCCTATTGAGCATCAGTGGCACCTCCATATCAATTGATTCATATTCTTTAATCATGTTTATTAGAATTCTTAGTTTATTTGGACCGCATATTGTGTTTGAATTTGAATGTTTTATGTTTGAGAACATTATATTTGTTGTGTGTTTGAATTGTGTGCACTTCATCATTCAAGTTTCAATTTTTATGTTTCGTAAATTTGAAAATTTCTGAAAACAAAAAAGAATTAGAATAGGGGATATGCTAGATATAGAATAGTGATTCTCTAAAAAAATAGTAAAGTGGGATAGTTAGATTTTTTTTCTTCTAGTTTTAGTATAGGAGACCGGCTAGAGATATGCCCTAAGCATGTGCCCGGATTTGCACAGCCAATGCAAGCTCCAACTTTGCTTCTACTATATCCTACTGACATGCAGCTACCTACTCTGGATTGTGTTGTTCTGGTCTTGCACTGGATAGTTAGAACTAGTGGTTGGGGCGCCACCTGGTGGCGCCTCTTAAGGTAGGATTGTGCGCACTAATCAAGCTTTAATATTTGTTAACGTGTCTGTATGGTAGTAGGCTTAGTTTAGTAAGAAAACACAAAGCCTAGATGACGCAGTATTATTTGGAGCCTAACACAACCTTTTATACTACATGTACCATCATGATAAAATTATCCTCAAGAGGGTTACCACCCAGAAAAAGAGCCTAAGACAACTTTTTCTATTACATGTATCAGCGTGATAATTATCCTCAAAAGGGTTACCACCCAGAAAAAACTATGTACTTAACACTTAGAAGAGCTAGTGCATTATGGCTAGTGTAATTTCATAGAAACAATAAGCTAAAAATATATACTAGAAGAACAGGCACACTTTGCCGCGCTCGGTTATAGCTTCGTCTGGCCTTTACATTGCAGCGGTATTATCAAACTGATATTGGCATGAATGCTCCAATGTTAGATACATATAATACACAATGGTTTAGGTGCATACAATGGATATTTTCAACGCTCGATTGATTACCAGTTGACACATAATTCCTCAAACAAATATAAAAGAAAGTTTTTCAGTGTTAAGATTTTTATTAGGATACAATTTTAACTGACTGTAGACTGAAGAAAATATTGTAGGTTGGATACGGAACTTCAATAAAGGGATGCATTGCATCTCACTCACCTTTCTATTAGTACACACGGATAAAGAGCAGATCACAACATCATCAATTTTGGTTTGAGAATATAATTATATGGATGCTGAGAACAACCTAGAGATCTTTTATGCACCAAACAAATATACATGCTATTCATGTCAGTATTTCAAATCAAGGAACAAAAACAAATGAGCGAACTAAGATAGACGACATCAATCACATCCTGGTACCTCTGAAAGACAACAAATGTTCTGCCTGATCGGAGACCAAATAAAGATCCAATAATTGGACTAGAGAAAAATGCCACTACTACAGAACGGAACTGTGAAGAAGGGGCGGACTATTTCAAAATTACCATCCAGAAAACTCGGAGCATGCAAACTGCACATACTACATAATTGTATGCATATTCAGCACGAAAGCTCATACATATTGTTCTTGGATCTGGAAGGCTAGCTCCCATGAGATGGCCTCCCCTGAATGGATGAATCAACAGATGATCAGCCAGCCGTAGCAGCTAGGCCCACTTCCAGCCTCCCGAACAGTTAGCTAACGTATCAGGTTAGCCATCTCACCTCTGGGCTCTGTTTTTCAGTATAGTACTGATGCAAAGCTATTCATGCTTATACTTCACATAATAAGAAATGAATCATTCCTACAATGCTTAAACTAAAAGAATGCCGAGTAGAAGTACATAAGTTGCATCAGAATCATTTCTGAAATGAAGTCTAGAAACGGCACCTTGATAAGCAACAGATCATGGATTATTGTCAAAAACAGAGTGAAGTCTGTTTTAAACCTTCAGTTTGTAAACCTCGTCGCAAATGAACCTTCACCTTTCAATCCCTGAAGTCTGTACTCTGTACTCTCCGATCCCGGTCAATCTCAACCCCCGATCCTGTCTATAACAATTTGGCTCACCGGAAAAAGATCTATCCCGGCCGAGATCATCCTTTAGTCTCAATGACTGCATGGGTCCACATGTCATATTCATCTTCTTCCTTGATCTCTCTCTGTATCTCGCGAGAAACCCGTCAGCTCATTCGTTGGGCACTTCGACGGGCTTGCTGCAGGTCATGTACACGACCGACACTGTCCAAGACCAGCACCTAGCATCACCCCGCCGCCCATCGACATCGGTTCAGCACACGCAACACCTGCCAGTCCACGCCGCCTATAGACACGGCATTACTGTGCCCCCGCTGCAAGCCTCGTGGCCCTGCTCTGGGCGTGCTCAGGCCTGCTCCCGCAGCTCGTCTTTTCCTCCAGCTACACGTATTGCAAGGTTGTGTAGGCCACTAGATCGATGACCTCGGCTTCGTGCGTCGTCGGCTCCATTGAGTGCCCGTACTGACGACGATGTTGTGCTTCGATTAGTCGACGAGGCAGACGAGGTCTTCCAAATCGCGCGTCTTGCTGGTGATGTGATTCTTACAGTGATGCGCCATCCACCCGGCACGGTGAGCGGCATGCACTCGTTCGGCCTGGTATGCTCTGGCGGCAGAGCAGCGACCTAGCGCGGGCATTGGATGAAGAAATCGAGGGAGAGGGAGTGACTGGTGCCCATCCAGGGAGGCGGGAATACGAACGCGAGTCATGGGGAGCCACATGGGTTGTCGTAGCTAGCTCGGAGGCATGGTGAGCTGCCGAAGAGTGCACGCACACAAACTGTTCGACGGAATGGTGGCCGCTACGGGAGGTCCTTAGGTAGCATGGTACTATGGTAGCACTACGTCGGAGATGAGCGAGGTGTCTGAGGTCGCACTCTTACGCTCGTGACGCCCGCGTCGGCTCCTCCCTTCGACCCTCGCGGCGACGTACTGCCTGGCGCAGCAAACGAGATAGCATCAGGACTCAGCGGAGCTCACCACGACTCCTCTGCTTTCATATACGGATATACCACACATCACTGGTGTATTGGAGCAAGTTAGCATGTGCAATTCATTGCAGGCACACTACGATTTATTAAGGCCGAGAGCGCATGGGCATATGAATACATAGAGCTAGCTATTGGTTGGTTTGTTTCAGAGGATTTAACATTGCAGCCATAGTCGCTGGCCTCGTCTCCCTGCTGCTATCGTAGGCGGTCGAGGCCTTCTCGGACCTGGTCAGTCGGTCGACAAGAACGACACGTCTGTCTTGCGGCTGTGGTAACAGGGCTGCGACCTGGAACACTTGCC